>NC_000086.7:35098861-35433236 GCF_000001635.26 Mus musculus | reverse complement strand
CCTTATGAATATCGATGCAAAAATCCTCAATAAAGTTCTTGCTAACCGAATCCAAGAACACATCAAAACAATCATCCATCCTGACTAAGTAGGTTTCATCCCAGGGATGCAGGGATGGTTTAATATACAGAAATCCATCAATGTAATCCAGTATATAAACTAACTCAAAGACAAGAACCACATGATCATCTCCTTAGATGCTGAGAAAGCATCTGACAAAATCCAACACCCATTCATGATAAAAGTCTTAGAAAGATCAGAAATTCAAGGACCATACCTAAACATGTTACAAGCAATCTACAGCAAACCAATAACCAAAATCAAAGTAAATGGTGAGAAGCTGGAAGCAATCCCACTAAAATCATGGACTAGAAAAGGCTGTCCACTCTCGCCCTACCTATTCAACATTGTACTTGAAGTCCTAGCCAGAGCAATTAGAAAACAAAAGGAGATCATGGGGATACAAATTGGAAAGGAAGAAGTCAAAATATCACTTTTTGCAGATGATATGATAGTATATATAAGTGACCCTAAAAATTTCACCAGAGAACTCCGAAGCCTGATAAACAGCTTCAATGAAGTAGCTGGATATAAAATTAACTCAATAGAGTCAATGGACTTTCTGTACACAAAGGATAAACAGACTGAGAAAGAAATTAGGGAAACAACACCCTTCTCAATAGTCACAAATAATATAAAATACCTTGGCGTGACTCTAACTAACGAAGTGAAAGATCTGTATGATAAGAACTTCAAGTCTCTAAAGAAAAAAATTAAAGAAGATCTCAGAAGATGGAAAGATCTCCCATGCTCATGGATTGGCAGGATCAATATAGTAAAAATGGCTATCTTGCCAAAAGCAATCTACAGATTCAATGCAATCCCCATCAAAATTCCAACTCAATTCTTCAACGAATTAGAAAGGGCAATCGGCAAATTCATCTGGAATAACAAAAAACTGAGGATAGCAAAAACGCTACTCAAGGATAAAAGAACCTCTGGTGGAATCACCAGGCCGGACCTAAAACTGTACTACAGAGCAATTGTGATCAAAACTGCATGGTACTGGTATAGTGACAGACAAGTAGACCAATAAAACAGAATTGAAGACCCAAAAATGAACCCACACAGCTATGGTCACTTGATCTTTGACAAGGGAGCTAAAACCATCCAGTGGAAAAAAGACAACATTTTCAACAAATGGTGCTGGCACAACTGGCAGTTTTCATATAGAAGAATGCGAATTGATCCATTTCTATCTCCTTGTACTAAGGTCAAATCTAAGTGGATTAAGGAACTCCACATAAAACTAGAGACACTGAAACTTATAGAGGAGAAAGTAGGAAAAAGCCTTGAAGATATGGGTACAGGGGAAAAATTCCTGAATAGAACAGCAATGGCTTGTGCTGTAAGATCAAGAATCGATAAATGGGACCTCATAAAATTGCAAAGCTTCTGCAAAGCAAAAGACACCGTCAATAAGACAAAAAGGCCTCCAACTGATTGGGAAAGGATCTTTACCTATCCCAAATCAGATAGGGGACTAATATCCAATATATATAAAGAACTCAAGAAGGTGGACTCCAGAAAATCAAATAACCCCATTTAAAATGGGGCTCAGAGCTGAACAAAGAATTCTCACCTGAGGAATACCGAATGGCAGAGAAGCACCTGAAAAAATGTTCAACATCCTTAACCATCAGGGAAATGCAAATCAAAACAACACTGAGATTCCACTTCACTCCAGTCAGAATGGCTAAGATCAAAAACTCAGGTGACAGCATATACTGGCGAGGATGTGGAGAAAGGGGAACACTCCTCCATTGTTGGTGGGATTGCCAGCTTGTACAACCACTCTGGAAATCAATCTGGTGGTTCCTCAGAAAATTGGACATAGTACTACAGAAGGATCCCGCAATACCTCTCCTGGGCATATATCCAGAAGATGTCCCAACCGGTAAGAAGAACACATGCTCCACTATGTTCATAGCAGCCTTATTTATAAGAGCCAGAAGCTGGAAAGAACCCAGATGCCCCTCAACAGAGGAATGGATACAGAAAATGTGGTACATTTACACAATGGAATACTACTCAGCTATTTAAAAAATGAATTTATGAAATTCCTAGGCAAATGGATGGACCTGGAGGGTATCATCCTGAGAGAAGTAACCCAATCACAAAGGAACTCGCACAATATGTACTCACTGATAAGTGGATATTAGCCCAGAAACTTAGTATACCCAAGATATAATATAAAACTTGCCAAACACATGAAATTCAAGACGAATGAACACCAAAGTGTGGACACTTTACCCTTTCTTAGAAATGGGAACAAAACACCCATAGAAGGAGTTACAGAGACAAAATTTGGAGCTGTGACGAAAGGATGGACCATCTAGTGATTACCATATGCAGGGATCCATCCCATAATCAGCTTCCAAATGCTGACACCATTGCATACACTATCAAGATTTCGCTGAAAGGACACAGATATAGCTCTCTCTTGTGAGACTATGCCGGGGCCTTACAAACACAGAAGTGGATGATCACAGTCAGCTATTGGATGGGTCAGATGGCCCCTAATGGAGGAGCTAGAGAAATTACCCAAGGAGCTAAAGGGAACTGCAACCCTATAGGTGGAACAACAATATGAACTAACCAGTACCCGGGAGCTCTTGTCTTTAGCTGCATATGTATCAAAAGATGGCCTAGTCGGCCATCACTTCAAAGAGAGGCCCATTGGACTTGCAAACTTTATATGCCCCTGTACAGGGGAACGTCAGGGCCAAAAAGGGGGAGTGGGTGGGTAGGGTATTGGGGTGGTGGGTATGGGGTAACTTTGGGATAGCATTGAAAATGTAAACGAGGAAAATACCTAATTTAAAAAAAAAAGAATCCTACTAACAGAAATCAAGACCACTCACCATCATCAGAACGCAGCACTCCCACCCCACCTGGTCCTGGGCACCCAAACACAACCGAAAAGCTAGACCCAGATTTAAAAGCGTATCTCATGATGATGGTAGAGGACATCAAGAAGGACTTTAACAACTCACTTAGAGAAATACAGGAGAGCACTGCTTAAGGGTTACAAGTCCTTAAGGAAAAACAGGAAAACACAAACAAACAGGTAGAAGTCCTTATAGAAAAACAGGAAAACACATCCAAAAAGGTGATGGAAATGAACAAAACCATACTAGACCTAAAAAGGGAGGTAGACACAATAAAGAAAACCCAAAGTGAGGCAAAGTTGGAGATAGAAACCCTAGGAAAGAAATCTGAAACCATAGATGTGAGCATCAGCAACAGAATACAAGAGATGGAAGAGAGAAACTCAGGTGCAGAAGATTCCTTAGAGAACATCGGCACAACAATCAAAGAAAATACAAAATGCAAAAGGATCCTAACTCAAAACACCCAGGAAATACAGGACAAAATGAGAAGACCAAACCTATGGATAATAGGAGTTGATGAGAACGAAGATTTTCAACTTAAAGGGCCAGCAAATATCTTCAACAAAATCATAGAAGAAAACTTCCCAAACCTTTAGAAAGAGATGCCCATGATCATACAAGAAGCCTACAGAACTCCAAATAGACTGGACCAGAAAAGAAATTCCTTCCGACACATAATAATCAGAAAAACAAATGCACTAAATAAAGATATTATATTAAAAGCAGTAAGGGAGAAAGGTCAAGTAACACATAAATTCAGGCCTATCAGAATTATTTCTTTTTTAAAATTAGGTATTTTCTTCATTTACATTTCAAATGCTACCCCCCAAACCCCCTAGACCCTCCCCCTACTCCCCTACCCACCTACTCCCACTTCTTGGCCCTGTTGTTCCCCCATACTGAAACATATAAAGTTTGCAAGATGTTGAATCTGCATGAATAAATAAAATACTAATACTAAAAAAAGAATGAATCTAAAAATCAAACTTCTATATGTTTGCTGAACATGAAAATAGAAGGCATTCTTGATTACTTATGTTTGAAGACATATGTGAAGCATTCTTAAGCATTAGGTAAGGTTAGGTGTTATTTATCTGAAGGCCAAGCACAATGAAATGATGTTTTGATGCCTTTATGAGAATACAAAAATCCATGTCTCAAACTAATATTTATAGATTTTGTCAGTTGCATTTAATGTGTTAGTGTTATGAAATATAACATGGCAAGGGAGTACCTTTGGTGGGCTCATGCAAGGTGTGCCCCTGAGAAATTATACCATGCAACAGACCTGGTATAAAATGGATTTATTGGGGGAGGGGAGAAGAGTGAGGAACTGGGGAAGGGATAGAGGCAGACAGACAGAAGAAGCAAAGTCATTAGGTCAGAAAAAGTAGGGCAGAGAACAGATAGAGGGGAAGCTGAGAACAAAGACAGAGACAGAGAGCTCAGAAACAAGAACAATGGGAACAGAGAGAAGGGGCTGGGCCTGGAACAGTGAGATGGGGCTAATCAGTTCTTTTATCCTGCCTCACAGTTAGCAGTTTAGTTTGTTTCAAGAAACAAATATACTTTCTGTCAATGAATTTTGTAAGTGAACAGGAAATATTTTCGTCTCTCAGAACTGACAGTGTTAATTTTATAGTGTTTATAGGAGATTTTTTGGGACTATTTTCTTAAGAACAGTGTAAGCCAGGTATGTTGTCACATTCCTGTATAGCACCTACATGGAATGCTGAACCAAAACATTCTAGACCTTACTAGACATACAAAAAATACTAAGTGCCTATCTCAAAAATAAAATAAATGAAATAAAACCAAACCAATGTGCCTTCTATATTTGTATCTTGTACCTTCGGGAACTAATAAGATAATGAATCAAAAATAAATTTCAATTATCCTTATGAATAAAAATAATTAGAAATGTTAAGAAGGTTAAAAAAAATCACTACAGGGAGGGTGGAGGGGTCCTGGGTGGGAAAGCAGACAAGGAGAAGAGGAGAGGATCAGGTATTGTGGGGTTGGGGAAAAGGACTGAAGCGCTGAGGACCAGCAAAAAGAATGGAAACAGGCATCTTTGATATGTAGGAGGTTAGAAAACCCTCTAGAATATACCACAGACCTGGGAGGTGAAAGACTCTCAGGACTCAAAGGGAGGGACCCTAGATGAAATGCCCTGCAGTGGGGAGAGGGAACTTGTAGAGTCCTCCTCCAGTGGAGAGACAGGACATCAAGTGGAAAGATGGGGTTGCCATCCCACAGTCAAAAGCTCTAACCCAGAATTGTTTCTGTCTGAAAGAACTACTGGAAAAAAATGGAGAAAAACCTAAGGAAAAGGGGATCCAGTGACAGGCGCAAATTGGGATCCAGCTCAATAAGAGGCATCAAGGCCTGACACTAGTACTGATGCTATGGTGTGCTCACAAAAATGGGCCTATCATGACTGCCCTCTTAAAGACCCAACCAGCAGGTGAAAGAGTCAGATGCAGAAATTTACATGCAACCAATGGACAGAAGCTGGGAACCCCTGTGGTTGAATTAGGGAAAAGCTAGAAGAAGCTGAGGAAGAGGAGTTGAAGGAGGAGGACCAACAGTCTCAAATAACCTGGACCTCCCAGGATCTCTCAGACACTGAGCCGCCAAAAAGGCAGCATACACCAGCTGATATGAAGCCCCCAACACATATACAGCAGAGGACTGCCAGGTCTGTTCTCAGTTAGAGAAGGTGCATTTAACTCTCAAGAGACTTGAGGCCACAGGGAGTAGGGAGGTCTGGTGGGGTGGGGGTAGAATGGTGGGGATATCCTCTTAGAGATGAGGAGTGGGGGTGTGGGAGCATGAGGCAAGGAGGTATGGGATGTGGAACAATCAGAGGGTGGACAAGGAGGGGGATAAAGTCTGGACTTTAAAAAAAGATTAAGGAATAAATTTTAAATAATTCACTACATTAGTGTGTGGAAGTTCGGTACAAAGGACTATTTGCCACTCACTTACTCATTTAGATTTTGTTTGGAAGTTAATATAAAGAGGCTCTTACACTTAAACAAGAAAATGATTAAAGATGTTTAAAAATAAAGGAGTTCTATTTTGACTCTAAAGGTATACCTCCTAGTTAACTTTGTAATCATGGGGGTTAACTTCATTCTTAGAATCATCAGAATTACAAGGATTAAAGAGCCTTTCAAACTCTGTTTCATAGGAGACAAAAATGTTAGTGAATTTTTTATTAGGTTACAAATGTACCAGCAAGTGAGAAATATGTATGCTTCATTAGTCTGAAGATGGGAAAGGAGAAGAGTACTTCAGAGTATGCTTCATAATGTCTCTTCACCATCTACATCAAAAAGCATATCGTAGTTGTTGGTCTCCATGTTCATCAAACCCTAAAACAGAAAAGCACTTCTTACTAAAGAAACTCCCAAGGATACAAATATGAAAGATTCTGTGCAAATGATGTATAGATGTGCTATGTTTAGTTAAGCAGGATAATTATAGTGTTAATAAACTATGAGGTACATCTGAGGTCAAATTCCCAATTTATCATTTCATGTCTTGAATAATTCCTACAAAGTCATTAGGATTTTACAGATAATATCAGTCACTTCAGCAAGAAATAATTCAAAATAGCAAGTAGTTAAACTTTTTGATTCCTAAAACATATTTCGTTTCCTAAGAACATTTTATGGACCATGTGCAACATACCTCCATGGACTTCTCATGCATGTCTTCAATTGCTTCCATGGTCGGACTCTGACTACATTCGGACAGTTTTAATGCTTGTTGTTCTTTTTGATAATTGTTCTACAAATGTAAAAGGAAAACATTACTGTAACAATTCTGTTCATTTTTGTTGTTACTGCCATGCAGCATGAATGCTAGGCTAACAACCAACCACTTAATGTATTTCCAATACTAAAATGTTTACGTGAGCAAAAATAATTCCATATGAAAAGTAAAAGGAATAGTTTTCCAAGTGATTTAACATTTTAACAACTATTATGACTAAATATACTTATATTTTTAAGTAACATGAAATACAATTATACTACCAATTGTGGGTTAATAAAACTTTTTTTTTATGAGAAATTGTTTGCCATGCTGCAGAGACTGGCCTTAGCCTCTCAAGTACTTAAGTTTATAGGCATGCACCATGTAAACATGAACTTGGTAAAATCCTAGCCCTGTAAGCTTAACTCTAGCTAGTGTTAATGCTTTTACCATATGGTGGCCTCCTTTTTCTAACTAGCAGAAGTAATCCCAGGAGGTGGTTCACTACCTCATCTCTGTATCTAGTCCCCACCTAAGGTGTATGTGCCATGTCTTCTACTTTCTCTTCCTTTCTTAAGGATGCCTTATACTTATTCTTTACTAAGTCCAACATCTTCACTTTTCTCAACTATTGTCAAGAGTTTCAGCAATTGTAACTGTTATTTTAAATTCATGACTTTAGCTGGTTGTCAGTGTAATGCCTATAAAACTAACTTTTATAAAGTTTGAGTTAGAATGATCACAAGATCATGAATAGTCTTGATCACTTAAAGATACCCTGCCTTGAAATAAAGTGTAAAAAGATGTCTGGGGACAAAGTTTAGTGGTAGATTTGTTTTCTCTAGGTTCCAATCTCAAGTAACACATGGAAGAAGTAATATAAATTTCTCTTCGTATTCTTTATGTTGGCAGACAACCATGGTAATTTGCATTTAAAAAAATTAAGACAAGCCGTTTCCACCTTTTCTCATTGTGCTACTAGATTCCTATTTTGTCCTTTATTCACTGTGATCAGTTTTGTACCTCACATTTCCACTCAAATCATCCTGATTAAGTACAATGACCTGCACTTTGTGAAGTTTCCCTTTAAAAAATGTACACGTGCATACATATGGAGACAAAGGATTAATATTGGGTGTCTTCTTTGGTTGCATCCCACTGTTTGGGAGACAGGGTCTCAATGAACCTAGAGCTCATCCATTAGGCTACAACTGGTGGCCAGGAAGCTCTGGGAATCTTCTTATCTCTGAACTAAATCTGAGTTTGGTGGTTCTAAAATGCTCACCACCACACCAACTTTTATTGTTGTGGTGGTTTGTTTTTAGTTTTGCTAGTTTGTTTTGTTGTTGGTGGTGTTGGTGGTAGTGGTGGTGGTGGAGGTATGTGCGTGCATGCTTACTCAGGGAATATAAACTCGAGTCTCCATGCCTACAGTGAGAAAGATTACCAAATAAACCATCTTCCAGCCCTGCAAATCTATTTTATTTGGCCCATTAGCAGCATATGACAAAGTTAGTGAACTTTTCTTCCTTAAATGTTTTCCTTCACTCATGGTAGTTTTATTTGTACCAATTTTTCTCTTCCCTTACTGGTTCACTCTCACCCCCCCACCCCTACCTCATGCAGAATTACAAATATTGAAGTACTCTGGGAGTCCGTCTTTAGACTCCTCATATACATGGATGATTACTCCCCCTTGAAATTTCATCCAGGGTTCAAGGTTTAAAAATTGCCTTCAATTGGAGTATTCATTTACTTTTTATCTTTAGTCCCTATCTCTTTCCAGAACTGACTCATAATGGCGGCTTCCTCAATGCCTTCCCAGGCAGGAATGGATCTCCTGTTCATTTCAAATTGAATACTTCTCAAACTATTAACCAATCAAATAAAAAATAGTTAATATGGTCATCATCTCAGATCTTACTTGGAAACTATGTGCTGACTACAGTCATTGGTACAGTAATGGAGAGATGATCTAAAATAGTTTGGTGATATTCTTCCACAGGAATATTCTGCCAGGGCTGTTGAGAAAGGTTGTTTCTATCCACTGTTGTTACAAAATTTGTACTAAGTTTAGGATTGTAAGAACTGATTTGCCAGTTTGAGTTGGCTTTCGAATATTAACAACAGAGTCCAGATGACACCAGTAAGTAAGCTTTCTCTCTCCTTTCAACTGTACCTGAGGCTGACATAGTGTGCTTACTTTTGTAGAAACTGGTAATCCTCTCTTCATCTTTCAGCAAAAGTCTGCCTCTTGAAAATTTATAATCTGGTCTACCAGAAAATACCTAGTGGTTTTCATTGATATAGTATGTGATCATACTTCTCTGCTTTACAATTCAGTAGGACTAGAACAGAACCAAGGATAGATAGATAATGAAACTTAACTTCGTTTCATGTGCCCAACACAAGGCTAGTTTCTCCATTCCTACTTGATACTTAGTTATTCTAGGTTAATTATAAAGTTAGTTATGATACCAACCACTGATTTTTCTTGTTCTTCATTGAATTTCTGTATATCCATATCAAACTTCTGCTCACACAATTTGTTGTTGATCTTCTTTCTGTAAAGCACAGTAATAAAAGCAGTCACATTTCATACCAATATGAAAAAGAACACTCAAAACAAATTAAATTGACCATTTCATACTATAAAAAGAAAAACAGCAGTAAAATATTATCTAATGGGAAATCATTATAGTTTTTTTTTCCCTGAAAGATTATCAGAGAAGTCTTCTTTTATGTTTTAGCTTTTCAAAAATTAAAGTAGTTTTAATACATATATATCTTATTTTAGAAAATTAATTGTATTTCAAAGTATTTTTTCATTATTTTCTATCAAATATAATGTCTAATTTATTTTGCTATATTGATTCAGTTAAGACTTAGTGCAAAACATAAGTCAATTAAAATATACAAATTGTCTGCATATGTAATTGATTTTTTCCATATTGTTAAACATAATAAACAACAAATTACATTTCTAAGATTTTGTGCAAGACTTCTGTGTTTCCACAATGAATGTAAACCAAATTTTAAAATCTCATTAACAGGTACTTAAAGTAGAAAATAAAAATTTTCACAGATTTCTAAGATTTAGATTTAGTTTCCTTGAAGGCATGAAGTTATAGGGTTAACTGCTTAGACAAAATCAAAGACGCACATTTTTACTAAAAGCTCAGTAATGTTTTTTTTTAACTTCAGCCACATATAATTTTTAAAATGATACAAATGTGACCCTACAAACCTAACAACTCTACCTCTCCCATTTGTTTGTTTGCCAAAGTCATTCTAATTTCTGGTTGCTTTTTTTTTGAAAGAATCTTTGATATAAGTTTCCATGTGTTTTCTCTTTATGTGACTCCAGGTCCAAGGTGTCTGAAATAATCATCTTATATCTATGGGAAACAGGCACATATGTGGTGCACATATATACCTGTAAGCAAAACACTAATACACAAATATGTCTGAAAAATAGGTATTAAGAGCTTTGTTTCTTAAGCCATGTAAGACGTTTTGGGTCTATGATCCTAGTCTAGGAAGCTTAGCAGGAGATTTCCAGTGTAAAGGACAACATAGGTTACATAGGAAAATTCCAGCCAGCCTGACATACATAGTGAGACTATATATCAAAGACAAATTATTATCCTCAAAGAAAGCTCATGCAACATTCAATTACATATAATTTAAAATAGATTCTTTGGGATCTGAGTTTCATTCCCTCACTGGTTAGTAAATTTGTCTTTCACTTTCAGTTACATAATTCATTTTATAAAAATCAGTGAGGGGTTTGGTGAGATGATTCATCAGTTATGAGCACTGGTTCCCTTCCAGAGATGTGAGAATGGATTCCCAGCATCCACAAGGTTGCTCACAACCTATAACTCCAGTTCCAGGGAATTCAATGCCTTCATCTGGCCTCCTCAGGTACAAGACATACAAGCTGTGTACATACACACAATCAAGCAAAACAAACATACCCATAAAATAAAATTTAAAAAAATAAGTAATAAGGGTTATATTAAAGAATTCATTTTTCCATTGTGTCATATAAAGAAAAGCACAGAGGAGTTTTAGAAAAGAAACTGACTTAATATAAAATTAATACTGGGTCAACGAAATACTGTTGCATGTACAGAATTTTGTATACATATCACTTAGCTTTGAATACATGGAATGTAGAAAAGTTTACATCATTTTTTTCCTCTAAAAATCCCTTCAATGCAGTTATGAAAATGCCTCAGTAATAAATAGGATTTACTGTGAAAGGAGGACGTTCGCAAGTTTGATTCTAGTACCCATTTGGAAAACTAACCATGGATGGTTGCTTCTACAATAGCAGCACTGTGGTAGGCAGAGTGAGAATTGCTAGGACTTGCTGGCTGCTTATCTAGCTACATGTTCAGTGAAAGAGCAGGTCTTACGGGAATAAGGTGGAAAGAAATAGAGCAAAACCCAACATCCTCCTCTGCCCTCCACATGTGTATATATGCACCACAGACACAAATATACGAAAAAATTAAAATTAAGTTTAATTAATGTCACACCTGTTGAAAAAGCACCATTTTCACTTCTGTACCACAGGCAAAAATAAGTCCATGATGCTAAATCAAAAATATTTGCAAGAGTCCGTGTCATGAGTAGATCTTGGGTACTGACCTAGTCCCACAATACCCCTAGTAAGCTCAAATCCCAGGTGCTCTAACACTACCAGGATCACAGGAATGGCCCCAACATCAGGAGTAACTGAGTCCCTAAGGATCCAGGGACACAGGAACTCCTGCCTTGCCAGTGGCATGGATTCCTTCTGGTCTGAAAATGCACTTGGATCAGACCTGGGGTACTGGCTCTGCACCCACTCTTAAAACACCCATAGGGAGCATGACTCCCAGGTATTCTGAAATGCCCAAGATCACAGGATCACAGAGGAAGCTCGACTCCCAGGAGATCAGACACACCCAGGAACACTGGAGTTCTGACAGAAGAGCACAGCTGAGGGCACAACATCTTTCCCAACAACCTGTGTATCTGGGACCCCCACAAGAACCAGGGAAACAAAATCATCCTCCCGGCCAGAGGCACAGGTTCCTTGCAGTATGCAACTGTGTCTAGAGAAAACCTAGGGCTCTGGCACCCCACCAAATCTTGCAACACCAAGAAAACGTTTAACCCCCAGGAGCTCTGACACAGCAGGATCTCAGGAGATTGGTCACACCAGGATTTCAAGATCCAAGAGGCAGCATGACTTCCAGGAGCTCAGACACCCCCAAAATATCAGGATCCCAGGATCCCAAGATCTCAGAGACAGCTGGACTCCTATGAGTTCTGACACAACTAGGATTACAGGAGGGACAGGCTCCAGACAGAGACAGCAAGGGAAGGTAGCACCAAAGAAAATGAGATGGCATGAGGTAAGTGCAAGAATATAAGCAATAGCAACCAAGACTAGTCGGCATCATCATAACCCAGTTTGGCCACCAGAGCAAGTCTTGAATACCTCAACATATTGGAAAAGAAAGATTCAGATTCAAAATCACATCTCATGATGATGATAGAGGTCTTTAAGAACAAAAATAGTTCCATTAAAGAAATACAGGAAAACAGCTAGAAGCCCTTAAAGAGGAAACACAAAAATCCCTTAAAGAGTTAAAGAAAACACAATCAAACAGGTGAAGGAATTGAACAAATACCATCTAGATCTAAAAATGGAAATACAGAATAAAAACTCACAAAGAGAGATGAACCTGGAGAAAGAAAACCAAGGAGACATACATGCAAGCATCTCCAACAGAATACAAGAGATAGAATAGAGAATCTCAGGTACAGAAGATACCATAGAAAACATCGACACAACAGTGAACGAAAATGCAAAATGCAAAAATCTCCTAACCCTAAACATCCAGGAAATCCAGGACACAATAAGAAAACAAAACCTAAGGAAAATAGGTATAGAAGAGAGAGAAGATTCCCAAGTCAAAGGGCCAGCAAATATCTTCAACAAAATTATAGAAGAAAACTTCCCAAACCTAAAGAAAGATGCACATGAACATACAAGAAGCCTACAGAACTCCAAATAAACTGGACCAGAAAAGAAATTCCTGCCGACACATAATAATCAGAACAACAAATGCACTAAAGATAAAATATTAAAAGCAGTAAGGGAAAAAAGTCAAATAACATAAAAAGGCAGACCTGTTAGAAATACACCAGACTTCTCACCAGAGACTATAAAAGCCAGAAGATTCTGGACAGATGTTATATAGACCCTGAGAGAACACAAATGCCAGCCCAGGCTACTATACCCAGCAAAACTATCAATTACCGTAGATGGAGAAACCAAAGTATTCCATGATAAAATCAAATTCACACAATATCTTTCCACAAATCCAAACCTTCAAAAAAATAGATGGAAAACTACAACACAAGGAGGGAAACACTACACCATACAAAAATCAAGAAAGAAATCTTCTTTCAAGAAACCCCAAAGAAGATAGCAATATAAACATAATTCCACCTCAAACAACAAAAGTAACAGGAAACAACCAACAGTCACTGGTCTTTAATATTTCTTCTTAGCAATGGATTCAATTCCCCAATAAAAGACATAGAGTAATAGACTGGATACATAAACAGAACCCAGGATTTTGCTGCATACAGGAAACCCTCCTTAGTGACAAAGACAGACACTACCTCAGAGGAAAAGTCTGGAAAAAACTTTGCAAGCAAATATTTCCAGGAAACAACATGGAATAGCCATTCTACTATGGAATAAAATCAACTTACAACCAAAAGGTTTTTGTTATTGTTTTTTTTTGTTATTGTTTTGTTTTTGTTTTTGTTTTTGTTTTTTAAAGATAAGGACTGTCACTATACTTGTCAAAGGGTGAATCAACAAAGATGAACTCACAATTCTGAACATCCATGCTCCAAATGCAAGGGCAACCAAATTCATAAATGAAACTTTACTAAAGCTCAAAGTATATATTGTACCCTACATAATAATAGTGGGAAACTTCAACACCCCACTCTCAGCAACGGACAGATCCTGGAAACAGTAACAAAACAGAGACACTGTGAAACTAACAGAAGTTATGAAACAAATGGTTTTAACAGATATCTATATCTATAGATATCATAGAACATTTTATCATAAAACAAAAGAATGTGCCTTCTTCTCAACACCTCATGATGCCTTCTCCAATACTGACCATATAATGGGTCACAAAACAGGCTTCAACAGATATAAAATATTTAAATAATCCCATGCATCCTATCAAGTCACCACGGACTAAGGCTTATCTTCAATAATAATAGAAATAAGCCAGGCATGGGGGCACATGCCGTTAATCCCAGCACTCGGGACACTGAGGCAGGTGGATTTCTGAGTTCAAGTCCAGCCTGGTCTACAAAGTGAGTTCCAGGACAGCCACGGATACACAGAAAAACCCTGTCTTAACCCCCCAAATAATAATAATAATAATAATAACAATAAAAATATAAATAATAGAAAACCCATATATATACACGTGGTAGGTGAACAACAGTCTAATCAACGATAACTCGGTCATGGAAGAAATTAAAGACTTTTAGAGTTTAATGAAAATGAAGCTACAACATATCCAAACTTATGGGACACAATGAAAGCATTCCTAAGAGAAAAACTAATACCTCTGAGTGCCTCCAAAAAAGAAACTGGAGAGAACATACACTAGCAGCCTGGCAGCACAGTTAAAAGCTCTAGAACAAAAGGAAGCAAATTCACCCAAGAGGAGTAGAAGGCAGGAAATAATCAAACTCAGGGCTGAAATCAAACAAGTGGAAACAAAAAGAACTATACAAAGAATCAACCAAACCAGGAGCTGGTTCTTTGAGAAAATCAACAAAATAGATAAACCCTTAGGCAGACTAAAGAGAGGGCACAGAGTCAGTATCCAAATTAACAAAACCAGAAATGAAAAGAGAGACATAACAACAGAAACTTAGGAACCCCCCCCCCAAAAATCATCAGATCCTACTATAAGAGCCTATACTTAACAAAACTGGAAAATTTGGATGAAATGGACAACTGTCTAGACAGATATCAGGTACCAATTTAAATCAGGATCAAATAGACCCTGTAAACACTCCTATAACCCCTAAAGAAATAGAAGCAGTCACTAATAGGCTCCCAACCCCCTCACAAAAAATAAAAGCCCAGGATCAGATGGGTTTAGTACAGAATTCTATCAGACCTTCAAGGAAGACCTAATACCAATACTCTTCAAACTTTTATGCAAAATCAAAAGAGAAGGAACACTATTCAATTTTCTATGAAGCCACAATTACACTTATACCCAAAACATACAATGACCCAAATGAAGAAAGGGAACTTGAGACCAGTTTCACTTATGAATATTGATGCAAAAATACTCAATAAAATTCTGGTAAACCTAATCCAAGAACATGTTAATATGATCATCCTTCATGATCAAGTGTTCTTCATCCCAGGGATACAGGGATGGTTCAATATATGGAAATCCATCAGCGTAATCCACTATGTAAAAAATCTTGAGAAAAAAAAACAGTATTATCTCATTAGATGCTGAGAAATCATTTGCAAAAATTCAATAACTCTTCATGATAAAATTCTTGGAAAGATCAAGAAGTCAAGGCCCATACCTAAACATAGTAAAAGCAATATAGAGCAAACCAGTATCCAACATCAAATTAAATGGAGAGAAACTTGATGCAATCCCACTAATATCAGACAAGACAAGACCACTCTCTTCCTACCTATTCACAGTAGTATATAATATAGTAGTATTTTATAGTACTAGAAGTTATATCCATAGCAACTATATAACAAAAAGAGGTCAAAGGGATAAAAATTGGAAAGGAAGAATTCAAAATATCACTATTTGCAGATGATATGATAGTATATGTAAGTGACCCCCAAAATTCCAACAGAGAACTCCTAAACCTGATAAACAAATTCAGCAAAGTGGTTGGATATAAAATTAACTCAAGCAAATCAGTAGCTTTCCTCTACTCAAAGGATAAACAGCCTGAAAAAGAAATTATGGATACAACACCCTTCACAATAGTCACAAATTATAATACCTTGGTGTGACTCGAACCAAGCAAGCAAAAGATCTGTATGATAAGAACTTCAAGTCCCTGAAGAAAGAAATTGAAAATCTCAAAAGATGGAAAGATCTCCCATGCTCATAGATTGGCACAATTAATTTAGTAAAAATGGCCATCTTGCCAAAAGCAATCAACAGATTCAATGCAATCTCCATCAAAATTTAAACTCAATTCTTCATAGAAATAGAAAGAGTAATTTGAAAAATCATTTGGAATAATAGAAATCCAGTATATCAAAAAACTATTCTCAACAATAAAAGAACTTCAGGGGGAATCATTCCCGAACTCAAGCTGTATTATAGAGAAATAATGATAAAAATGTATGGTAATGGTACAGATAGAAGTACTTCATGAAATTCACAGGCAAATGGATGGATCTAAAATATATAATCCTGTGTGAGGTAACCCAATCCCAATAGAACAAACATGGTATGCACTCACTGATAAGTGGATATTAGTCTAAAAGCTCAGAATACCCAAAATGTAATCCACAGACCACATGAAGCTCAAGAAGAAGGAAGACAAAAGTGTGCGTGTTTCAGTCCTTCTTAGAATGGGGAACAAAATACTCCTGGGAGGAAACATGGAGATAAAGTACAGAGCAGAGACTGAAGGAATGACCATCTAGAGTCTGCCCAAACTGTGTATCCATCCCATATGCAGACACCAAACCCAGTCACGATTGTGGATGCCAACAAGTGCTTGCTGACAGGAGCCTAATATGACTTTCTCCTGAGAGGCTCTTTCAGAGCTTGGCAAGAACAGAGGCTGATGCTCACAGCCAACCATCAGACTGATCATAGGGTTCCCAGTGGAGGAGTTAGAGGAAGGACTGAAGGATTTGAAGGGGTTTGCAACCTTATAGGAAGAACAACAATATGAATGAACCAGACCTCCCAGAGCACCCAGGGACTAAGCCATCAACAAAAGAGGGGGTCCCATGGCTCCAGTGCATATATAGCAGAAGATGGCCTTGTCAGACATCAGTGGGAGGAGAGGTCCTTGGTCCTGTGAAGGTTCAATGCCCCAGTGTATGCACATGCGAGGGTGGGGAAGTGGGAGTGGGTGGGTGGGCGAACACCCTCATAGTATCACAGGGAGGGGTAATGGAATAGGGAGTTTCTGGGGTGAAACCAGGAAAGGGCTATTATTTGAAATGTAAATAAAGATATTATCACATAATAAATAAATTAAATTAAAATAAAAATATTCACAAAATACTACATATAAATAAGTCATTAAGATGTCATATAGTATATTAATCAATATTATCTAATATATAAATTATGTTAATACTATATAGTTTTAAACAAATTATATATCCAAAAATGTACCTTCAAAATTTCCCAGTATATTTTGTACTGGAGATCTGTGAAGTAATTAAAGCTTTACAAAGTAAGGATGCTGGGGATACTGTTTGATTGCTCAGCTTTTGTCCTACAAGCAGGACGATGAGAGTTTGACCCACAACATTACACCCTCCAAGAAAACCATTCAAATTAAGGATTAATCTTATAGAAATATTGTTTATAGTATATATCATATTTCAATTATTAATATACATTACTTGCTATACAATCAATTAAACTTTTCTGGAAGTACTTACACTAAGAAGGAAATAGTAAGTTTGAACATATTACCGTGTATCTCCAACTACTTCTTCAGGATTTGCATTCCCATCATCATGAGTTACTGGATTCTGTACTGGGTTCGTAATAAAACAAGATATTAAAACAATTATGTTATTTTGCAAATTTTAATGAAATACTTTGTGATCATTCAGGCATAGTGCCAACATTAGGTTTTAAAGCAGATCTATTATTTGCCTAGAAGTTAAACAAAATCAAGTAATGTCTAATTGTCATCTAAAAATATGTTTTAAGCTATTTATTTATATGTTGTGATTAAAGACGAGAGATACAATATGAGATTTTTGATCTCCTTTACAAGCCTAAGAAGAACAACTGAGAAAAAAAGGAAGTGTAACATCAATGCCCATCATTAAATATCTGGTACCTTCCATAAGGTCCAATTCTGAAGCATTCCTAACTTGCTGTTCACCACTTAACAAATTCCAGTTTTCCATTGGTGTCTCTACAGAACGTGCAAAACGCTGCCATTCCTCTGAGAAACTTACGTTTTCTGATTTAAAATAAAAAAAGAAATTTTCTCAAGCCTTTTGAATAAAAAATCACTTAAACTAATAAAATTGAAATATAAAATAACATTAAGGAATGATTTTTACAAAAACAGCACTTCATAATTGCATGAAGAGTTTAAAGATAAAACCATATTTCTATTACCCTCTGATTTAATACTAAAGACTTTAGTATTTAAACATGGAACACAATAGTTGGCTTCAAAGATAGCCATTAATAACCTTAACTTTAATATGTACACATTTTTAAAAAGAATTATTTAAGTTGAATAAAGTATCTTGGTCTTCCTTACTATAAAAGAATAGAGGTTTGTTATTTTTTAGTTTAAAACTCTCTCTCTCTCTCTCTCTCTCTCTCTCTCTCTTTCTCTCTTACACACACACACACACACAGACACACACACACACACACACACACACACACACACACACACACACTATGATGGCTTTAACTGTGACTTCATGTGGGTTTATATCTAAACATAGGAGGATCTGCATGTTGGTCCCATTCCTGCAAGGTTTTTGATAAGTTAGAGCAAATGTGTCTGCATCTCAATCTCCAAATAAAATCATAGTTGCTATTATCACAACCAAGCTCCTCAATCTTTTTCATCGAAATACAAATCTAAATTATAAAGTTCTGTCTGGCTGGACATATATTTCACTGCTACAGCAAGAAGCTCTGGGTTCAATCTTCAACTATGAAAAACCCCCACAAATTTTAAAAGTAAAAAATAAAACAAGTATGTTTCCTCAGGTCCCAGTACATTTGTAAGGCTGAGGACTTCAGTTTCGAGGCCAGTTCAAGCTGCACATGAGGTTTCAGACACTCCTGAGATACAGAGTTAGAGCTTACTTCCCTAAACCAAAACAACACATAAATAAACACAGCCTGGCCTGAAGTATGTCTGAAGTTCCAGCACTTCAGAGGCTGAGAGGAGCCTCGGGATTTTGAGGCCGTTTGGATCCTATATATATACAAATTTCGGCAATCTGGCCTTTCAACACCAGGTAGAAGAAAATGAAGACTCGTCTTCAGTTTGTTTTTAATGAATTTCTGTCGGGTAGCAGCAGCACAGAAAAGGTTCTAGTCTGTTTCTGCCACTAACTGACCTCCAGTTTACTCACACTTCACATCCCCAGGCCCAAGGAAGACTTTCAGGGTCTCCAATTCCATGGCCTTCCTGCTTTCTGCTAGATGCTAGGCTTTTCAAACTCCTGCCCTTAGTGAAGTTCTCCGTTTTTCACCGCAGAGGTCTAAGTGGGTAAAGTCGATTGTGAACCCAGCAGCAGTGCTATCCGGAGTCCAGGGAGGGTCACCTCCTCTCCTTACTCTGGAAGTAACACCTCCGCCCCGCCACCTTCACCCCACCCGGACCCCCACCTGAACCATTATTAACCATCTTTTAACAGGTCACTGACTACCTCCACAGAGACTTCCCCCTACCATGCTTCCTCAAGAAACTTCCCTTCCTCAAGAACTCAGCTTCGTGGCCACCACAAAGCATACTGGGTAACAGGGATTGGGCAGCTGGAAAACAATCTCAGCCAAGCCCCTTGCTGATTGGCCGTGTTTGCACATGCTTACTAAAGTGAGAGAGGCTCTATCAGTCATCTGTCATCCAAGCAGCAAATAAGAGATAGTATTTTAGCTGCCACTACTACCCAGAAGTTTTCCATTTTCCAAGTTTGCAATACTAACTTGAAACTTAAAATAAAATGAACCCTAAAGAAGACTCTCCTACTTTGTTTCAGTTGAAGGGGCTGTTATGTGTATTTCGGATTTGTTTTATTTATTTAACTAACGTGCTTTTGCATGTTTGTATTTGTTCAACATGCATGTCTGGTGCTCATAGAAACTAGAATAGGATGCCAATTCCCCTGGATCTAGAATTACAAATGGTTGTGAGCCATTATATGGGTCCTAGGAACTAAACCTTGGTTTTCGAGCAACAAGTGGTCTTAATTTGAAAGCTATCTTTCCATCCCTGTCCTGTGTGTGTTTTAAGGTATGCTGGATCATTTCTCTCGATAGATGTTTATTTTTAATATACAGTGGAGATTATAGAAATATGACACTTTCCTAATATTGTCTATTTCCAGAAAAAGAAAAAAAAACATAATTTTAAAGGATTCTGTAAATCATAAAAAGAGATTCAGCAAAAATGATGTGTATACATTTCAGTATATGTGTGCAGAAGAAGGCTTTATTCTCAATCATATTCCAACTTACATTTTTTGTTTGTTTGTTTTTCCAGACAGGGTTTCTCTGTATAGCCCTGGTTGTTCTGGAACTCAACCTGTAGACCAGGGTTGCCTCAAACATAGAAATCCCCTGCTTCTGCCTCCCAAACGCTGGGATTAAAGGCATGCGCCACCACTGCCTGATCCAACTTAAATCTTCAGAGACAGGGTGTCTCTGAATCTGCAGCTCACCAACGTCACTAGCCTGGCTAGCCAGCTAGCTATCTCTACCTACTCAGCACTGGACTGCAGCCTGCATTTTTAAAGTGGATTCTAGGTCCCCACCTTAAGTCCATATATTTTCAAGGAAAGCACTTTACCAAGTGAGCCATAATTCTAGCCACTCTGCAAGGTTTGTTATGTTGCTGTAGCCACTGTCTTTTTTTTTTGGGGGGGGGTGTATTTCTCTAATCATGCCTAAATTTAGGTTCCTAAAATGCTTAATGCTGGTTTTGTTTGTTTCCTTATAATAGCCAATTGCATTTCTTGCTCACTTTACAGTTAATTGGGCAAACTGGGAAAACTAACATTTCATTTGCTAGGCTTATTGCTGTGTTTTGTTTGTTTGGTGGGTGTTTTGTTAATTTCGTGTGTTGGTTGGGTTTTGTTTTGTTTTTTCACCACTGAAGATGAAACTCATAGCTTTTACATGGTGCTGTACCACTGAGGTACACCTTCAGCTAATCTTTGTTTCTGAATGTTGGGTGAGTAGTCATCTGTATGTGTTTTAAAGAAAACTACAATTACTGTGAAACCTAAAATTATCCTCTTATGCTGTAGGGTTTATAGAGATCTGATGCCATCTTATGTCCTCTTCAAACAACAGGCAAATATCTCCAAAAACACCTACCTCCAGATTTATCCAACATACTGTCTTGTTCATCTCTGTGAAGAAAGGACAATAAAATTTTAAAGCTAGAAATATAGTGGACTGGTAGAGCATTTGCCTAGCACACAAAAAACTTTACACAGGAACTTCTTTTAATTATTTAGAATAAATATATAATGTTTGGTTTGGAACAAATGTCATTTGCATATAAAATACATGGCAGACAACCAAAGTGAACCTGAATTATTTACTTTTAACAATTCATACATTTACAACACACAGTAGTTTATTCATAACTCTCCCACACTTGCTGAGGCCCTTCTTCTTCCCAGATGGTCCCCCTCTTATTTTTATTATGTTTCTCCTTTTGTTTGTGTGTATATCTGGGAAGATCCCATGCAGGTGGGTATATTGTCCTAGTTGCTATGTGTTTGTGATGACAAGGACTTAAGGACCCCAAGCTGGGCTTGAACTCAATATATAGCTGCATCTGACCATGAATTGTTGATTTTCCTGAATCTACTCCTCCAGTGAAGGGATCACAAACACTACTTTTGAAGTACTCTATTGAACTGGGAAAAATTGAAAATATTACCTTATATCTTCATCTGCTTCTACGTGAGGCGGCATATTCTCATGTTTGCCAAATGCTGGCCTCTTTACTATATTGACAATAGAAAATGGAAACATTTGAAAGTATGCTATATAAGTAATAGTTAATAAAGTATTTTCAATTTGCATTTCTCTGGAAAAACTGCCCACGTGAGTTTTTCAAACAGTTTTATAAATGAAATAATTACATCAAGGTTATTGAGGATACAAGGAGAAAACAAAACTTAAGGATAATAGGTATAGATGAGAAGTAAGATTTCAGACTTAAAGGGCCAGTGAATATCTTCAACAAAATTATAGAAGAAAACTTCCCTAACCTAAAGAAAGAGATGCCCATGAACATAAAAGAAGCCTACAGATCCCCAAATACTTTAGACCACAAAAGACATTCCTGCCATCACATAATAATCAAAACACCAAATGCACACAAAAAAGAGAATATTAAAAGCAGTAAGGGAAAACAGTTCAAGTAACATATAAAGGCAGACCTATCAGAATTTCACCTAACTTCTCCCCAGAGACTATGAAAGCCAGATGATCCAGGACAGTTGACATACAGACCCTAAGAGAGCACAAATGCCAGCCAAGGCTACTATAAACAGTAAAACTCTTTTACCATAGATGGTGAAACCAAGGTATTCTATGACAAAACCAAAATTACACAATATCTTCCAACAAATCATGCCCTTCAAAGGATAATGAAGGGAAAACACCAAAACAAGGAGGGAAATTACATTCTAGAAAAAGCAAGAAAGTAATCTTGCAGCAAAACTAAAAGAAGATGGCCACATGAACAAAATTCCATTTCTAAAAACAAATATAACAGGAACCAACAACGACTTTTTCTTAATATCTCTTAATATCAGTGGACTCAAATCCACAATAAAAAGACATAGACTAAAAGACTTAATGTGTAAGCATGACCCAGCATTTTGTTTCATATAAGAAACAAACCTCACAGACAAAGACAGATATTACCTCAGAGTAAAAGTCTAGAAAACAATTTTCCAAGCAGATGGTCACAAGAAACAGGCTGGAGTAGGCATTCTAATATCAAATAAAATTGACTTTCAACCCAAAGTTATCAAAAAAGACAAGGAGGAACACTTCATATTCATCAAAATTAAATTTACCAAGAGGAACTCCCAATTCTGAACATCTATGCTCCAAATGCAAGGGCAGCCACATTCATAAAAGAAACTTTAGTAAACCTCAAAATACACATTGCACTGCACACTATAATAGTGGAAGACTTCAACACCCCTCTCTCATCAATGGACACATCCTGGAAACAAAAACTAAAAACAGACACAGTGAAACCAACAGGAGTTATGAAACAAATGGATTTAGTTGATATCTATAGAACACTGTATCCTAAATCGAAAGGATATCCCTTCTTCTCAGTACCTCATGAGGCCTTCTCCAAAACTGACCATATAATCAGTCACAAAACATGCCTCAACAGATATAAAAATATTGAAATAATCCCATGCATCCTATCAGATCACCACAGACTAATGCTGATCTTCCATAATAATATAAATAATAGAAAATCCACATATATGTGGAAGGTGAACAACAACCTACTCAATGATAACTTGGTCAAGGAAGGAATAAAGAAGGAAATTAAAGACTTTTTAGAGTTTAATGAAAATGAAGCTACAACATAACCAGACATATGGTACACAATGGAAACAGTAATAAGACTAAAATTCACAGCTCTGAATGCCTCTAAAAAGAAACAGGATAGAGGATGCAGGAGCAGCTTGACAGCACAACTAAAAGCTCTAGAACAAAAGGAAGCAAATTCTCACAAGAGGAATAGAAGGCAGGAAACAATCAAACTCAGGAATGAAATCAACCAATTGGAAACAAAGGAACTATACAAAGAATCAACCAAACCAGGAGCTGGTTGTTTGAGAAAATCAACATGATAGGTAAACCCTTAGCCAGACTCACTAAAGGAAACCGAGACATCATCCTAATTAACAAAACCAGAAATGAAACGGGAGACATAACAACAGAAACTTAGGATATCCAAAAAATCATCAGATCCTACTACAAAAACCTATACTCAACAAAACTGGAAAATCTGGATGAAATGGACACATTTCTAGACAGATATCAGGTACCAAATATAATTCAGGATCAGATAAACCCTAGAAATACTCCCATAACACCTAAAGAAATAGAAGCAGTCATTAATAGTCTCCCAAACAAAAAAGCCCAGGATCTGATGGGTTTAGTAAAGAATTCTATCAGATCTTCATGAAGACCTAATACCAATACTCTTCAAACCAGTATGCAAAATCTAAAGAGAAGGAACATTATTCAATTTGTTCTATGAAGCCAGAATTAAAATTATACTCAAACCATACAAAGATCCAATGAAGAAAGGAAACTTCAGACCAATTTCCCTTATGAAAATTGATGCAAAAATATTCAATAAAAGCCTTGCAAACTGAATCCAAGAATACATAAAAATGATCATCCATCATGATCAAGTACACTTGATCCCTGTGATGAGGGATGGTTTAATATACAGAAATCCATCAACTTAATCCACTATAGAAACAAACTCAAAGACAAAAATCACATGATCATTTCATTAGATGCTGAGAAAACATTTGACAAAATACAGCACCCATTCATAGTAAAAGTCCAGGATAGATCAGGAATTCAAAGCCTATACCTAAACATAATAAAAGCAGTAGACAGCAAACCAGTAGCCAACATCAAACTAAATGGTGAGAAACTGGAGGCAATCCCGCTAAAATCAGGGACTAAACAAGGCTGCCCACTTTCTCCCTACCTATTCAACATAGTACTTGAAGTCCTAGTCAGAGCAATTAGACAACAAAAAGAGAACAAATGAATACAAATTGGAAAGGTAGAAGGCAAAATCTCACTATTTCCAGAAGATATGATAGTATATATAAGTGACCCCAAAAATTACACCAGAGAAATCCTAAATCTGATACACAGCTTCAGTGCAGTAGCTGAATACAAAATTAACTCAAACATATCGGTGGCCTTTCTCTACAAAAAGAATAAACAGGATGAAATAGAAATTAGGGAAACAACACCCTTCACAATAGTCACAAATAATATAAAATACGTTGGTGTGACTCTAACTGAGTAAGTGAAAGAAGGATCTGTATGATAAAAATGTCAAGTCTCTGAAGAAAAATCAAAGAAAATCTCAGAAGTTGGAAAGATTTCCCATGCTCATTGATTGGCAGGATTAATGTAGTAAAAATGGCTATCTTGCCGAAAGCAATATAAAGATTTAATGCAATCCCCACGAAAATTCCAACACAATTCTTAACTGAGTTAGAAAGGGCTATTTGCAAATTCATCTGGAATAAGAACAAAACCTAGGATACAAAAACTATTCTCAACAATAAAAGAATCTCTCCTGGAATCACCGTGCCTGATCTCAAGCTGTACTATAGAGCAATTGTGATAAAAACTGCATGGTACAGGTATACTGATAGACAGGTAGATAAATGGAATAGAACTGAAGACACAGAAATGAACCCACACACCTATTGTCACTTGATCATTGACAAAGGAGCAAAAACCATCCAGTGGAAAAAAAGACAACATTTTCAACAAATGGTGCTGGCTCAATTGGCAGTTAGCATGTAGAAGAATGCAAATTGATCTATTTTCATCTCATTGTACAATGCTCAAGTCTAGGTAGATCAAGGAACTCCACATAAAACCAGAGACACTGAAACTTATAGAGGAGGAAGTGGGGAAGAGCTTCGAAGACATGGGCACCGGGGAAAAATTCCTGAACAGAACAGCAATGGCTTGTGCTGTAAGATTAAGAATAGACAAATGTGACCTTATAAAATTGCAAAGCTTCTATAAGTCAAAGGACACTGTCAATAGGACAAAACAGCAACCAATAGATGGGAAAAAAATCTTTACCAATCCTAAATCAGATGGGGACTAATATCCAATATATATAAAGAGCTCAAGAATCTGGACTCCAGAAAATCAAATAACCCCATTAAAAAATGGGGACAGAGATAAACAAAGAATTCTCAACTAAGGAAAACCGAATGGCTGAGAAGCACCTAAAAATGTTCATCATCCTTAATTATCAGGGAAGTGCATGTCAAAATAAACCTGAGATTCCACCTCATACCAGTCAGAATGGCTCAGATCTAAAACTCAGATGACAGCAGATGCTGGCGAGAATGTGGTGAAATAGGAACACTCCTCCATTGCTGGTGAGATTGCAAGCTGGTAAAACCACTCTGGAAGTCAGTCTGGTGTTTCCTCAGAAAATTGGACATAGTTCTACTGGAAGATCCAGCAATACTCCTCCCTGGGCATATTCTCAGAAGATATTCCAACTTGTAATAATGACATGCTTCACTATGTTCATAGCATCCTTATTTATAATAGCAAGAAGCTGAAAACAACCCAGATGTCCCTCTTCAGTGGAATGGATACAGAAAATGTGGTACATTTACATAATGAAATACTACACAGCTATTAAAAACAATGAATTCATGAAATTCTTAGACAAATGGATGGATCTGGATGATATCTTCCTAAGGGAGATAACCCAATCACAAAAGAACACACATGATATGCATTCACTGATAAGTGGATATTATCCCAGAAGCTCAGAATAACCAAGATACAATCTGCAAAACCCATGAAACTCAAGAAGAAGGAAGACCAAAGTGTGGATACGTCATTCCTTCTTAGAATGGGAAACAAAATGTCCATGGAAGGAGTTATAGAGACAAAGTTTGCAGCTGAGACTGAATGAATCCAGAGACTGCCTCACTCAGGGATCAATCCAATAAATAATCAACAAACCCAGACACTATGGCAGATGCCAACGAGAGCTTGGGGACAGGAGACTGATATAGCTGTCTCCTGAGAGGATCTGTCAGTGCCTGACGAATACAGAAGTGAATGCTCACAGACATCCATTGTACTGAGCACAGGGTCCCCAATGATGGAGCTAGAGAAAGTTCCCAAGGATCATAAGGGGTTTGCTGCTCCATAGGAGGATGAACAATATGAACTAACCAGTACCCCCAGAGTTCCCTGGGACTAAAGCACCAATCAAATAAAACAGATGGTGGGACTTATGGCTCCAGCTGCATATGTAGGAGAGGATGGCCTAGTATGTCATCAACGGGAGGAGAGACCCTTGGTACTGTAAAGGTCCTATGCCCCAGTATTAAGGAATGCCTGGGCCAGGAATTGGGGGTGGGTGTGTTGGGGGCAGGGGGAGAGGTAAGAGGAGAGGGGATTTGCAGAGGGGAAATAGAAAAGGGGATAATATTTGAAATGTAAATAAAGAAAATATACAATAGAAAAAAGGAATGAAATAATTTATTTGCAGGTATTATGAAATAAATTCATGTTTTGCTAACATATAGGAACAACGTTCATGTCTTTTTCTGGGGTAAAATCATAGCAAGTTATCGTTTCTCAACATATTATGTCTACAGTGCCAAGAGTAGGTATATGCACTGCTAAAACTCAGGTATAGGAATATATAGATATAGGTAAAATTAGAAATGAAGTATATGAAAACTTAGAAAAGACTTCTTCCATTGCAGGTGAGTTGGGAAAGGTCTAATGAACTTCAGGACACAATCAATACTGAAGACTGGATACCTTCAGAATGAGCCTGCTCTTCTTCTTCATCTGAATCATAGTCAAGAAGTAATAAGTAACCATCCTTTGGTATCACCCACAGTTTCTTAATAGACATTTTTCTCTTAAGCGCTCAGTTGTCTTCTTAGTTAAAAAATAAAAATAAAAAGGAAAAAAGAAAAAAATGTAGTTATCTAAATCCAAAGGTATCATTTAAATAGTTAAAAATGTCAAAAAGTCAAATAATTATATAATTATCTTAGCTCATTGAAAGATTGTTTCTTTTGTTTTTTAACACTTATATTTTTAATAATTTGTTTTTATCAGAGAGTTTTGCATACATATTCAATATGGTCACACGTGTACATGTGTATGTGTGTGTGTGTATGTGTATATGTATACACACACACACACACACACATATATATATATATATATATATATATATATATGCTTCCCCTTAAAATTTCCTTCATGTATCCCAGTTATCATGTCCCTCTCCCTCCCAACTTTGTTTTAAAATCTTCTTTAACTTACTTATTTTAAATCCTTCTTTAGAACCCAAGTTAACAATCTGTCATTTCTCAGTTTAAAAAAGGCAAAAACAGGCCAGCCTTTAATACGTGAGTCCTCCCTTTCTCACCAAAAATGATGAGCAAAATGTGTTTGCATTTAAACTTTGAGGCATCTGAATTTTGGTACTATCTCCCAAAGATTCTTTTTAAACAAAACATCAGCAATTCTGATTTTCAGTATATCTCAGTTTTAAAGTAAATTCATAGTACTATCCAGAAAGATGATGAACATGGTAACTATATATTCATGTCAAGAAGACCCAATGCTCAGTCTACAACAAACACTCACCACCACTACCCACACAGAAAATCCTTATATTGGAGAAATTTGGGATTGGGGGAAGCCGAGGATTTCAAACATCTGAAGATTATAAGTTAAAGGCCAGCCCAAGCCAGACCAGTCTGAGCTACAAAGGAAGATCCCATCCTACAGAACTAAAACTGAGAGAAAAAGCTGAACTTGGTGGTCCAAGTCTTTAATCCCAATACATGGGCGATTAGACAGGAGGATCCCTGTTCAGAATCCTTCCCAGATTACTTATTAATCTCTTGTAATGTCTCCTCTTCTTCTTTTCATTCATTCTTCCTACGCCACTCCCCTCTCTGCAATGTCCATACAGTCTATACCAAAGGAACACACCGTAGAGAAGACAATGAAGAGGGAGGAATCCTCAGTGTGTTTTAATTGGATCCGGGACAGCACACAGGGCAAGCGCCAAGTTGGACCCTAAGGCTCCTTACAGCACACAGGACAAGCGCCAAGGCTCCTCACTCACAGCCCCATGCTCCCCCGACCCACAATCCTGCAGCCAGCTCTCTGATCCTATCCCAAGGCCCCATGATTGTGTCCTCCAAGGGTTCACAATCTTCTAAGGCCCTGACCTGTTCAATCCTCTGCCATGAATATGGTCCTCCACCTTCAGTTAACAATCAGAAGCCATAGGAAATGGCGATCATGAGGCATTCCCTCACCTAGTGGCCACCTGGGCCTGATATGCCCCACCCTGTCATACCTCGATTAACTGTCCAACAACCCTGAGCAGAGCCGATTATCACTTAAAGGTTATCTCAGAGGTGAACACCTTCACAACTGCACCCTTCCGTGCTCAACTCCTCAATGGTAAAAAACCGTTGTCAGCAGAGATTCCTGGACTGAGGATTCTGAGGACCCTTTGTGATGCAAGCTGGAGAAATCAGGTCTGTGCTGATTGGCTGAATATATCCTGCTCATGCGTACATGGAGTACCAGGCACCATCGCTTCAAAGGGAGTTTTCAGAAGGTGGGAATGAGCTACTACTGGCTTTAAGACAATTTCTAGGTTTTAAGCCCTTACATACTTGAAAAACTTGAACAAATGTGAAACATATGAAACACTGCAAACGGCACTACTTTATTTCAACAGTAGAGGCTCTTGCATGCCATTTTGGTTTGTATTTATTCATATGCGTAACAATGAATGTGTGTGGACTCTTTCTGAATGTACATAAGCACACCACAAGAGTTTATTCTGTCCTAAGAGATCAGAAGGGAGCATCCAGATCCCCTATATCCCCTGGTACCCTCCTGTCTCCACCTTCCTAGTACTGACCTTGATTACAAGAACATGCTAGACCCTTCTGGCCCTCTCTCTCACTTATGCCTCTGTTGCCTACAGAGGCTGGAAGTGTGCACTGATTCTCTGAAACTTTAGCTGTGCATAAATTGTGAGCCACGATGTGGGTGTTTTGTGCCTGGTCATCTGCATAGAACAGGTGATTTTAACAGATGAGTCATTTTTCCAACCACTGTTTTGTGCACTTATTTGCATTCCTATGGTTTCTTCAGGTACCAGGCATGCATCTGGTGTGTTTAAATTAATGTTGACCTAACACACACACACACACACACACACACACACACACACACACACACACACAAAACCCACTGATATTTTTTAATTTGCATATTTCTCTATAACTCCTTTTGTCCTATTTCATGCCTTGTACAACTTCCTTGTGAGGTGTATTCCTTTTCTTTGTTTTTTGTTTGTTTTCAATTTTTTTACTACATATTTTTTTCATTTACATTTCAAATGCTATCCTGAAAGTCCCCTATACCCTCCCCCTCCCCGTCTTGCTCCCATACCCATCCACTCATATTTCTTGGCTCTGGCACTCCCCTGTACTGCAGCATATAAAGTTGGCAAGACCAACGGGCCTCTCTTCCCAGTGATGGCTGACTAGGCCATCTTCTGCTACATATGAAGCTAGAGAAACAAGCTCTGGGGATACTGGTTAGTTCATATTGTTGTTCCACCTATAGGGTTGCAGACCCCTTCTGCTCCTTGAATACTTTCTCTAGCTCCTCCATTAGGACCCTGTGTTCCATCCAATAGATGACAGTGAAAATCCACTTCTGTATTTGCCAGGCACTGGCATATCCTCACACAAGACAGCTATATCAGAGTCTGTTCAGCAACATCTGGCTGGCATGTGCAATAGTGTCTGCATTTGGTGGCTAATTATGGAATGGATGCCTGGGTGGGGTAGTCTCTGGATGGTCCATCCTTTCGACTTAGCTCCAAACTTTGTCTCTGTAACTCCTTCCATGGGTATTTTGTTCCCTATTCTAAGGTAGTATGAAGTGTCCATGCGTTGTTTTCCTTCTTGATTTTCTTGTGTTTTTTTTTTTTTTTTTTTTTTTTTTTTTGCAAATTGTATATTGGGTATTGTAAGTTTCTGGGCTAATATCCACTTATCAGTGAGTGCATTTCAAGTGACTTCTTTGTGATTGGGTTACCTCACTCAGGATGATGTCCTCCAGGTCCATCCATTTGCTTAGGAATTTCATAAATCCACTGTTTTAATAGCTGAGTAGTACTCCATTGTGTAAATGTACCATATTTTCTGTATCCATTCCCCTGTTGAGGGACATCTGGATTCTTTCCAGCTTCTGGCCATTATAAAAAAGGCTGCCAGGAACATACTACTGCACGTGTCCTTCTCTGGGTATATGCCCAGGAAAGGAATTACTGAATCTTCAGATATTACTATGTTAAATTTTTTGAGAAACTGCCAGACTGATTTACAGAGTGGTTGTAAAAGCTTGCAATCCCACGAGCAAAGGAGGAGTGCTCCTCTTTCTCCACATCCTCGCCAGCATCTGAGGTCACCCGAATTTTTTATCTTAGCCATTCTGACTGGTGTGAGGTAGAATCTCAGGGTTGTTTTTATTTGCATTTCCCTGATGGTTAAAGATGCTGAACATTTTTTCAAGTGCATCTCAAACCTTCGGTATTCCTCAGTTGAGAATTCTTTTTTAGCTCTGTACCCCATTTTTTTGGGTTATTTGAATTTCTGGAGTCCAGCTTCTTGAGTTCTTTGTATATATTGTATATTAATCCCCTATCAGATTTAGGATTGGTAAAAATCCTTTCCCAATCTGTTGGTGGCCTTTTTGTCCTATTGACAGTGTCTTTTACCTTACAGAATCTTTGCAATTTTATCTGGTGCCATTTGTTGATACTTGATCTTACAGCACAAGCCATTGCTGTTCTGTTCAGGAATTTTTTCCACTATGCCCATATCTTCGAGGCTTTTCCCCACTTTCTCCTCTATAAAATTAAGTGTCTCTGATTTTATGTGGAGGTCTTTGATCCACTTGACTTAAACTTTGTACAAGGAGATAAGAATGGATCAGTTCTCATTCTTCTACATGATAACCACCTGTTGTGCCAGCACCATTTGTTGAAAATGCTGTCTTTTTTCCACTGGATGGTTTTAGCTCTCTTGTCAAAGATCAAGTGACCATAGTTGTGTGGGTTCATTTCTTTTTTTTTAAGTTTTATTAGGTATTTATTTCATTTACATTCCCAATGCTATCCCAACAGTCCCCCACACGGTCCCCGACCCACTCCCCCCCCTCCCCTCCCCCACTCCCACTTCTCAGCCCTGATGTTACCCTGTACTGGGGCATGTAAAGTTTGCACGACCAATGGGCTCTCTTTCCACTGATGGCCGAATAGGCCATCTTCTGATACATATGTAGCTAGAGACATGAACTCCGGGGGTTACTGGTTAGTTCATATTGTTGTTCCACTTATAGGGTTGCAGATACCCCCAGCTCCTCGGGTACTTTCTCTAGCTCCTCCATTGGGGGCCCTGTGATCCATCCAATAGTTGACTGTGAGCATCCACTTATGTGTTTGCTAGGCCCCGGGATAGTCTCACAAGAGACAGCTATATCAGGGTCCTTTCAGCAAAATCTTGCTGGTATAGGCAATGGTGTCAGTGTTTGGAGGCTGATTATCGGATGGATCCCCGGGTATGTCAGTCTCTAGATGGTCCATCCTTTCACCTCAGCTCCAACCTTTGTGTCTGTAACTCCTTCCATGGGTGTTTTGTTCCCAATTCTAAGAAGGGGCAAAGTGTCCACACTTTGGTCTTCGTTCTTCTTGAGTTTCATGTGTTTCGCAAATTGTATCTTATATTTTGGGTATTCTAAGTTTCTGGGCTAATATCCACTTATCAGTGAGTACATATTGTGTGAGTTCTTTTGTGATTGGGTTACCTCACTCATGGTGATGGCCTCCAGGTCTATCCATTTGCCTAGGAATTTCATAAATTCATTCTTTTTAATAGCTGATTAGTACTCCATTTTGTAAATGTGCCACATTTTCTGTATCCATTCCTCTGTTGAGGGTCATCTGGGTTCTTTCCAGCTTCTGGCTATTATAAATAAGGCTTCTGTGAACATAGTGGAGCATGTGTCCTTCTTATTGGTTGGAACATCTTCTGGATATATGCCCAGGAGAGAAATTGCATGATCGTCTAGTAGTACTATGTCGAATTTTCTGAGGAACCGCCAGACTGATTTCCAGAGTTGTACAAGCTTGCAAACCCAACAATGGAGGAGTGTTCCTCTTTCTCCACATCCTTGCCAGCATCTGCTGTTACCTGAATTTTTGATCTTAGCCATTCTGACTGGTGGGAGGTAGAATCTCAGGGTGGATTCATTTCTGTGTCTTCAATTCTATTCCATTGATCTACCTGTCTGTTGCTGTACCAGTACCATGCTGTTTTTATCACAATTGTTCTGTGGTACAGCTTGAGGTCAGCCATGGTGATTCCCCTAGAGGTTCTTTTATTATTGAAAATAGTTTTTGCTATCCTAGTTTTTTGTTTTTGTTTTTTTTTCTGTTTTTTGTTTTTGTTTATGTCATTCCAGATGAATTTGCAAATTGCCTTTTCTAACTCAGTCAAGAATTGAGTTAGAATTTTGATGGGTATTACATTGAATATGTAGATTTTGTTCGGCAAATAGACATTTTTACTATATTAACCCTGCCAATCCATGAGTATAGGAGATCATTTTATCTTCTGAGTTCTTCAATTTCTTTCTTCAGAGACTTGAAGTTCTTGTCATACAGACTTTTCACTTCCTTAGTTACAGTCACATCAACGTATTTTATATTTTTTGACTGTTGTGAAGTGTGTTGTATCCCTAATTTCTTTCTCATCCTCTTTATTCTTTGTGTAGGGAAAGGCCACTGACATGTTTCAGTTAATTGTATATTTAGCTACTGCACTGAAGTTGTGTATCAGGTTTAGGATTTATCTGGTGTAATTTTTGGGGTCACTGATACATGCTATTATATCTTCTGGAAATATTGATATTTTGCCATCTTCCCAATTTGTATTTATTTGTTCTCCTTTTGTTGTTGATTTGTTCTCGCTAGGACTTCAAGTACTATATTAAATAAGTAGGGAGAAAGTGGGCAACCTTGTTTAGTCCCTGATTTTAGTAGGATTGCTTCAAGTTTCTCACCATTTAGTTTGATGTTGGCTACTGGTTTGCTGTCTCTTGCTTTTATTATGTTAAGTATGGGCCTTGAATTCCAGATCTTTCCTCAACTTTTACTATAAATGGTGTAGTATTTTGTCAAATGCTTTCTCAGCATCTAATGAGATGATCATGTGGTTTTTGTCTTTGAGTTTTTTTCTCTAGTAGATTAAGTTGGTGGATTTCTGTATACTTAACTATCCTCTCATCGCAGGGATGAAGACTACTACTTGATCATGATGTATTCTTGGATTCAGTTTGCAAGAATTTTATTGAGTATTTTTACATTGATATTCATAAGGGAAATTGGTCTGAAGTTTTCTTTCTTCATTGGGTCTTTATATGGTTAGAGTATAATTGTAATTCTGGCTTCATAGAACAAATTGAATAGTGTTCCTTCTCTTTTGATTTTGCATAATATTTTGAATAGTATTGGTATTAGGTCTTCTTGAAGATCTCATAGAATTTTATACTAAACTCATCAGATCCTGGGCTTTTTTTGTTGTTGTTGTTTGGGAGACTATTGATGACTGCTTCTATCTCTTTAGGGGTTATGGGAGTATTTCCATGGTTTATCTGATCCTGGTTTTAATTTGGTACCTGATATCTGTCTAGATAATTGTACAAGTCATCCAGATTTTCCAGTTTTGTTGAGTATAGGCTTTTGTAGTAGAATCTGATGATTTTTTTGGATTTCCTAAATTTCTTTTGGTATGTCTCCCTTTTCATTTCTGGTTTTGATAATTTGGATACTGTCCCTGTGCCCTGTAGTTAGTCTAGCAAAGGGTTTGTCTATCATGTTGATTTTCTCAAACAACCAGCTCCTGGTTTGGTTGATTCTTTTTATAGTTCTTTTTGTTCTTCTTGGTTGATTTCAGTCCTGAGTTTGATTGTTTCCTGCCTTCTATTCCTCTTGGGAGAATTTGCTTCCTTTGGTTCTAGAACTTTTAGTTGTTCTGTCAAGCTGCTCCTGTATCCACTATCCAGTTTCTTTTTAGAGGCATTCAAAGCTATGAGTTCTCCTCTTAGGACTGCTTTCATTGTTTCCCATAAGTTTGGGTATGTTGTAGGTTCATTTTCATTAAACTCTAAAATGTCTTTAATTTCTTTCTTTATTTCTTACTTGACAGAGTTATCATAGAGTAGATTGTTGTTCACCTTCCACGTGTATTTGAGTTTTCTATTATTTATATTTTTATTGAAGATCAGCCTTAGTCTGTGGTGATCTGATAGGATGCATGGGATTATTTCAATATTTTTATATCTATTGATGCATGTTTTGTTATTGATTATATGGTCAATTTTGGAGAAGGCATCATGAGGTGCTGAGAAGAAGGGATATCCTTTTGGTTTAGGATACAATATTCTATAGACATCAACTAAATCCATTTGTTTCATAATTTCTGTTACTTTTATTGTGTGTCTGTTTAGGTTTTGTTTCCAAAATCTGCCCATTAATGAGAGAGGGTTGTTGAAGTCTTCCACTATTATAGTGTGCAGTGCAATGTGTGTTTTGAGCTTTACTAAAATTTCTTTTATGAATGTGGATGCCTTTGCATTTGGAGCATAGAAGTTTAAAATTGAGATTTCATCTTGGTAGATTTTATCTTTTATGAGTATGATTCCCACCACCTTGTCTTTTTTGATAACTTTGGGTTGGAAGTCAATATTATTCCATATTAGAATGGCTACTCCATCTTGTTTCTTGGGACCATTTGCTTAGAAAATTATTTTCCAGCCTTTTACTCTGAATTACTGTCTGTCTTTTTCCCTGAGGTGGGTTTACTGCAAGCAGCAAAATGTTGGGTCCTGTTTTTGTAGCCAGTCTATTAGTCTATGTCTTTTATTGGGGAAGTGAGTCTATTGATGCTAAGAGAAATTAAAGAAAAGTAATTGTTGCTTCCTGTTATTATTGTTGTTAAAGTTGCGATTTTGTTCTTGCTGCTGTCTTCTTTTAGGTTTGTTGAAGGATTACTTTCTTGCTTTGTCTAGGGTGTAGTTTCCATCTTTGTGTTGTTGTTTTCCCATTATTATCCTGTGAAGGACTAGATTCGTGGAAAGATATTGTGTGAATTTGTTTTTGTCGTGTAATACTTTGGTTTATCCATCTATGGTAATTGATAGTTTTGCTGGGTACAGTAGCCTAGGCTAACATTGGTGTTCTCTTAGTGTCTGTATAGCATCTGTCCATGATCTTCTGGCTCTCACAGTCTCTGGTGAGAAGTCTGGAGTAATTCTAATAGTTCTGCCTGTATATGTTACTTGAGCTTTTCCCCTTACTGCTTTTGATATTCTTTCTTTATTTAGTGCATTTGTTGTTCTGATTATTATGTGTCAGGAGGAATTTCTTTTCTGGTCTAGTCTATTTGGAGTTGTGTATGCTTCTTGTATGGTCATGGCCATCTCTTTCTTAAGGTATGGGAAGTTTTCTTATATATTTTTTGATGATATTTCCTGTAACTTTATGTTGAAATTCTTCATTCTCATCTACACCTATGTGGTCTGTGAATTTTTTCATGAGCATTCAGAACTTCTGGGCTAATGTCTACTCATCAATGAGTGCATATCATGTGTTTTGTGATTGGGTTACCTCCCTCAAGATGTTATCCTCCAGAGACATCCATTTGCCTAAGAATTTAATAAATTAATTTTTAATAGTTGAGTAGTATTCTATTGTATAAATATACCACATTTTCTTTATCCACTCCTCTGTTGAAGGACATCTGGGTTCTTTCCAGTTTCTGGCTATTATAAATAAGACAGCTATGAACATAGTGGAGCATGTGACCTTATTACAAATTGGAACATCTTCTGGGTTCATGCCTAGGAGTGGTATAGCTGGGTCCTTAGGTAGTACTGTGTCCAATTTTCTGAGGAACCACCAAAATGATTCCCAGAATGGTTGTACCAGCTTGCAGCCCCACCAGCAATGGAAGAGTATTCCTCTTTCTCCACATCCTTGCCAGCATCTGCTGTCATCTGAGTTTTTGATCTTAGCCGTTCTGAATGGTGTGAGGTGGAATATCAGGGTTGTTTTGATTTCCATTTCCTTGATGACTAAGGATGTTGAACATTTCTTTAGGTGCTTCTCAGCCACTAGATATTCCCTAGTTGAGAATTCTTTGTTTAGCTCTGTACCCCATTTTTAATAGGGTCATTTTTTCTCTGGCATCTAACTTTTTGAGTTCTTTGTATATACTGGATTTTAGGTTTCTATTTGATGTAGGATTGTTAAAATTTTTTTCCCATTCTGTTGGTTTCCATTTTTTCTTATTGACAGTGTCCTTTGCCTTACAGAAGCTTTGCAATTTTATGAGGTCCCATTTGTTAACAATTGTTGTTCAGGAAATTTTCCCCTGTGCCCATGTGCCCAAGTCTCTTCCCCACTTACTTTTCTATTAGTTTCAATGTATCTGGTTTTATGAGGAGGTTCTTGATCCATTTGGAATTGAGCTTTGTACGAGGAGGCAAGAATGGATCAATTTGAATTTTTCTACAAGCTAACTTCTACTTGAAACAGCACCATCTGTTGAAAATTCTGTCTTTTTTCTACTGGATTATTTTTAGCTCCCTTGTCAAAGAACACGTGAACATATGTGTGTTGACTCATTTCTAGTTCTTCAATCCCATTCCACTGGTCTACATGCCTGTCTCTGTACCAATACCATGCAGTTTTTTTTTTTTTTAATTACAATTGCTCTGTAATACAACTTGAGGTCAGGGAATGTGGTTCCACCAGAAGTTCTTTTATTGTTGAGAATAGTTTTCACTATCCTAGGTTTTTTGTTATTCCCAATGAATTTTCAAATTGTTGTTTCTTTTGAGATAACCCCCATTCTAGTTCTTCAGGACCCGCGTGACGACCAAGCTGTACATCTATTACCTTTAAGCTGAGAGGCCTAGATCCAGCCTGTGTATTTTGTTAGTTACTTAGAAGCAGAATAGTTAATATAGTTTGTTGTTCAGGAGCTTTGGCTTTATTCTTGCATTATTTGTTTATCTCTCTCATGGAACTATACACTTAGCATGTGCACACTACACATTCAACTCCCAAAGTGAATTCCATCAAATCTCCAAACTCACAAGTTATCAATGAGTAGTCCACTGATTCCTATGTCTTTCTGTGGTGCTTTTTAACAATTGGAAAAGATTGACAATCCATTTGTAATCTCTATCAATCATGGTCTAATCTCTCAGTAAGCAAAATGCATGAGTGGTATTTGGATACTCAGTCTTTATCCCCTACTATCTTTTTATTTTCTATTTTTATTTTATACCAACCCCAATTCCCCTTCTAGCTTTTGCACCAGTCACAATGTATTATAATGCAATCCCCCTAAGACCAATGATACTCAGGCTTTAATGTCTCCAGGAACACACTATTTTAACTGTTTGGTCTTTTATTACCTTATCTGCCTAAAAATTAATAATCATTATTTCATATCAATTGGTTCTATTTATACACACACTGTGCATATATGTTATGTGATTATTATTATTAAAAAAGGCATAATTTTTATATTTTCAAAGGACTCTGTTGGATAAAGGTGAAGATTAGATTCCCCCAGAAATGATCATGTAAGACACAGTAGAAATATACTGAGACTTCAATGTCTCCAGCTGTGCCAACCAAGTTCTCTTTCACACATAGTCTGTCTTTCTATGTTTCCATAATATTTTCATATTCTTTTTTCATTGGTCCTTTTTTTCCTTTGTTCTGAGATCCAGTGAAGTCAGAAAAATGTTATTTTTCATCTTTATTTAAAGAGCATATTATTACCATTATCATTGTTTTATTTACATCTCAAATACTGTCCTGCTCCTGCACCCCCTTGCACAGTTCTTCACCTTATTCCCTCTCACTTTGCCTCTGAGATGGGTATCACCATAGGCATCCCCCTTCCCTGGGTCTGCAACTCTTTACAGGATTAGGCAGAACCTCTCCCACTAAGGCCAGTCAAGGCAGTCCAATGCTACATATATATTGGTGGCCTCAGACCAGACTTATTTCCTCTTTGATTGGTGACCTAGTCTTTGGGAGCTCCCAGTGGTACACATTAGTTGACACTGTTGGTCTTCCATGTTGCCAACCCCTTCAGTTTTTTCATTCCTCCCCCTAAATCTTCCATACATGTCTCTGACCTCAGTCTAGTAGTTGGATATATGCATCTACATCTGTCTCATTCAGTTGTTGGTATAGCATATCAGAGATCAGGTTCCTCTCTGCTAGGTTCCTCTCTGAAAGTACAACAGAGCATCAGTAATACTGTCAGGGTTTGGTACCTGCCCATGAGATAGATCCCAAGTTGGGCTGGTCACTGGTCTGCCATTCCTTTAGTTATTACTTCATTTTCCCCCGCATTTCTTTTACATAGGAACAATTTTAGGTTGAAAATGTATAGACTCAATACAATTTCCATCACTATTCCAATATAATTCCTCACAGACTTGGAAAGAACAATTTTCAACTTCATATGGGAAAACAAAAAACCAGGATAGCCAAAACAATTCTGAACAATAAAAGAATATCTAGAAGAATCACTTAAGAAAAATTAATAATAAAAAAATAATAATAATAATAACCCACATGGAGTTGGTACAGAGACAGACAGGTTGATCAATGAGATAAAAAACGAAAACCCAGGAATAAACACATACACCTATGGACACTTGATCTTTGACAAAAAAGCTAAAACCATACAGTGGAAAAAAATAAGGCATCAACAAATGGTGCTTGTCTAACTGGCAGTCTGCCTGTAGAAGAATGCAAACTGATTCATATTTATCACCATGCACAAAGCTAACATTCAAGTGGATCAAGGACCTCAACATGAAACGAGATACACTGAATTTAATAGAAGAGAAAGTGGAAAGTAAACTCGAATATAATGGCATAGTGAGACATTTCCTGAATATAACACACCAATAGCTGAGACTCTAAGACCAACAATCCATAAATGGGACCTCATGGAACTGCAAAACTTCTGTAAGGCAAAGGACACTCTCAACAAGACAAAAAGCAAGGTACAGAAAATGTTAGTGTGTGTAGTCTTACTTCAACTAGATAAAACAAGTCTGTTTATTAGGAAATATCTAATCATATCTTGACCATTGTATCAAGGCCTGTAGTATTTTCAGAGGACTATTACTATAAACTCACTTGTTATTACCTTGCATCTGGTAGCTTATTTGTACCATTTATAGCAGTTGTCCTCAACCTTCCTAATGCTGGCAATCCTTTAATACTGTTCCTTATGTTGTGGTCACCCCAAACAAACATATATATATATATATATATATATATATATATATATATATATATATATATATATATTTGTTGCTTCTTTTATAATTGTAATTTTAAAAAAAAATTGTTACATTTGTTCATGGTAAAATGTTTTATCAAGGTTGTGCAGAACAATGGAGACTCCTTTATAGCCAATTATAATGTAACCATAAAAGGAAAGACTATGTTAATATCTCAAATTTGGTTCCTATTGAAACAAAGAAAACTAAATTCAAGACTTTAAAGCCCTACCCAGAAAGTTTATTCAAGGTCCATGTCTCATGCAGCTTGCTAGTTAGGAGGGCTTTTTGGGCTTAGAGCAAAGAACAAAGGATGTAAAGTCATCCCAGGAACCAACTAGCCTTTGAGGTAAGAAAGGCATGCAAGGATAATCCCCCAGACAAGCTCAAGATGAGTAGTGGACCACCTGCTGATATGGTTTGAGCTTAGCCAGATGTCCTGCCCACCAAGACAAACACCCTCCCTTTAGAGTTACTCTCTGATGTTTAAATTGCCCATGTTTGTGTAACTGTGCCAATTCTTCCCCTACCCCCACTCCTTTATTATATAAACTTTTATATTTTATTTACCAATGAAGTTCTTTTCGTGGTTTTAATGTACATGTTGAATATAATAATATATGCTATGTTGGTTTGGTTTTATCAATATAAGCTTTATTATTTATTCGTGGAACCTGCTACCTTAAGATACAAATCTTTATTAAAAATTAAATTTAGATAAATATTACTTCAATTGTTTTCCCATCAGTGCTTATTAGTGTAAGAGTAGTATTAAGTATCCTTTGGTTTTCAAAGTACCTTAATGACATTTCATTTTTTGTTACTGTCAAATGATTTCAATGGTGTTCATTTTTCTTGTATTTTTATCAGTTTCTCTCCTAGTACTCTGTTCCTCCATCTTTCTCATGCACTCACTCATTCCTCATGTTTTCATCCGCACCTGACTCAAATCTACCTACAAAATTTGTTTCCCTTCCTAAGGAGATCAATAAGTTCCCCCTCCTTGAGCTCTTCATGTTTTGCTTAGGCTTGCTGTATCTGAGGATTGTAGTATTATTTTCCTTTAAAGAAAAACGAATGTTCAAATATAAATGAGTACATTCCATGTGTGTTTTCCTGTGTCTGGGTTACCTCATTCAGTATAATTTTTTCTAGTTCCATCCATTTGTCTTCAAATTTAAGGATGGTATCTTTTTTTTTCCTCACAGAATAGTGTTCCATTGTGTATATTCACCACTTTTTCTTTAGTTACTATTCAGTTGAGGGACATCTAGGTTGTTTACAATTTCTGGCCACTATGAGTATAGCTGCAATGAAGATGATTAAGGAAGTGTCCTTGTGGTAATATGGAGAGTATTCTGGGTGTATGCTCAAGATAGGTATATCTGGATCTTGAGACAAAACAGTTTCCCATAGTCTGAGGAACCATGATGTGGATTTTCATAGTGGCTGTACTAGTTTGCTCTTTTTTTTCCATTTTTTTATTAGGTATTTAGCTCATTTACATTTCCAAAGCTATACCAAAAGTCTCCCATATCCACCCACCCCCACTCCCCTACCCACCCACTCCCCCTTTTTGGCCCTGGCGTTCCCCTGTACTGGGGCATATAAAGTTTGCGTGTCCAATGGGTCTCTCTTTCCAGTGATGGCCGACTAGGCCATCTTTTGATACATATGTAGCTAGAGTCAAGAGCTCCGGGGTACTGGTTAGTTCATAATGTTGTTCCACCTATTGGGTTGCAGATCCCTTTAGCTCCTTGGGTACTTTCTCTAGCTCCTCCATTGGGAGCCCTGTGATCCATCCATTAGCTGACTGTGAGCATCCACTTCTGTGTTTGCTAGGCCCCGGCATAGTCTCACAAGAGACAGCTATATCTGGGTCCTTTCGATAAAATCTTGCTAGTGTATGCAATGGTGTCAGTGTTTGGATGCTGATTATGGGGTGGATCCCTGGATATGGCAGTCTCTACATGTTCCATCCTTTCATTTCAGCTCCAAACTTTGTCTCTGTAACTCCTTCCAAGGGTGTTTTGTTCCCACTTCTAAGGAGGGGCATAGTGTCCACACTTCAGTCTTCATTTTTCTTGAGTTTCATGTGTTTAGAAAATTGTGTCTTATATCTTGGGTATCCTAGGTTTTGGGCTAATATCCACTTATCAGTGAGTACATATTGTGTGAGTTCCTTTGTGAATGTGTTACCTCACTCAGGATGATGCCCTCCAGGTCCATCCATTTGGCTAGGAATTTCATAAATTCATTCTTTTTAATAGCTGAGTAGTACTCCATTGTGTAGATGTACCACATTTTCTGTATCCATTCCTCTGTTGAGGGGCATCTGGGTTCTTTTCAGCTTCTGGCTATTATAAATAAGGCTGCTATGAACATAGTGGAGCATGTGTCCTTCTTACCAGTTGGGGCATTTTCTGGATATATGCCCAGGAGAGGTATTGCTGGATCCTCCAGTAGTACTATGTCCAATTTTCTGAGGAACCGCCAGACAGATTTCCAGAGTGGTTGTACAAGCCACCAACAATGGAGGAGTGTTCCTCTTTCTCCACATCCTTGCCAGCATTGGCTGTCACCTGAAATTTTGATCTTAGCTATTCTGACTGGTGTGAGGTTGAATCTCAGGGTTGTTTTGATTTGCATTTCCTTGATGATTAAGGATGTTGAACATTTTTTCAGGTGCTTCTCTGCCATTCGGTATTCCTCAGGTGAGAATTCTTTGTTCATTTCAGAGCCCCATTTTTTAATGGGGTTATTTGATTTTCTGAAGTCCACCTTCTTGAGTTCTTTATATATATTGGATATTAGTCCCCTATCTGTTTTAGGATAGGTAAAGATCCTTTCCCAATCTGTTGGTGGTCTTTTTGTCTTATTGACGGTGTCTTTTGTCTTGCAGAATCTTTGGAATTTCATTAGTTCCCATTTGTCAAATCTCGATCTTACAGCACAAGCCATTGCTGTTCTGTTCAGGAATTTTTCCCCTGTGCCCATATCTTCAAGGCTTTTCCCGACTTTCTCCTCTATAAGTTTCAGTGTCTCTGGTTTTATGTGAAGTACTTTGATCCATTTAGATTTGACCTTAGTACAAGGAGATAAGTATGGATCGATTCGAATTCTTCCACACGATAACAAACAGTTGTGCCAGCACCAATTGTTGAAAATGCTGTCTTTCTTCCACTGGATGGTTTTAGCTCCCTTGTCGAAGATCAAGTGACCATAGGTGTGTGGGTTCATTTCTGGGTCTTCAATTCTATTCCATTGGTCTACTTGTCTGTCTCTATACCAGTACCATGCAGTTTTTACCACAATTGCTCTGTAGTAAAGCTTTAGGTTAGGCATGGTGATTCCACCAGAGGTTCTTTTATCCTTAAGAAGAGTTTTTGCTATCCTAGGTTTTTTGTTATTCCAGATGAATTTGCAAATTGCTCCTTCTAATTCATTGAAAAATCGAGTTGGAAATTTGATGGGGATTGCATTGAATCTGTAGATTGCTTTTGGCAAGATAGCCATTTTTACAATGTTCATCCTGCCAATCCATGAGCATGGGAGATCTTTCCATCTTCTGAGATTTTCTTTAATTTCTTTCTTCAGAGACTTGAAGTTTTTATCATACAGATCTTTCACTTCCTTAGTTAGAGTCACGCCGAGATATTTTATATTATTTGTGACTATTGAGAAGGGTGTTGTTTCCCTAATTTCTTTCTCAGCCTGTTTATTCTTTGTGTAGAGAAAGGCCATTGACTTGTTTGAGTTAATTTTATATCCAGCTACTTCACCGAAGCTGTTTATCAGGTTTAGGAGTTCTCTGGTGGAATTTTTAGGGTCACTTATATATACTATCATATCATCTGCAAAAAGTGATATTTTTGACTTCCTCCTTTCCAATTTGTATCCCCTTGATCTCCTTTTGTTGTCGAATTGCTCTGGCTAATACTTCAAGTACTATGTTGAAAAGGTAGGGAGAAAGTGGGAAGCCTTGTCTAGTCCCTGATTTTAGTGGGATTGCTTCCAGCTTCTCTCCATTTACTTTGATGTTGGCTACTGGTTTGCAGTAGATTGTTTGTATCATGTTTAAGTATGGGCCTTGAATTCCTGATCTTTCCAGAACTTTTATCATGAATGGGTGTCAAATGCTTTTTCTGCATCTATCGAGATGATCATGTGGTTTTTGTCTTTGAGTTTGTTTATATAATGGATTACATTGATGGATTTTCATATATTAAACCATCCCTGCATCCCTGGAATAAAACCTACTTGGTCAGGATGGATGATTGCTTTAATGTGTTCTTGGATTCGGTTAGCGAAAATTTTATTGAGGATTTTTCCATCAATATTCATAAGAGAAATTGGTCTGAAGTTCTCTATCTTTGTTGGATCTTTCTGTGGTTTTGGTATTAGAGTAATAGTGGCTTCATAAAATGAGTTGGGTAGAGTACCTTCTACTTCTATCTTGTGAAAAAGTTTGTGCAGAACTGGAATTAGATCTTCTTTGAAGGTCTGATAGAACTCTGCACTAAACCCGTCTGGTACTGGGTTTTTTTGGCTGGGAGACTATTTATAACTGCTTCTATTTCTTTAGGGGATATGGGACTGTTTAGAATGTCAACTTGACCCTGTTTAGTTTCTGTTTCCATGATCTGTCCATTGGTGAAAGTGGTGTGTTGAAGTCTCCCACTATTATTGTGTGAGGTGCAATGTGTGCTTTGAGCTTTACTAAATTTTCTTTAATGAATGTGGCTGCCCTTGTATTTGGAGCATAGATATTCAGAATTGAGAGTTCCTCTTGGAGGATTTTACCTTTGATGAGAATGAAGTGCCCGTCCTTGTCTTTTTTGATGACTTTGGGTTGGAAGTCAATCTTATCAGATATTAGGATGGCTACTCTGGCTTGTTTATTCATACCATTTGCTTGGAAAATTGTTTTCCAGCCTTTTATTCTGAGGTAGTGTCTATCTTTTTCTCTGAGATGTGTCTCCTGTAAGCAGCAAAATGTTGGGTCTTGTTTGTGTAGCCAGTTTGTTAGTCTATGTCTTTTTATTGGGGAGTTGAGACCATTGATGTTAAAAGATATTAAGGAAAAGTAATTGTTGCTTCCTGTTATTTTTGTCTTTAAAGTTGGCATTCTGTTCTTGTGGCTGTCTTCTTTTAGGTTTGTTGAGGAATTACCTTCTTGTTTTTTTTAGGGCATTGTTCCCATTCTTGTATTTTTTTTTCTGTTATTATCCTTTGAAGGGCTGGATTCGTGGAGAGATAATGTGTGAATTTGATATTGTCTTGTAATACTTTGGTTTCTCCATCTATGGTAATTGAGAGTTTGGCTAGGTATAGTAGCCTGGGCTGGAATTTGTGTTCTCTTAGTGTCTGTATAACATCTGTCCAGGCTCTTCTAGCTTTCATAGTCTCTGGTGAAAAATCTGGTGTAATTCTGATAGGTTTGCCTTTGTATGTTACTTGACCTTTTTCCCTTACTGCTTTTAGTATTCTATCTTTATTTAGTGCATTTGTTGTTTTGATTATTATGTGTCGGGAGGAATTTCTTTTCTGGTCCAGTCTATTTGGAGTTATGTAGGCTTCTTGTATGTTCATAGGTATCTCTTTCTTTATATTTGGGAAGTTTTCTTCAATAATTTTGTTGAAGATGTTTGCTGGTCCTTTGAGTTGAAAATCTTCATTCTCATCCACTCCTATTATCCGGAGGTTTGGTCTTCTCATTGTGTCCTGGATTTCCTGGATATTTTGAGCTAGGATCTTTTTGCATTTTCCATTTTCTTTGATTGTTGTGCCGATGTTCTCTATGGAATCTTCTGCACATGAGATTCTCTCTTCCATCTCTTGTATTCTGTTGCTGATGCTCAAATCTATGGTTCCAGTTTTCTTTCCGAGGGTTTCTATCTCCAGTGTTGCCTCACTTTGAGTTTTCTTTATTGTGTCTACTTCCCTTTTTAGGTCTAGTATGGTTTTGTTCATTTCCATCACCTGTTTGTATGTTTTTTCCTCTTTTTCTGTAAGGACTTCTACCTGTTTGATTGTGTTTTCCTGTTTTTCTTTAAGGACTTGTAACTCTTTAGCAGTGTTCTCCTGTATTTCTTTAAGTGATTTATTAAAGTCCTTCTTGATGTCCTCTACCATCATCATGAGATATGCTTTTAAATCTAGGTCTAGGTTTTCGGGTGTGTTGGGGTGCCCTGGACTGGGCAAAGTGGGAGTGCTGGGTTCTTATGATGGTGAGTGGTCTTGGTTCCTGTTAGTAGGATTCCTACGTTTACCTTTCGCCATCTGGTAATCTCTGGAGTTAGTAGTTATAGTTGACTCTGTTTAGAGATTGTTCTTCTGGTGATTCTGTTACCGTCTATCAGCAGACCTGGGAGACAGATTCTCTCCTCTGAATTTCAGTGTTCAGAGCTCTCTCTGCTGGCAAGCTCTCTTACAGGGAAGGTGCACAGATATCTTGTTTTTGGACCTCCTCCTGGTCGAAGAAGAAGGCCCAAAACAGGGCCTTTCTCAGAAGCTGTGTTGCTTTGGCAGTTCCCAGAAGCTGTCAGCTTCTGTGGTGCAGACTCTCACCTGTGCAGACTAAATTCCTAAGTTCCAGGGAGTCCTGGAACCAAGATGGCAACCGCTGCTCCTGAGGCTGAGGCTGCCTCCCGAGCCAGGCAGACACCTGTCCTCTGGTCCGGACGGTGGCCGGCTGTCTGTGGCCCGCCAAGGGTGCTGCCTCAGCGGCTCTGTGCTTCCGCCTGTCCCAGAAGCTGTCCGGTTCTCTGGCTCTCTAGTTTGCTCTTCCATCAGCAATAGAGACATATTCCCCTTGTTCCAACTGATTGCCACCATCTGCTATTCCTTGTGGTTTGAACTTAGGCATTCTGATAGGTGTAAGATGGAATCACAAAGTAGTTCTAAATTGCATTTTCCTGACGGCTATAGATATTGAGAATTTTTAAGTGTTTCTTGGACACTTGATATCCTCTTGAGAATTCTCATTTTAGATAAGGTAACCCATTTTTAATTGTATTATTAGGTTTCTTAATATCTGGTTCCTTGAGTTTCTTATATATTAGCTCTCAGTCAGATTTGGGCTTGATGAAAATATTTTCCCATTCTGTGGGTTACTGTTTTGCCACTCGGTGTTTTTCTCTGCCTTACAGAATCTTTTCTGCTTCACAGGGAACCATGACAGTTTCAGTATTTTATATGATGGATTACATTTCTGATTGTTGTATGTTGAACCACCTCTGCATCTTTGGGAGGAGATGTACCTTATCATGGTGTGTGATATAATGTCTTTTTGTTTTGTGAGTATTTTATTATGAGTATATTTGCATTAATGTTCATGAGGGAAATTGTTCTGTGATATACTTTTTTTGTTAAATATTTGTGTGGTTTAGGTGTCAGGATAAATGTTGCCTCATAAAATGAACTTGGAAATATTCTGTCTGTTTATATTTTGTGAATGGATTCCAGTAGTATTGGCATTATCAGTCCTTTAGCAGTCTGATAAGAATTTGTATAATTTAAGCTTTAATGCTGTTCATTTTGTTTACAAATGCCAGTACCCTTCCATTTATGGCATAGATGCTAAAAATTAAAAGATTACCTTGGTGAAACTTTTTCTTTTGATGAATATGAAGTGTCTTTTTGTGTTTGCATTAATTTATTTTGGTTTGAAATCTCTCTCTCTCTCTCTCTCTCTCTCTCTCTCTGATATTAGAATGGATAAACCAAGTTGCTTCTTAGGTTCATTTGCTTATACATGTTAGATCAGGATAGTGAGAGCTCACATCATGAACTGAAAGCAGAAAGCAGAGAGAATTAATTCGTGGTAGTGAGATGGTAATTGCCCTGATATTCAGCCTGCAATAATGTACTCCTTCCTAACCCCTATTCTAAACCTGCAAGCAATATTAACCATTTGGGACCAATTGTATAAATTCTAAAGATTATGGGAAATATTTCTTACTTAAATCACAACACTACCTTCTTCTCTCAAGGTTCAGAGGTCACCATGGAGAAGATAGTTGAAAGATTGCAAGAACCAAAGGTAGTGAATGATTACAAAGAAAGTCTGTTTTCCAGAAACAATAAGGCATTTGTACATGTGAAATGATAGTGACTATAATTATATGTAGAAGACAAATTCAACATCAAGCCAGACAAAGCCCAGCATTTAGGGGTGAGATCTTTAGAACATCCCACTGCTAGCTAAGGGATTTTAACCACTTTTTATTTTTCTGGTCACAATTGGGAGATGGAAGTTAGCTTTTTTTTTTTTTTCAGGATATGAAGGATGCACCTAATGACAGAAGAACCTCAATATGGTGGGTTAAATGAGAAATGTCTCCTATAGGCTTAGGCATTTGAATACTTTATCCTACTTTGGTGCTGGTATTTACGGAGGTGCAGTTATTTATGGTGATGCCTGAAGAAGTGTGTAATTGGAGGCAGGCATTGAGAATACTTAACACTGCTGGATTTCCAATTTAGTCCCCTTCTTTGTGCTTGTTAAAGAAGAGGGCTCAGTGTTTCCTCCTCATTCTATTCCTGACACTTGCTGACATACAATCCTACCATCATCAAGTCTTTTCTATCTGAAAGTTTATGGTCAAAATCTATTCCTTCTGTAAGGTGCCTTGGTCATGTTATTTTATCATAGCAGCTGGAAAGGAGCTAATACTTGGGTTTAACAGAAAGAACAGATAAAATATGAAGGAGACATTTACTCCTACAGGGATATGGAAGGAATAGAATGGATAAAACAGGGAGTGGATCCTAAACACCCTTGACCTAAGAATAAGAAAATTAAGTGACTTTAGTCAATAGATATTGGGCTTCTTATTAGATTCAAGGTTCACTACACAGGAGAGGAACCGTGCTCATTAATGCAAAATTGACCAAAAAGCAATAGCTCAGGGTGTGATAGGACATAGGGGAGAACCTATTGTTATTATTTTTAGCTATATGTATACAGTATCAATAAATCCCCACATAAAAACCATCATGCATATTTGGGTAATATTTAGCAGTAATATGAACCTAATTTTATTATTTGAGCAAAACATATATAAATAGAAAATGTTATATAATTTGAAATAAAAGATACATAAACAATTGCATACATTGGTTTAATAAGTAAATTGAAACTGTAAAGTTCTAATTAAACTGTACATGCTCATTCACTTATAGCTTATGTGAGGTATAGGTTTTTATGAAGTTAGTAGTGAGATTTATTATGACTTTTGCAGATATCCTTAGTTTATCTTACCTTCTTCCCTATTCCTTCTACATTAATCTTTCTCATTAGAACCTGACTCTCCAAAGTGTCTCCAGAAATTATGACAATCACAATTATCCATGCTGCCATCAGTAGCCATATTGAAACCCACATTTCATGTTGCTTCTGAAGATATTGTTAATGTCAAGGATCCCAGAAACCATCAGAATTTACAGTGAACTTCACAGTCAGTACTGTTCCCTCAGGTCATGTTGAGTTAAATGTTCTGATATATGTTTTGTTGAGGTCACATATATACTGGCAACAGACAATGTATGGCCATGATACTTTAGGCCTTTAGCAGCAATCATGTCAGTGATCCCTGCTGCATTATGGGACCACATTAATATGACAGTCTTGTACTGCATTAGAATAATTACTGATGTCAATTATGTATAATTCTGCCACATTCATGATAAGTGTTCTGCCATTTATAAACATTTTTATGTCCATTTTCATTCTGTCACTAGATAAGAGGTTTCAGTCATGGTCATACCAGCGGGATGCTGTCACCAGTAACAAGATAGAGTCTATTTTTAATATTTCTGATGGAGATAATGGTGATGACTATGATCTGTACTGCTTCTGGAGAAACTGCTGAATTCTATGGTCCATACTGATACCCAAGATCATTATGAGGTAAGTATTCTGAGCTAGCACTGGATAACAGATCAGTGGCTGAGATTCTACATATCATAAGGAATCCTGTTGATGTTCTTGATTTATCAATTTCAACCTCAATTTCAAGCAAACAATGTATTTTGATGTTTGTGGTCCTACCTGTGAGAAGCAGCTATACTGATGTCAGTGATACATTTTGGGAACAGAAATTGGGCAGGAGTCCATTATATCTATTGCTGATGGAGATGCTGATGATGGCTATGATCTGTGTTGCTGCTTGAGAATCTGATAAATTCCAAAGTCCTTACTGATGCTTGAATTCATATTGAGGTAAATTTTCCTACATGGCACTGAAGATCAGACTGATGTCTGAGATAATACCCGATACAGGAAATTCTCTTTATGTTTACTGATGAATGGATATAGCCCCAGATGTTAAAAATGAAATGTACTGTGATGCCTATGTTACTACCTGAAACCTGAAGCTATATTAAAGTCAGAGTGGCATGATAGGAATGGCAATAATGATGGAATCTATTCCCATTGATGATGGAGACCTAATCTATGGCGGTGATCTGTGTTGGTGCGATCTGGTGAATTTGACAGTCCATCCTGATTCTCAAGGTGATATTGAGGTAAGTATCTCTGAGCTAGCACTTGCAATCCAATTGATGTTTGAGATCAAACAATCCAGAGGAAATTCTGTTGGAGACTCTACTACATTCATGTTGGCCCATAGTTAACCATGTAATTTATAAGATCTATACTACTACCAAAAGAAACAGAGATGTCAAAAAAGAAATGAAACAAAACAAAATAAAAACAAAAACAAAACAAAACAAAAAACAAAAAAACAAAAAAAAAACACTATCCTGCCACTGGATGTGCATGGCCATAATATCTTCTGCACTCTTAATAGATATTAAACATAGTGTTGTATACCTGGCAACAGATACCATGACACGATGTCATTGGCAACAACTTTGTCAGTGATCACTGTGCTACTGAGAGCCATGTTAATAACAGTAATCCAAAGTGCCTACAGAAACTATGTTGATGTCAATCATCATTCAGAAACCCCATTTAAACCCATAGTACATGATGATTCTGGGGAGATTGTTAATGTCAAGGATCCCTGAGGCCAGCAACGTCCACAGAGAATTTAACAATACAGTTTTCTCAGAATATTTTTATTTTTGGGGTCTGAGATGTTATTTTGAGTAACATATATAGTGGCAACTATCACCATTGTATATCCATTAGACTTCAGGTTTCCAGCAGGTATGATGTCAGTTATCCCTGCTCCCATGTGGGACCATAATAATATGAGTGTCTCTGAATATCAATGGAAATTTACTTACATCAATTATCCATGTTCCTGTCTATTTTAGATGAAGTATACTCCCAGCCTAACCATTTTGATGTCATGATGCATCCTACCACTAGAAAAGAGGTTTCTCTACAAGGTCCTACTAGGTATCTGAAAATGTCTGAATGTGCATGATATTTCCTGGCAAAGACAAGATGGTATACCCAGATAAATTCTGCCATAGGCACCAAGGTCATGAGTGACCCTTACTGCCACTTTGGACCTTACTGCCACTTTGGACTAGATCCCAACTGCAAAGGGAAATATATTTGTGTCACTCATCAGTGAGGCTACTGGTCTCCATGTAGAGAACCAAAGTCAGTGTTGTCCTGGAAGAGCTCCTTGATATGTGAGATCTTTGAACCAGAGGAGTCTTTTCTGTAATTCATGCTCAGTAGTGCTGTCTAAATCACAATGACATAAGTGCTGTGTGCTGCTACTGGAGAGAAATTTGATGCCTGTGACCCTACCGAAAACATGAAGCTATTCTTATGAAAGTGCTGGAGCTGTGATCAGCAATCATGATGGATTCACTGTTCTTATTAGTGATGGAGACCCTGGTAAAGGCTATGATTTATCTTGATTTTGGATAACATGCTGAATTCCAAGGTCTGTACTGACACAAGAGGTCATATTGAGGTAAGTATTAAGAACTAGCACTGGAGATCCAAAGTGTCAAAGGGAATTCTGTTGATGTTCCTTATCCATGCATATAGTCACCAAAGTCAAACATATAATTTATTTTGATGCCTATGATTATACGTGTAACAAGAAGCCTTGCTGATGTCAGTGGTGCATTCTCTGGCCAGCAACTGTGCAGAAGTCCATTATTCCTGTTGGTGAGGGAGATCCTGGTGATGGCTATGATCTGTGTTGCTACTTGAGAATCTGAAAAATTCCAAGGTCCCTACTAATTAATGCTGAAGGCATACTGAGGTAAGTGTTCTTAGCTGGCAATGGAGATCAGATTGATGTCACATCCTATCTTTAACAGGAAATTCAGTTGATGTTCCTGATGCATGCATGTACTTTCTGCTGTTGATCATGTAGTATATAAAATCGCCACTGCCCCCAGAATTAGTAGTGATGTCTACTACCAATCCTGCCACTGGAGAAGAAGTTTATGCCCATAAATTTGTTTTCACCAAATTTATGCTGATGTCACATGTATATACCTGGCAATAGACACCATGGTATTTATTGCCCATAATACATACTTCCTTTGTCAACATTGTGGTCAGTGATCCATGCTGCCACTGGAACCCATGTTAAGATCAGTAAACCAAAGTGTCTGAAGAAACGTGGATAATGTTTATCATCCTTTTTAGCAGTAGCTTTCTTTTTTTTTTCATTTTTTTATTAAGTATTTTCCTCAATTACATTTCCAATGCTATCCCAAAAGTTCCCCATACCCTCCCCCCACTCCCCTACCCACCCATTCCCAGTTTTTGGCCCTGGCGTTCCCCTGTCCTAGGGAATATAAAGTTTGCATGTCCAATGGGACTTTCCAGTGACGGCCGACTAGGCCATCTTTTGATACATATGCAGCTAGAGTCAAGAGCTACAGGGAACTACTTAGTTCATAATGTTGTTGCACCTACAGGGTTGCAGATCTCTATAGCTCCTTGAATACTTTCTCTAGCTCCTCCATTGGGGGCCCTGTGATCCATCCAATAGCTGACTGTGAGCATCCACTTCTGTGTTTGCTAGGCCGCAGCCTAGTCTCACAAGAGACAGCTATATCAGGTTCCTTTCAGCAAACGCTTACTAGTGTATGCATTGGTGTCATCGTTTGGAGGCACATTATGGGGTGGATCCCTGGATATGGCAGTCTCTAGATGGTCCATCCTTTCGTCTCTGCTCCAAACTTTGTCTCTGTAACTCCTTCCATGGGCGATTATTCCCAATTCTAAGAAGGAGCAAAGTGTCCACACTTTGGTCTTCATTCTTCTTCAGTTTCATGTTTTTGCAAATTGTATCTCACATCTAGGCTATACTAAGTTTCTGGGCTAATATCCACTTATCAGTGAGTACATATCATGTGAGTTCTTTTGTGATTGTGTTACCTCACTCAGGATAATGCCCTCCAGGTCCAACCATTTGCCTACCAATTTCATAAATTCATTCCTTTTAATAGCTTAGTAGTACTCCATTATATAAATGTACCAAATTTTTTGTATCCATTCCTCTATTGAGGGACATCTGGGTCCTTTCCAGCTTCTGGGTATTATAAATAATCCTGCTATGAACATAGGGGAGCATGTGTCCTTCTCACCGGTTGGAACATCTTCTGGATATATGTCCAGAAGAGGTATTGCAGGATTCTCTGGTAGTAATATGTCCAATTTTCTGAGGAACCACCAGACTGATTTCCAGAGTGGTTGTACAAGCTTGCAATCCCACCAACAATGGAGGAGTGTTCCTCTTTCTCCACATCCTTGCCAGCATCTGCTGTCACCTGAATTTTTGATCTTAGCCATTCTGACTGGTGTGAGATGGAATCTCAGGGTTGTTTTGATTTGCATTTCTCTGATGATTAAGGATGCTGAACATTTTTTCAGGTGCTTCTCAGCCATTCGGTATTCCTCAGGTGAGAATTCTTTGTTTAGCTCTGAGCCCCATTTTTTAATGGGGTTATTTGATTTTCTGAAGTCCACCTTCTTGAGTTCTTTATATATATTGGATATTAGTCCCCTATCTGATTTAGGATAGACAAAGATCCTTTCCTAATCTGTTGGTGGCCTTTTTGTCTTTTTGAAGGTGTCTTTTTCCTTGCAGAACCTTTGCAGTTTTATGAGGTCCCATTTGTCAATTCTCAATCTTACAGCACAATCCATTGCTGTTTTTCTCAGTAATTTTTCCCTTGTGCCCATATCTTCGAGGCTTTTCCCCACTTTCTCCTCTATAAGTTTCAGTGTCTCTGGTTTTATGTGGAGTTCCTTGATCCACTTAGATTTGACCTTAGTATAAGGAGATAGGAATCGATCAATTCACATTCTTCTACATGATAACCACCAGTTGTGCCAGCACCCTTTGTTGAGAATGCTGTCTTTTCTCCACTGGATGGTTTTAGCTCCCTTGTTGAAGATCAAGTGACAATAGGTTTGTGGGTTCATTTCTGGGTCTTCAATTCTATTCCATTGGTCTACTTGACTGTCACTATACCAGTACCATGCAGTTTTTATCACAATTGCTCTGTAGTGCAGCTTTAAGTCAGGCATGGTGATTCCACCAGAGGTTCTTTTATCCTTGAGAAAAGTTTTTGCTATCCTAGGTTTTTTGTTATTCCAGACGAATTTGCAGATTGCTCTTTCTAATTCGTTGAAGAATTGAGTTGGAATTTTGATGGGGGTTGCATTGAATCTGTAGATTGCTTTTGGCAAGATAGCCACTTTTACAATGTTGATCCTGCCAGTCCCAGAGCATGGGAGATCTTCCCACTTCTGAGATCTTCTTTAATTTCTTTCTTCAGAGACTTGAAGTTCTTATCATACAGATCTTTCACTTCCTTATTTAGAGTCACGCCAAGGTATTTTATATTATTTGTGACTATTCAGAAGGGTATTGTTTCCCTAATTTCTTCCTCAGACTGTTTATTCTTTGTGTAGAGAAAGGCCATTTACTTGTTTGAGTTAATTTTATATCCAGCTACTTCACCGAAGCCGTTTTTCAGATTTAGAAGTTCTCTGGTGGAATTTTTAGGGTCACTTATATATACTATCCTATCATCTTCAAAAAGTGACATTTTGACTTCATCTTTTCCAATTTGTATCCCCTTGATCTCCTTTTGCTGTCGAATTGCTCTGGCTAGGACTAAAAGTACCATGTTGAATAGGTATGGGGAGAGTGGACAGCCTTGTCTAGTTCCTTATTTTAGTGGGATTGGTTCAAGCTTCTCACCATTTACTTTGATGATGGCTACTGGTTTGCTAGATTGCTCTTCTCATGGTTAGGTATGGGCCTTGAATTCCTGACCTTTCCAAGGCTTTTATCATGAATGGGTGTTGAATCTTGTCGAATGTTTTTTCCAAATCTAAGGAGATTATCATGTGTTTTTTTGTCTTCGAGTTTGTTTATATAATGGATTACATTGATGGATTTCCGTAAATTAAACCATCCCTGCATCCCTGGAATAAAACCTACTTGGTCAGGATGGATGATTGCTTTAATATGTTCTTGGATTCGGTTAGCAAGAATTTTATTGAGTATTGTTGCATCGATATTCATAAAGCGAATTGGTCTGAAGTTCTCTATCTTTGTTGGATCTTTCTGTGGTTTAGGTATCAGAGTAAATGTGGCTTCATAGAATGAGTTGGGTAAAGTTCCTTCTACTTCTATTTTGTGGAATAGTTTGTGCAGAACTGGAATTAGATCTTCTTTGAAGGTCTGGTAGAACTCTGCACTAAACCCATCTGGTCTTGGGCTTTTTTTTTGTTTTTGTTTTTTTTTTTTTGTTTTTTTGTTTTTTTTGTTTTTTGGCTGGGAGACTATTAATGACGGCTTCGATTTCTTTAGGGGATATAGGACTGTTTAGATCATAAAATTGATCCTGATTTAACTTTGGTACCTGGTATCTGTCTAGAAATTTGTCCATTTCATCCAGGTTTTCCAGTTTTGTTGAGTATAGCCTTTTGTAGAAGGATCTGATGGTGTTTTGGATTTCTTCAGGATTTGTTGTTATGTCTTTCTTTTCATTTCTGATTTTGATAATTAGGATGATGTCCCTCTGCCCTCTAGTGAGACTTGCTAAGGGTTTATCTATCTTGTTGATTTTCTCAAAGAACCAACTCCTTGTTTGGTTAATTCTTTTAATAGTTCTTCTTGTTTCCACTTGGTTGATTTAGCCCCTGAGTTTGATACTTCCTGCTGTCTACTACTCTTGGGTAAATTTACTTTCTTTTTTTCTAGAGCTTTTAGATGTGTTGTCAAGCTGCCAGTGTGTGCTCTCTCCAATTTATTTTTGGAGGCACTTAGAGCTATGAGTTTCCCTCTTAGAAATGCTTTCATTGTGTCTCATAGGTTTGGGTATGTTGTGGCTTCATTTTCATTGAACTCTAAAAAGTCTTTAATTTATTTCTTTATTCCTTCCTTGACCTAGGTATCATTGAGAAGTGTGTTATTCAGTTTCCACGTGAATGTTGGATTTCCATTATTTATGTTGTTACTGAAGATCAGCCTTAGTCCATGGTGGTCTGATAGGATGCATGGCACATTTTCAATATTTTTGTATCTGTTGAGGCCTCTTTTATGACCAATTATATGGTCAATTTTGGAGAAGGTCCCGTGAGGTGCTGAGAAGAAGATATATCCTTTTGTTTTAGAATAAAATGTTCTGTAGATATCTGTTAAGTCCATTTGTTTCATAACTTCTATTATTTTCACTGTGTCCCTGTTTAGTTTCTGTTTCCACGATCTGTCCATTGATGAAAGTGGTGTGTTGAAGTCTCCCACAATTACTGTGTGAGGTGCAATGTGTGCTTTGAGCTTTACTAAAGTGTCTTTAATGAATGTGGCTGCCCTTGCATTTGGAGCATAGATATTCAGAATTGAGAGTTCTTCTTGGAGGATTTTAACTTTGGTGAGTATGATGTGTCCCTCCTTGTCTTTTTTGATAACTTTTGGTTGGAAGTAGATTTTATTCGATACCAGAATGGCTACTCCAGCTTGTTTCTTCAGGCCATTTGCTTGCAAAATTGTTTTACAGCCTTTCACTCTGAGGTAGTGTCTGTCTTTTTCCCTGAGATGGGTTTCCTGTAAGGAGAAGAATGTTGGGTCCTGTTTGTGTAGCCAGTCTGTTAGTCTATGTCTTTTTATTGGGGAATTAAGTCCATTGATATTAAGAGATATTAAGGAAAAGTAATTGTTGCTTCCTTTTACTTTTGTTGTTAGAGTTGACATTCTGTTCCTGTGGCAGTCTTCTTTTTGGTTTGTTGAGGGATTAATTTCTTGCTTTTTCTAGGGTCTGATTTCTGTCCTTGTATTTTTGTTGTTGTTGTTGTTGTTGTTTTCTGTTTTTATTCTTTGAAGTGCTGGATTCGTGGAAAGATAATGTATGAATTTGGTTTTGTCCTGGAATAGTTTGGTTTCTCCATCTATGGTAATTGAGAGTTTGGCCACGTATAGTAGCCTTGGCTGGCATTTGTGTTCTCTTAGTGTCTATATAACATCTGTCCACGCCCTTCTGGCTTTCATAGACTCTGGTGAAAAGTATGGTGTAATTCTGATAGGCCTGCTTTATATGTTATTTGACCTTTCTCGCTTACTGCTTTTAATATTCTATCTTTATTTAGTGCATTTGTTGTTCTGATTATTATGTGTGGGGAGGAATTTCTTTTCTGGTCCAGTCTACTTGGTGTTCTGTAGGCTTCTTGTATGATCATGGGCATCTCTTTCTTAAGGTTTGGGAAGTTTTCTTCTATTATTTTCTTGAAGATATTTGCTGGCCCTTTAAGTTGAAAATCTTTGTTCTCATCAACTCCTATTATCCATAGGATTGGTCTTCTCATTGTGTCCTGTATTTCCTGGATGTTTTGAGTTAGGATCCCTTTGCATTTTGTATTTTCTTTGATTGTTGTGTCGATGTTCTCTATGGAATCTTCTGCACCTGAGATTCTCTCTTCCATCTCTTGTATTCTGTTGCTGATGCTCACATCTATGGTTCCAGATTTCTTTCCTAGGGTTTCTATCTCCAGCGTTGAGTCACTTTGGGTTTTCTTTATTGTGTCTACTTCCCTTTTTAGGTCTAGTATGGTTTTATTCATTTCTATCACCTTTTTGGATGTGTTTTCCTGTTTTTCTATAAGGACTTGTACCTGTTTGTGTTTTCCTGTTTTTCTTTAAGGACTTGTAACTCTTTAGCAGTGCTCTCCTGTATTTCTTTAAGTGAGTTATTAAAGTCCTTCTTGATGTCCTCTACCATCATCATGACATATGCTTTTAAATCTGGGTCTAGATTTTCAGTTGTGTTGTGGTGCCCAGGACTAGGTGGGGTGGGAGTGCTGCGTTCTGATGATGGTGAGTGGTCTTGATTTCTGTTAGTAGGATTCTTACGTTTGCCTTTCTCCATCTGGTAACCTCTGAGGCTAGCTGTTATAGTTGTCTCTGTTTAGAGCTTGTTCCTCAGGTGACTCTGTTAGCCTCTATCAGCAGACCTGGAAGGCTAGCTCTCTCCTCAGTTTCAGTGGTTAGAGTATTCTCTGCAGGCAAGCTCTCTTCTTGCAGGGAAAGTGCCCAGATATCTGGTGTTCGAACATGCCTCCTGACAGAAGTTGTTATCTACTCACCAGAGGTCTTAAGATCCCTTGTAGGGTCCTGTGTGGACCTTGGGGGTCTCCAGATACTCTGCGCACAAGGAACCCCAGTGCTGGTGTGGACCAGAAGGGACTTGTGACCCTGATTTGCCAGTTTTTCTGCTTCCCTAATTAAGGCAGTCTCAGATCCCGCACGATTGGATTGGAGCAGATGCTGTGTTCCACTCACCAGAGGACTTAAGATCCCGTGGGGGACACTGTGGGGGTCCTTGCGGGTGTCCGGAGACACTGTGAGCAAGGTACCCCGGTGCTGGTATGGACAAGAAGGGAATTGTGACCCTGATGAGGCTGGTTTTTCTGCTTCCCTAATTAAGGCAGTCACATGTCCCACGTGATTGGATTGGAGTAGATGGTTTGTTCCCCTCATCACAGGTCTTAAGATCCCATGGGGGATCCTGTGGGAGTCCTTGCACGTGTCCAGAGACTCTGTGGGCAAGGAACCCCAGTGCTGGAGTGGACCAGCAGGGCCACCATTAGCTTTCTTGAAACATATAACCTATGTTGCTTCTGGAGGTATTGTTAATGCTAAGGGTCCCTGAGACCATCAGAAAAATGTGAAGTTCAAGTACAATAGTGTTGCCTATTGTCATGTTGAATTACATATTCTAGCATATGTTATGTTGAAAACATATCAATTGTGGTACCAGACATCGGTATATGTTCATGTTACTTCAGGCCTCCAGCATTCATGCCAGTAATACCTGATGCCATTTGGGACAATATTGATATGAGGGTGTCCAACAGTCAATGGAATTATTACAGATGTATGTTATCCATTTTTCTGCTCAATTTGTGCGAAGATTCTTACCATCTATAACAATTGTGATGTCACTATGCATCCTGCCTCTTGAATTACCTTGATGTCTCTGATTCTTCTTGGCAACAAACTTCACTTTGTATGCCAGATGCCTGTTGTCATAGGCATCCAGGTCAGGGGTGAATCTTACTCCCACTTTAGACTAATTAATGACATCAGAGACCTCAAAGCAAAGTGAATCTGGCTCCCACTTTAGACTAATTAATGACACCAGAGACCCCAAAGCAAAGTGAAGCTTGCTCTTACTTTGGACTAATTAATGACATCAGAGATCCCAAAGGCCATATAGTCATTCATCCATGATGTCACTGGTAACCATGTTGAGATTTATAGTCAGAGTTTGTAGCAGGAATGGTGTAGCAACATGTGTTATCTTTGAAGAGGTCCATGACATCTGAGATGCCCAATCATAAATGTCTATTGTGAACATCATTGTCAGTACTGCTGCCTAAGTTTATAATGACAAAAGAGCTGTGTACTGTTATTGAAGTTCCCTTTGATGTCAGTGATCACATCTGAATGCTGAAGCTATGCTGATATCATTGCTGTTTGCTGTGATAAGCAAGCATAATAGAATCTATTACATAAATTTCCTATTACTAATGGAGACCCTGGTAATGGTTATGAGCAGTGTTGCTTCTGGAGAAACTGCTGAATGCCAAGGTAAATGCTGATACATAATGCCATATTGAGGTAAGTGTTGTTATCTGACACTGGATAGAAAATTGATGTCTGAGATCCTACCCACCACAGGAAGTTCTGTTGATGTCCCTGATGCATTCATGTAGCTCCTGATGTGAAACATGTATGGTATTTTCATTATTATGATACTACCTGTTACCAAAAAAAAAAAAAACAAAAAACAAAACTATGTTGATACCAGCAATTTTGATGGAGTCCAAGTTTGATTTTATTCCTATTGCTAATGGAAACCCTAGTGGTGGCTATGATCTGTGCTACTGCTTGAAAATATAATGAACCTCAAGGTCCACAATAATGCCCAAGTTTATTTTGAGGGAAGTATTCTTATCTGGTTCTGGAGATCAGATTAAAATCTGGAAACCTACCTGCAACAGGATCATCAATTGGTATTTCTCATGTATGTGTAGCTCACAATATCTAACATGTGATAAATATTGATACTTGTGATCCTGCTGGATACCTGAAGCTATTTTGAAGTCAGTGATGCAGCTATGACCAGCAATCATGATGGGGTCTTTTATTCCTGTTGCTAATTGAGACCCTGGTGATGGCTATGATCTGTGTTGTTTCTTGAGATCCTGATGAATTCAAAGGCCCATAGTGAAATGATAGGTTATATTGAGGTAAGTGTTCTCAATAATGGAGATCAGATTGATATCTAAGATCCTAACAGCCACAACAAATTCTGTTGATTTCACTGATACATGAATACATTGCATGATGTTGACTAAGTAATGTGCAAGATCCTTACTGCCACCTGAAATAATGTGGATATCAGTGATTTATCCTGCAACTAAATGAGGCAATTATGATAATGATTTATTCTTCTCTGTGATTTGAGGTTGATATCATTAATATATAACTGTCTACACACCCCATGGGATTGCCCTAGGTCCATGCTACCATTCGCAACCTGGTTGCCAGTGATCCCTGCTGTCCCTGGTTACCATGTTAATATCACTATTACATAGTTCCTGTAGAAACTATGGTGATATCAATCATCCATTCTGCCTCAAGTAGCCATGTTTAAACCCAAAGTTCATGATGCTTCTTGGATTATTGTTAATGTCAAGGATCCCTGAAGCTAGCAGAGACTTAGGTGAAATTTTAGATAAATTCTGCTGTGTCACATCATGTTGAATTACATGTTCAGAGATATATTATGTGGAGGTCACATATAGTGTGGCAATGGACACTGTTGCTTGTTACATATACTTCAAGCATCCATCATCCATGGCAGTGATACCTTCTGCCTTATGGGACCACATTAATATCACTGTCTCCTACTGCCAATGGAATCATTGTTGATGTCTGTTATCAATGCTTCTGTCAAATTTATGTCAAGTATCCTGCTACCTGTAAACATTTTGATATCATGATTCAAAGTGCCACTAGGGGAGTTTCTTTACATGTTCATATCTACATTTGAAACTCTCTTGATATCCCTGGAAACTGATACAATGGTATATTTCAGATTCCTACTCACACAGGCAACCAGGCAGTGAGTGATCACTACTAACACTTTGGAACAAATTGATATCAGTGATCCCAAATGCTAGGGAAACTGGCCAAGGGAATTGGGAAATTGATGTCACTCATCCATGCTGCCACTGGTAACCATGTTGAGATCCTCATTCAGTGTCTTTGAAGATGTCGTGATGTCTATGATAAATCAACAAGAATAATGTGTTCTGAAGTTCATTGTCAGTACTGGTGCCTAAGGTAATAATGATATAAGTGCTGTGTGCTGCTACTGGACACATGTTTGATGCCACTGAACATATTTGCAACCTGCAGCTATGTTGAGGTCATTGTTGTATTCTGCAACCAGAAATCATGATGAACTCAATTCTTATTGCTTATGGAAACCTTGGTGATGTCTATGATCTGTGCTTTTTCTAGAGAACATACTGAATTCCAAAATTCATACTGACACTTGGTGTCATGTTGAGGTAAGTGCTCTTATGTAGCACTGGAGATCAGATTGACGCCTGAGATCCAACCTGCCACAGGTAATTTTGTTGATGTCCCTGATACTTTCATGGAGCACCTGCTATCATCCATGAAATGTACAATATTCTTACTACCACCAAAAGAGGTAGTGATGTCAGTGATCTATCTTGTTCCTGGAAAAGCGTTTTATGACCCTAATTTCTTTATGCCCTCTGAATCAATGCTGATGTCACTAATATATACCTGGCAACAGACCCCATGGTATTGTCTGAGAATATTGTGGGCAATGGCAAAATTATTGTCAGTGATCCTAGTTGACACTGGAACCATGTTGACTTCACTAATGCACAGGTGCCACAGAAATGTGGATGATGTGAATCATGCATCCTGCCTCTAGTAGCCATGTTGAAATCCATTGTCTGTGTTGCTCCTGAAGGGATTGTAAATGTGAAAAATCCCTGAGACCGTCAGAATCTTCAATGAAGTTCAGTCAATAATGCTCTCTTAGGTCATGTGGAGTTACATGTTCTGAGGTATGATATGATGATATATATGTGTGTGTGTGTGTGTGTGTGTGTGTGTGTGTGTGTGTGTGTGTGTGTGTGTAGTGGCATCAGATACCACTGTATGTCCATGATACTTCAGGCCTCTAGCAGAAAATATGTCAGTGGTCCCTGATGACTCTTCTGCCCAAATTATAACTTTCATTAACTGAAAATGGAATTACTACTGATGACTGTTATCTATTCTTCTGTATAAAATCTCAGAAGTATCTTGCCATCCATAAGCAATTTGATGTAACAATGCACCTGGCAATTGGAAAAGAGATTTGTTTGCATGAAACCCTCTGAAAGTATTTTTATGTCCCTTGTACTTACTGGCAATGGATACTATGTTATATCAGAGATCCCTGCTGCCATAGACAAACAGATTAGGAGTGTTTTCTACTCCCACTTTGGACAATATTGAAGATATCTGTGATCCTGACTACCAAGGAAAATATATTGGCATTACTGATTCATGCTGTCACTGGTAACTATTTTGACACCCATAGTCTGTGTGGTCATTGAAAAGCTACATGATGTCTATGATAAATCAACCATAAGAATCTGTTGTAAAGTCCATGGTAATTATTGCTGCCTAAGTTCATAATGAGGTAAGTGCTGTTCGCTGTTACTGGAGACTATTTTGATGCCTGTAATCCTAACTGAAACCTGAAAATACCTTGATGTGAGTGCTGCATGCTGTGACCAGCAATAATGATGGAGTCCATTTATTTTTCTATTGCTGATGAAAAACCTGGTGATGGCCATGATCTCTCCTGTTGTTTGAGAACGTTCTGACTTACAAGGTTCATGTTAATGGTAGAGGTCATATTGAGGTAAGTGTTCTGAGGTGACACAGTAGATCAGATTGATGTCTGAGATTCTATCTTCCATAAGAAATTCTGTTGATCTTCCTGCCTGCTATCAACCATGTAATGTACATGGTTGTTACTGCCCCTGGAATTGCGCTGTCAAGATAAATATTGCCACCTGATAAGAGGTTTATGATCATAATTTTTCTTCCCTTTTAATCTATGCTAATGCCATTGACATATAAATGGCAATAGATTCCATGGTATGGCCTTTGTTACTTGCTGTCATTGGCCAACTTGTCATTAGTGATCTCTGCTACCACTGAGAACTATATTAATGTCACTCACTCAAAGTGCCTACAGAAAATATGATGATATCCTTTATGCTGCCATCAGTGGCCTTGATTAAACCCACAGTCCATGATGCTTCAGATGAGATTGTTAATGTCCAGGATCTATGAGACCATCTGAACATAAGGTGAAAATTTAGGTCATACTGTTCCTCCATGTCATGTTCAGTTTCATATTCTGTTACACTGAGGACACATAATGACAAAAGATACCATTTTTATATTCATGACATTTCAGGCCTCAAGCAGCAGTGATCACAATAATCTCTGCTAACTTATGGGGCAACATAAATATAAGCGTCTCCAACTGCCTATAGAATCTCTACTGATATCAGTTATCTAAATTTTTCTGCTGTTATTTATGAGAAGTATGCTTTCAGCTGCAACAATTTTTACATCAAAGATCCATCCTGCCATCAGAGAAGAAGATTCTGTACATAGTTATTCATGCCCTCTTAAATATTTTGATGGCCTTGCTACTTCCTGACATCAAACAAGGTGGTATATACCAGTTCTAAGCTGCCACTGGCAACCAGGTCCTGAGGAATTCTTACTGCCTCTTTGGAACAGGTAATGACATCAGAGATCCCAACTTCCCAATTGCCAAGTTAAAAGTATTGACATTACTTATCGATAAAGCATCTGGTAAACATGTTGAGATTCATAGATAGTCTTGACTTTGAAGAGTCTGACTTTGAATACTGTACTGTTTATGATCCTTTAGTCAAAGAGTCGATTGTAAAGTTCATGATCACTATTGCTGCCTAATGTCATAATGAGGTAAGTGCTGTGTGCTGCTACTGGAGATACTTTCGAAACCTGGAATGGTATTTGAAACCTGAAACTATGTTGATTTGGGTAATGAATGGTTTGACCAGCAATCATGATGGATTCCATTGTTTCTATTACTGAAGGTGATGGAGACCATGATCATAAGGATGATCTCTGCTGCTGTTTAAGGTAATTCCATATTTTATGGTCCATACTGACACTGGATATCATATTGAGGTACAGGATCTGAGGTGCAATGGAGATCACATTGATATCTGAGATCCTATTGGCCACAGGAAATTCTGTTGATATCCCTGATATATGCATGTAGCCCCTGCTCTGGACCATGAGTTCACTAATATATACATCATGGGAAGACAAATCGTTCTATGTCTATACTCTTTGATACCACAAGCAACAATGTTGTCATTGATCCTTTCTCCCATTTAGGGCCACATTAATATGAGTGATTCCAACTGTCATTGGAATCTATACTGATGTCAGTGATATATGCTTCTCTCACCTGTGGGAATGGCTTTTATGAGATATATATATACTCTTAGCTGTGATAATTTTGAAGTCAATGCTCCATTCTGACACTATAGATGTGATTTCTGTTCATGGTTCTCCCTGCTCTCTGAAAGAATCACGATGTTCTGATTCTTCCTGGCAATAGACGCCATGGTATATCCAAGAACTTTGATGCCACAGGCAACCAGGATGTTAATGATACCTACTGACAGTTTGGACCAGATTGTGATACCAATTGTCCTATTTGCTAAGATAAATATGTTGATTTTACTCTCCCATTGTACCATTTGTAACCACTTGTGCTGACTCTGATGATCTTGGTAATGTCTATGATCACTGTGGACAAAAGCATCAATTATGAAATGCATGGTCAGAACTTCTGCCCAAGATCCCAATGAGGTTAGTAGTGTGTTTTCCTATAGGAAACTTGTTTTAAGCCTCTGATGTGACTTACAACCTGAACCTATGTTGCTGTCACTGCTATATGCTGAACCCAGGAAACATGATTGTATCCATAGTTTCTATTCCTTGGAAGAACCTATTAATGTCAATGATCTGTTTTGCTGCATGAGAACAGACTGAATTCCAAGGTTCATATTGATGTACAAAGTTATACATTGAGGTGAATGTTCTGAGCTGGCATTGGGGATAAGCTTGATGTCTGAGAGCTTACCTGCTGCTGAAAACTGTGCTGATATATCTGATACATGAATGTATTTTCTTTTGTAGAACTTGTGGGTAATATCCTTGCTGCTGCAAGAAGATATTTGATGTAATTGATCCCTCCTGCCACCAGAGAAAAGATTTATGTCCATAATTGAATCTTTTCAATATCAGTGATACACTTGTCAGCAGATACCATACTATATCTACAGTTCTTACCCCCAATAGCAAACATCATATTAGAGATTTGTGCTGCCACTTTGGACCATGATGATATCAGTGATTCCCAACTACCTATAGTAAAATTATGATGATAGCCATCCATATTGCTGCATGTAACTCTGTTCATATCTATAGACAGTGCTGCCTCTGAAGATCTTGCTAAAATCTATTATCCCTACTGCTAGAAGACTCTGTCTTGAAATTTTTGGTAAATACTCTTGCCTAAGTCATGTTTACTTAAGTGTACTGTGTTACAATCAGTTATGATTTTCATGCCTGTGACCTGACTGCCTACTGACATCAGTAATCACGACAGTGATTATTGTTCCTCTCAAGATATTATGGGGCACAGGAATCTATGAAATGTCCATGATTTATGCATATAGCCCCTCCTGGTTTTTTTAATAATTTATACGCTCTTTACTGCAACCAGAAGAACTGATCACAGTATCATTGATCCATCCTGGCAATGGAGAAGACACTTATGTTAATACTATTCCCAGGTTCTGAATCTATGCTAATGTCAAAGATACACCTGGAAACAGTAACCATTTTTTATTTCCCCCAAGATCTATGCTACCACAGGCAACCTTGATTTCAGTGACCCCTGTTGCAAATGAGTACCATATTATAATCAATAATTCAAAGTGCTGTCAGAAAGTATTTTGATATCCATAACCAATGATGGAACAAGCATCTATATTGAAATGTATGGTCTGTGTTGCTTCTGATGGAATTGTTTATATCAAGGAGCCCTGTGGCCACCAGAGTCTATTCTGAACTTTAAGGTCAATACTGCTGCTTGAGGTCATGTTGTGAAGTGTTCTAAGATATGTTATATTGATTTCATTGATATAATTTGGGAAAAGATACCATTGTTGTATATCCACAATCCTTGATACCAGGATCATCCAGGATCATCCAGGATGTACATGTTCTCTGCTGCCACTTGGAACATTAATACAAGCTACTCCAAATGCCACCAAAATATATACTGATATCATCAATCCACACTTCTGCCAACTGACACCATGTTATGTATATGATGTGTACTGCCAGCTCTAACCAATTTGATGTCAAAGGTCTATCCTCCCACTAGAGTGGACATTACTGTCTATGGTCTTATATGTCCTCTGAAACTGTGTACATGCCAATGATACCTCCTGGCAACAAACAACATGGTTCATCTCAGATGATGGCTGCCATTAGCCACAAGAAGATGAGGGATACTTGCTGTCAGTTTGGACCCTATTGATTATATCATTGATCTCAGTTGCATAGGAAAATATCTTGATGTCACTTAATCCTGCTGCCTTTGTTAACCATGTTGATATCCCTAGTCAGTTTTTGCTCTCAAGAGCTTGGTGATGTCTGTGAGCCCTACTGCCAGAAGAATCTATCTTGAAGTTCATGGACAGTACTGCTACCTACTTCATGTGGAGTGTTCTGACTTCCACCTCAGATATGTGTGTGTTCCTACTTACAATGGAAAGCTATACTAATATTAATAATACTTGATTTTACCAGCAAAAAAGATGGTATACATAGGTATTATTGAGATCCTGCCTGACACAAGTAACTATAGTGAATTCCTTGATGCATGTATGCAGCCCTCAATGCAGATCATATTAATTAAATACCCTTTTTGACACAAGATTCGCAATTGATGTCAATGATCCATCCTGCCACTGGAGAAGAAATTTATTTGCATGATCTCTTCTTCCCTCTGAGTCTACGATAATATCACTGATTTTTCTTGCAATAAACATCATGGAATCTATACTGATGTTGGACCTGCACTCTGCAACAAATGTGTACGAGCTCCAGCTTCAGCCTGTGTATGCTCCTTGGTTGCTGGTTCAGTATCTGAGAGCCTCAGTGATCCAAGTTGTTTGATTGTGTTGGTATTCCTTTGGAGCTCTTATCCCCCTTGGGGCCCTCAATTTTCTCCCCAACTCTACCATAAGAGACCCAAGCTCCATTCAATATTTGGCTGTGGATGTCTGTGTCTGTCTGAGTCAGCTGCTGAGTAGAGCCTCCTAGAGGTCAACATGCTTCTGTCTGCAGTCCTATCACTGTATCATTAATGCTGTCAGGGATTGTTTGTTGCCCATGGGATGGGTCACTAGTTTGGCCAGTTATTGATTTGCCATTGCATTAGTGTTTTTTCTATCCTTTGTCAATGTATTTCTCATAGACAGAATAAAATTTAGGTCCAAAGTTTGAAGATGTGTTGGTGTGACGATAGCTTCACTGGAGTTCCTACATAGACACAAGATGTGGACCATTCAGATTCCATAGCACAATATTGTAAGTCACAGTTAAGATCATCGACATTGATATTTGAGTGCCTTCCCTTTCCCAGGTCTCAGTCTCATCCTCAACATGCCACACCCCTACACTCTATACCCCTGCAAATTTCAGTTTTCCTTATTTCTCATGGTCATCTAGACATCTACCCTGCCCCTACCCACACTGGATTCTGAACACTGCCATGTCATTACCCATTCTTTCTCTCACTCACTTAATTTTGCCAATCTGCTGCCCATGATTTTTTAAAGTGAGATTCAAGCATCCTCACATTGTCCTTTCTTCTTGTTTAGCTTCCTTGGGTCTGTGGAGCACAGCAAGTTTATCCTGTATTTTAAGACTAATTTCAACTTATAAGTGACTACATGCCATACATGTCCTTTGGGGTCTGGGTTAACTAGCTCAGGATGATATTCTCCATTCCATCTATTTTCCTACAAAATCCATGATGTGTTTGTTTTTAATAGCTCTATAGTACTCCACTGTGTAGATGTGTCACATTTTCTTTATCCATCTGTCAGTTGAAGGACATCTAGGCTGTTTCCAGTTTCTGGCTATTATGAATAAAGCTATGGACATGGTTGAGCAAGTGTCCTTTTCGGGACAGTGGAATATCTTTTGGGTATATGCACAGGAGTGGTATAGCTGGCTCTTGAATAGAACTTAAATAGAATATTTACAGTTTTCTACGAAACACCAAATAGATTTCCAAAATTGATGCAGAAGTTTGCAGTTCCACCAGCAATTGAGGTTTGTTCCCCTTGATCCACATCCTAACTAACATGCATTACCACTTAAATTTGTGATGTTAGCCAATATGACTATAGTATGACAGAATCTCAGAGATGTTTTGATTTGCATTTCCCTAATGACAAAGCACATTGAACATTCCTTTAAGTGCTTCTTGTCCATTCAAGATTCTTCTGCTGTGAATTATCTGTACCTAATTTTTCACCTAGGTTATTTGGTGTTTTAGAGGTTAACTTCTTGAGTTTTTGATAAATTTTGTACATTAGTCCTCTATGGGATGTCTGTTAAGTGAAAAATTTTCATAATGTGTAGGTTGCTGATTTGTACTATGGGCTATGTCCTTTGGTTTACAGAAGCTTTCCAGTTTCATGAGGTCCCATTTATCAGTTCTTGATCTTAGAGCATGAAGTATTAGTGTTCTGTTCAGGAACTTGTTTCCTGTACCAATGTGTTGAACCTATTTCCTACTATCTCTTCTATGAAATTTAGTGTATATGATTTATGTTGAGGTCTTTGGTCCATTTGGACTTCAGGTGTGTGCATGATAGATATGGATCTATTTGCATTCTTCTATATGCAAACATCCAGTTAGACCAGCAATACTTGTTGAAGATGCCTCCTTTTTCCATGTATTGTTTTATCTTCTTTGTCAAAAAGAAAATGTCCATACGTTTGTGGGGCCATCTCAGGATCGTCCATTCAATTTAATTGATCCACCAGTTTGTTCCTATAGTAATAGAATGCAGCTTTGAATATTATTTCTCTGTATTATAAATCAAGGACAGGTATGGTGGTACCTCTGGAAGTTCTTTTATTGGTTAAGATTGTTTTAGCTATCCTGTTTTTTTTTTTGTTTTTTTATCTGTATGAATCTTAGAATTGTTCTTTCAATGTCTGGAAAGAATTGTGTTAGAATTTTGATAAGGATTGCATTAAATCTATAAATTGCTTTTGGTCAGATGATCATTTTCAATATGTTAGTCCTACTGCCCCATGAGCATTGAAGATCTTTCCATTTCTGATATGTTCATCAGTTTCTTTCTTCAGAGAATTGAAGTTCTTCTCATTTAAGTCCTTATACATGCTTGATTAGAGTTACACAAAGATATTTTATATTGTTCGTGTCTATTGTAAAGAGTTGATTTCCTAATTTATTTGTTGGCCCATTTATCATTTATCAAAGGAGGGCAGGCTATGTATTATTTTCTAAATAACTTTATATTCAGCTGTTTTGCTGGAGGTGTTTATCAGCTTGCTTATGTTTACTATAATATCATCTGCAAATAGTGATACATTGACCTCTTCCTTTCTACTTTGTATCTCTGTGAACTCCATCAGTTAACTTATTGCTCTGGGTAGAACGTTTAATACTATATTAAATAAATAGTGAGAGAGTGGGGTGCATTCACTTGTCTCCAATTTAGTGGAACTGTTTTAAGTTTCTCTACATTTAATTTTATGTTGTTGATTGGCTTTCCATATACTGCTTTGATTATGTTTATGTATGTGCCTTATATCCCTGATCTCAAACTTTTGACATGAAGGGGTGGTGAATTTTTTTGAAAGCCTTTTCATCATATTATGAGATGATCATGTGAATATTTTCTTTCAATTTGTTGATATGGTGGATTATGTGGATTGGTTTTCATATATTGAGCCATCCCCACATCCCTGGGATGAAGCCTACTTGATCATCATGGATGATAGTCTTGATGTATTTCTGAATGGAGTCAAAGTTGCACTTAAAGAAATGTTCAAAGTTCTTAGTTATATGGGACTGCAAATCAAAACAACCCTAAGATTCCACCCTAAACCAAACAGAATGCCTAAGAACAAGAGCTCATGTGACAGCACATGCTGGTGAGTATGTAGAACCCGAGGAACACTCCCTTACTGCTGGTGGGATTGCAGGTTGGTACAACCACTATGGGAAACAATCTGGCTATTCTTCAGAAAATTGGAATATAGTTCTACCTGAAGAATCAGCTCGACTAATTTGGGCATATATCCAAAATATGCCCCAACATTCCAAAGGTCCATGTGCTCCACTATGTTCATAGTAGCCTTACATGTAATAACTGGAAACAACCCAGATGTCCCTCAATAGAAGAGTAGAGACAGAAAATGTGGTTTCTTTACATAATGGAATATTATTCAGCTATTAAGAATGAGGAAATCATGAGTTTTTCAGGCAAATGGTTAGAACTGGAAATTATCATCATGAGTTAAGTATCTCAGACCCAAAAGGACATTCATAGTATGTGCTCACGAGTAAGTGGATATTAGCCAAAAAGTACAGAATACCTAGGATACAACCTACTGAACTTAAGAGATTTAACAACAGAAAGGCACAAGTGAGGATACTTCAGTAACATTTGAGGGTGAAGAAAATAATCATAGGAGTCAGGGGGAAGGAGGAACCTGGGTGTGAGTGGGGAGATGGAACAGAAATGGGAAGAGGATCAGTTAGTTGGGACAGGAAAGAAGCCCAGAGTGGTAGAAGAATGAGTGGAAATATGCAGGTTTCAGGGTGGGGTTGAGGTACCATGGACCTCTAGAAAGTACCATGGACCTTGGAGTTAAGACTCTCAGGAATTATTGATATGCTCAACAGTGGGGAAAGGGAACTTAAATAGCATCCACCTCCAGTAGATAGACAGGGCTTCAGATAGTGGAATGCGGTTACCAAAACAAAGTTAAAATTTCTGACCCAGAATTGTTCCTGTGTAAAAGTACAAAAATGGAGAAGAGATGAAGGGAAAGGTGACCCTAAAAATTCCACCAGAGAATTCCTGAACCTGATAAATGGCTTCAGTACAGTAGCTGGATATAAAATTAACTCAAACAAATTAGTGGCCTTTCTCTACTCAAAGGCTAAACAGGCTGATAAAGAAATTAGTGAAACAACAGCCTTCACAACATCTTCACTTCTGTATTAGTCAGGGTTCTCTAGAGTCACAGAACTTATGGACAGTTTCTAGATAGTAAAGGAATTTATTGATGACTTACAGTCGGCAGCCCAATTCCCAACAATGGTTCAGTCGCAGCTGTGAATGGAAGTCCAAGGATCTAGCAGTTACTCAGTCTCACGTAGCAAGCAGGCGAAGGAGCAGGAGCTGAGTAGTATTCCCTTGTGTAAATGTACCACATTTTCTGTATCCATTCCTCTGTTGAGGGACATCTGGGTTGTTTCCAGCTTTTGGCTATTATAAATAAGACTGCTATGAACATAGTGGAGCATGTGTCCTCTTTACCAGTTGGAACAGCTTCTGGGTATATGCCCAGGAGTGGTATTGCTGCATCTTCAAGTAATACAATGTCCAATGTTCTCAGGAACCGCCAGACTGATTTCCAGAGTGGTTGTACAAGCTTGCAATGCCACCAGCAATGGAGGAGTGTTCCTCTTTATTCACATCCTTGCCAGCATCTGCTGTCACCTGAATTTTCAAACTTAGCCATTCTGACTGGTGTGAGGTAGAATCTCAGGGTTGTTTTGATTTGCATTTCCCTGATGATTAAAGATGTTGAACATTTTTTCAGGTGCTTGTCAGCCCTTCAGTATTCCTCACTTGGGAATTCATTGTTTAGCTCTGTACCACATTTTTAATGGGGTTACTTGAATTTCTGTGGTCCAGCTTCTTGAGCTCCATATATATATATATTGGATATTAGTTTCCTATCAGATTTAGGATTAGAAAAAAATCCTTTCCCAATCTGTTGGTGGCCTTTTTTGTCTTATTGACAGTGTCTTTTGCCTTACAGAAATTTTGCAATTTTATGAGGTCCCATTTGTCAATTCTTGATCTTACTGCACAAGCCATTGCTGTTCTGTTCAGGAATTGTTCCTTTTTGCCTATAACTTCGAGGCTTTTACCCACTTGTCTTCTATAAATTTCAGTCTGGTTTTATGTGGAGTTCTTTGATGTACGTAGACTTGAACTTTGTACAAGAAGATAAGAATGGATCAATTTGCATTCTTCTAAATGATAACCTCCCATTGTGCCAGCACCATTTGTTGAAAATGCTTTTTTTCCAATGGATGGTTTTAGCTCCCTTGTCAAAGTTCAAGTGAACACACGTGTGTGAGTTCATTGCTGGGTCTTCAATTCTATTACATTGATCTCCCTCTCTCGCTGTACTAGTACCATGCAGTTTTTATCAAAATTGCTCTGTAGTACAGCTTGAGATCAGGCATGGTAATTCCACCATAGTTTCTTTTATTTTTGAGAATAGTTTTTGCTCTCTTAGCTTTCTTGTCATCCAGATGAATATGCAAATTGACCTTTCTAACTCAGTGAAGAATTGATTTGGATTTTTGATGGGAATTGCATTGAATCTGTAGATTTCTGTTGGCAGGATTGCCATTTTTCTATATTAATCCTGCCAATCCATGAACATGGGATATCTTTCCTTCTGAGATCTTCAATTTCTTTTGTCAGGGACTTGAAATTCTTGTCATACAGATCTTTCACTTCCTTAGAATCACACCAAGGTAGTTTATATTTTTTGTAACTATTGTGAAGGGTGTTGTTTCACCAATTTCTTTCTCAGCCTGTTTAGCCTTTGAGTAGAGAAAGGCCACTGATTTGTTTGAGTTAATTTTATATCCAGATACTGTACTGAAGCCATTTATCAGGTTCAGGAATTCTCTGGTGGAATTTTTAGGGTCACTTATATATACAATCATATCATCTGCAAATAGTGATATTTTGACTTCTTTCCAATTTTTATCCCCTTGATCTCATTTTGTTGTAGTATTGCTCTGGCTAGGACTTCAAGTACTATATTGAATAGGTAGGTAGAAAGTGGGCAGCCTTGTCTATTCCCTGATTTTAGTGGGATTGCTTCCAGTTTCACTCCATTTGGTTTGATATCGGCTACTGGTTTGCTGTATATTTCTTTTATCATGTTTAGGTATGGGCCTTCAATTCCTGATCTTTCTATGCCTTTTATCATGAAGGGTTGTTGGATTTTGTCAAATGCTTTCTCAGCACCTAATGATATTATCATTTGATTTTTGTTTTTGAGTTTGTTTATGTAGTGGATTATTTTTTAAAGTGTTGCTGTAGGAGTGATATGATATGGGCTAAATTGCAATAGTGTTGACCTGGCACTGATTCCACTAGGGGTTGACAGAGGAAAATGGGATTAGTAAATTCTAAACAGGCATTTGTCTGCAATCTTCAAGAGCTGCTTCAGGCTAGAGGAGTAGGGATTGAAGAACAATTGTTAGAATATTTTTCAGATTACATTGATAGCTTTCCGTATATTAAACCATCCCTGCATCCCTGGGATGTAGCCTTTTTGGTCTTGATGGATGATCGTTTTGATGTGTTCTTGGATTTGGTTTTTGAGGATTTTATTGAGAATATTTTCATCGATATCCGTAAGGAAAATTGATCTGAAGTTTTCTTTCTTAGATGGATCTTTGTGTGGTTTAGGTATTAGAGTATTTGTGGCTTCATATAATGAATTGGGTAGAGTAACTTCTGTTTCTATTTTGTGGACTAGTATGAGGAGAGTTGGAATTAGTTCTTCTTTGAAGGTCTGATAGAACCTAACCGCATCTGGTCCTGGGCTTTTTTTTGTTTTTTTGTTTGGGAGACTATTAATGAGTGCTTCTATTTCTTTAGGGAAAATGGGACTGTTCAGATTTTAATCTGATCCTGATTTAACTTTGTCACCTGGTATCTGTCTTAGAAATTGTCCATTTCATCCAGGTTTTCTAGTTTTGTTGAATATAGCCTTTTGTAGTAGGATCTGATGATGTTTTGGATTTCTTTAGGTTCTGTTGTTATATCTCCCTTTTAATTTTTGATTTTGTTAATTAGGATTCTTTCCCTGTGCCCTCTCCTTAGTCTGGTTAAGGGTTTATCTAACTTGTTGATTTTCTCAAAGAACCAGCTCCTGGTTTGGTTGAATCCTTGAAGAGATCTTTTTGTTTCCACTTGGTTGATTTCTGCTCTAAGTTTGATTATTTCCTACTGTCTACTCCCCTTGGGAGAATTTGCTTCCTTTAGTTCTAGAGCTTCTAGGTCTGTTGTCAGGCTGCTAGTGTGTGCTCCCTCTAGTTTCTTTTTGGAGGCACTCAGGGCTGTGAGTTTTCCTCTTAGGTCTGCTTTCATTATGTCCCATAAATGTGGGTATGTTGTGGTGTCATTTTCATTAAATGTTAAAAAGTCTTTAATCTCTTTCTTTATTTCTTCCTTGACCAAGATATCATTGAGTAGAGTGTTGTTCAGTCTCCACATGAATGTTGGTGTTCTCTTATTTATGTTGTTATTGAAGTTCAGCCTTAGTCCATCGTGACCTTTTGTATCTATTGAAGCCTGTTTTGTGACCCATTATATGGTCAATTTTGGAGGAGGTACCATGAGGTGCTGAGAAGAAGTTATATCCTTTTGTTTTAGGATAAAATGTTTTGTAGATGTCTGTTAAATTCATTTGTATCATAACTTCTGTTAGTGTCCATGAGTCTCTGTTTAGTTTATGTTTCTAGGATCTGTCCATTGGTGAGAGTGAGGTGTTGAAGTCTCCCACTATTTTTGTGTGAGGTACAATGTGTGCTTTGAGCTTTACTAAAGTTTCTTTAATGAATGTGGCTGCCCTTGCATTTGGAGCATAGATATTTAGAACTGATAGTTCCTTTTGGAGGATTTTACCTTTATGAGTATAAAGCACCCCTCCTTGTCTTTTTTGATATCTTTGGGTTGGACGTCAATTTTATTCGATATTTGAATGGCTAGTCCAGCTTGTTTCTTCAGACCATTTGCTTAGAAAATTGTTTTTCAGCCTTTTACTCTGATGTAGAATCTGTCTTTCTTCTCGAAGTGGGTCATCTGCAAGTAGCAAAATGCTGGGTCCAGTTTGTGTAGTCAGTCTATTAGTCTATGTTTTTTAATTGGGGAATTTAGTCTATTGATGTTAAGAGAAATTAAAGAAAAGTAGTTGTTGCTTCCTGTTATTTTTGTTGTTAAAGTTGGGATTCTGTTCTTGTGGCTGTCTTATTTTAGGTTTGTTGAAGGATTACTTTCTTGTTTTTTTCTCAGGTGCAGTTTCCATCTATGTGTTGGTGTTTTCCCTTTATTATCCTTTGAAGGGCTAGATTCATGGAAAGATATTGTGTGCATTTGTTTTTATCATGGAATTCTTTGGTTTCTCCATCTATTGTAATTGAGATTTTTGCTGGTGTATATTAGCCTGGGCTGGCATTTGTGTTCTCTTATGTATAACATCCGTCCAGGATCTTCTGGCTTTCATAGACTCTGCAGATAAGTCTGGTGTAATTCTAATAGGTCTGACTTTATATGTTACTTGAGTATTTTCCCTTACTGATTTTAATATTCTATCTTTATTTAGTGCATTTGTTGTTCTGAATATTACATGTCAGGAGAAATTTCTTTTCTGGTCCAGCCTATTTGGAATTCTCTGGGCTTCTTATATGTTCATGGGAATTTCTTTCTTTAGGTGTTGGAAGTTTTCTTCTATAACTTTGTTGAAGATATTTGCTGGCCTTTTAAGTTGAGAATCTTCATTCTCATCTACTATTATCCATAGGTTTGGTCTTCTCATTGTGTCCTGGATTTCCTGAATATTTTGAGTTGGGATCTTTTTGCATTTTCCATTTTCTTTGATTGTTGTGTTCATGTTACCTATGGAATCTTCTGCATCTGAGATTCTCTCTTCTATCTCTTGTATTCTCTTGATGATGCTCACATCTATGTTTCCTGATATCTTTCCTAGGATTTTTATCTCCAGAGTTGTTTCCCTTTAGGTTTTCTTCATTGTTTCTACTTCTATTTTTACATCTTGGATTTTTTTTTATTCAATTCCATCATCTGTTTGGTTGTGTTTTCCTGTAATTCTTTACGGGATTTTTGTGTTTCTTCTACCAGCTTAGCAGTGTTTACCTGTAGTTCTTTAAAGACTTGTACTTGTTTAGCAGTGTTCTCCTGTAATTCCTTGAGGGATTTCTGTGCTTCCTCTTTAAGGGCTTCTACTGGTTTAGCAGTGTTCTCCTGTAATTCCTTGAGGGATTGCTGTGCTTCCTCTTTAAGGGCTTCTACCTGTTTAGCCGTGTTCTCCTGTATTTCTTTAAGTAAGTTATTAATGTACATCCTAAAATCTTCTACCACCATCAAGAGATATGATTTTAAATCCGAGTCTTGCTTGTCGGGTGTGTTGGGGTATCCAGGACTTTCTGTGGTGGGCTTACTGGATTCTGATGATGCCCATTGTTCTTGGTTTATGTTAGTAAGATTTTTACCATTGCCTCTCGCCATTAGGTAATCTCTGGTGTTAATGTTCAAGCTGTCTCTGGCTGGAGCTTGGTCCTCCTGTGATTCTGTTAGCCTCTGTCAGCAATCCTGAGAATCCAACTCTCACCTGAGTCCCAGTCTCAGATTACTCTCTGCAGGCAAGTTCTCCTCTTGCAGGCAGGTGTCCAGAAGTCTGGAGCTCTCATCCACCTCCAGAATCCAGGTGTCAGAGCCCTCCCTGTAAGCAGACTCTCCTCTGACAAGGAAGTTGCCCAGGTGTCAGGGTCTCAGCTCGGCCTCCTGGCTGAGGATGAAGGCCCGAAGGGACCCTGTCTAATAAGCTCTGTTGCTTCTGTTGCCCACATGCCCTCCAGTGCTCAAGAGGTCTTGGGTGTGCTAGAGGTCCTTCAGAGTGGAGAGTTCTCTGGGGCCCTCAACACCCTTGGCCGTGTTAACACAGAAGATGGTGGGGCTGGCCCCGACTGGAAAGAATCCCAGCCTCTTGTTGGGCAGGTTTCCTTTGTCCCTGTTCCTGCTGGCAAAAGACCCTTTTCAACACTTTGGAGCTGATGTTGTGTTCCACTCACCTGTTATCCAGAGGTCCCAGGTGTGCTAGGGGTCCTGTGGCATGGAGAGTCCTCTGGGGCTCTTGGTGCCCTCTGGTAGGTTCAGTCGGAAGATGACAATGCTAGCCTGACCTGAATGGATCCCAGTCTCTGTTCAGGTGTTGTTCCTTTGTCCCTGTTCCTGCTGGCACAAGACCCTCTGTGATTCTTTGGAGCTGATGGTGCATTTTACTCACCCATGATCCCAAGGTATTCCTGAGTTCCTGTGGTGTGGAGAGTACTCTAGGGCCCTTGGCAGCCTCTGGCGGGTTCAGGTAGAAGATAGTGGGGCAGGATGACAGTTTTTGATCTTAGCCATTCCCACTGGTATGAGGTGGAGTCTCAGGGTTGTTTTGATTTGCATTTCTCTAATGACTACAGATATTTCTTTAGGTGCTACTTGGCCATTCATGTTTCCTCAGTTGAGAAATCTGTTTAGCTTTGTTCATTATTTTTACTAGGGTTATTTGGTTCTCTGGAGTCTAACATCTTTTGTTCTTTATATATATTTTCCAAATAACACTTGCAAGGAAGTTGTTTGTTTGCTCCCCAACAATGTCAAGCTTGGGCACATCCCTCCAGCTACACTATCAGGGTTCATGGGTATGGGTTTTCCTATTTTACCCCAATTTCAATGCTATATACATTGGGAAACATGGCTTTTGAGACACACTGGCCCTCAGTATGTGAGTTTCACACATATTTAACCAATTACACACAGGAAATATCTGTAAGAAAATAAGTCATCTATATTGAACATTTCTTGACTTTTTTCTTTCATTCCCTAAATAATATGATACAACCATTTATATAGAATGTACATTGTATTATGTATTATAAATCTCCAAGAGGTAGTTTAGAGTATGTGGGAGGATTGTGCAGGTTACAGGCAAATACTGTGGTATTACAGAGGGGACTTGAGCACCTGGGGACTTTGTTATTTGTAGAGATTTCTGAAGCCAACCCTTGAGAGGAACAAGTATATGATGTGGTCCCAAATATGGCTTGAACAATATGAGATAGTAGCAAATAGTTGTAGCAAATCACAAGGATAATGCACATCGTGGCCTTCCAGTGGATAGATATGTGATGGAATTGAGCCTTTAGCGAAAACAACTTTGCAATTCCCTTTAAGGCAGGTAGACCATGGTCCTCTAAATCCTGGAGAATCCTGTGGGAAGATCTTCGGAGGTAAGTGCTGGAGGTTAGGCAGGGATGTATTGGGGAGGAAGCAACGTCTCTTTTGTTAAGGATTTCTTTCACTACTCTGCACACACCCTTGAGTTTGCTTCCTGCCAATCATCATCAATACAACTGATAGAGAAAATACATGGATCTGAACAGAAAAGAAAGTGAAGGTTAACATCACTTTTAAATAAAACTAAAGGAGCTGGAGAGATGGCTCAGCTGTTGAAAGCACTATTTCTTTTTCTAGAGGACTCACAGTGAATTCCCAGCACCCACATTGCAGCTAACAACTGTCTTTAACTCCAGTTTCAGGGAAACTAATGCTGGCTTCTGAGCTCTGCAGGCACAAGGCACAAGTGTGGGACCCATGCATATATGTGAGCTAAGCATTTATATATAAAATTTTTTTTTAAAGTCTCACAAATTTTAAAATAAACTAAAGCAACCCAGATGAAAGCAGGAATCAAATTTTTTAAAATCTCTTTTTCTCTTCCTTCCTTCCTTCCTTCATTCCTTCCTTCCTTCCTTCTTATTTTTTTTTAAAGTAGGATATCACATAGACTAGGAGTTACTCAGAATCATTATTTTTTTCTAAAGATTTATTTTTATTCATGTGTATATGTGTGTTATTGTTTATATAAGCGTCACATGTGTACAGCTCTCCATGGTGACTAAAAGAGGGTGTCAGACCCATTGGAGCTATGGGCAGTTATGAGCTGCCCAATATGGGTGTGTGGGACTGAATTCTGGTCCTCTAGAAGAGCAGCAATCACTCTTTACTTACCCAGTGATCTCTCCAGTCTCTCAGACATACCATGCACTCACAGTTAGCCTTTAATTTCTGATCCTCACACCCCTACATCCAAAGATCTCCCTGTACCATCATGACCAGCAGGATGAAATCTCTTGAAAACCTGGAATAAGTTTGTTAATAACAGCACATGAGCAGGAGAGAGCTAAGTGTTCTAAATAAGTCAAGCATAAAGAAGAAAGTTAACATTACATTCTCCATAAATATCAGAATACCATTTATGATACATTTATCCACTGTATATATGATATATATTTTCCCATATCCATATGATGTATATATCTCCATTCAAGCACTAAAATGACATGTATGGTATGCATTTGTTTAAATACAGATGCTAGCATTTAAGTCTTTGATAAGTCACAACCCATATAACCACAGAGATTAGGTAAAGAGTATGGAACTAAAGTACAGGGAAGAATATTCAAAGGAGGAAAAATAGAATTATAGACTTATGGGTGGGGATATATGGGGATTGGAAGTGAAGACTAAATAAAGATGGGGAAGGAACAGGAAGTGCAGACAAGTGCCTATGGCGAGGGAGAATTATAACTAAGGACTATTTGTGGGTGGGTGTATGTAGGTAATGGATGTAAAGACTAAATAGAGATGGAGAAAGAAGAGGAAGGGCAGATAAATGCCTATGGAGAGGGAGAGTTATAACTAAGGGCCATTTGTTGGGACACATGAATCTTCTTAAAATATATGCATATGTAGGAAATGTAAATGGAATCACCAAATAAAGAATAAAATAAACCAACTGGACACCACGCAGTACTAAATGAAACCCCAGTGGTTAGAATGGGTTACATATAAGTGAGTTTTTGGCCAAAAGGGACACACACAAACCCACAAACAAAGAATCCAGGCTATTGAAAATGCTGTATATTTGTTTTCCACAAACCAACGGTAATTCCCTATTGGTGACAATAATGCCTACATAAACCATTGAACCAAGAGAAATCAAGCTGGTGCTTAAATAGAGACCACCCAAAATGACTAGTGCTGATGGTACTGGATGGCACTCCTCAAGCTACCAAAGGAGGAAGGTAAATATCAATCCAGCTACAAAAGTTTTAACTTTTAATAGAAAAGTGTCTGCCAGATATACTTGTATAATAGTTTCACAAAAGTTCTAAGAGCAACCAACAAATATTATTTTCTTGATTTGAAGCCCAATCTGAAACAAAGAGAGGTATCTATACTCAAGAGAACCTTTCTGTGTTTGCTTGCCTGTATCCTTCCTTTCCCTCCCTGCCTCTCCCACCTCCAAAGAGGGACACAGACAACACAGGTCTTTTTACACTCAGCTTCTCCCTGTGAATAAAGAATTGGGAGACAAAGGTACAAAGGGCTCCAGAACAGGTAATTCATTGATATAAAGAGAGAAATATAACCTCTTGATACTTAAAGATGGCATAAAGATATTCTCCTCTAATAATTCTTACAGGATACTCATATTTTGTCTAACGTGGGTGCCACAGGAACTTTGGGTTTAAATACTTGTTTGACAGGCTGCCTCTTATAAGCTGGTGTAGCACTTAAAGATGGGAAATTTCACCTGTGGTTTGGAACTAGCTAGGGAGTATTAGTCACTGACTCCAAGTAGTGAGAACAGTTATAATCACCTGCTATGAATAGGTATTAATAATAAAGTCTGTGTCTCTAGGTAAAGAGCATAATTGATATTATAATAGGTATTAATTAAATAGATGTCTGTGGCTCCTGGTAGAGAGCACAACAAATAGAAGGCTTAAATAAATATCTGTAGCTCTTGGTATAGAGCACAACAGAAAACAGAAAAGATAGCTGCTCTAGAAGGAAAGTGTATTATTCATGGGAAATTTCACCTGTGGTTCAGAACTAGATAAGGAATATTAGTCACTGACTCCAATAGAGCAGTGATAATCACCTGCTATGAACAGGTATTATTTAATAGAAGTCTGTGGCTCCAGGTAGAGAGCATAACAGATAGCTGGTATAACAGGTATTAGTGGAAGGTTGAATTAATTCCTTTAAAGATGGTATAAAGATATATTGCTCTAATAAGTATTACAGGGTACTCATATTCTGTCTATCGTGGGCTTCTAGGGAATTTTGGGGTTAAATCCTGATTTGAAAAGCTACTGCTAATTAACAAATATAGAAAGGAAAGGAAAAGGGAAAAGGGAAAAGGGAAAAGGGAAAGGGAAAACGGAAAAGGGAAAAGGGAAAAGGGAAAAGGGAAAAAGGGAAAGGGAAAAAGGGAAAGGGAAAGGGAAAGAAAGGAAAGAAAGGGAAGAGGAAAGGACAATGAAAAGGATAGGAAAGAGGAAATGAAAGGAAAGGAGAAAGGAAAGGGGAAAAGAAAGAAAAGGAAAGAGGAAAGGAAAAGGAAAGGAAAATAGAAGTGTGAATCACTTGTTTTAAAGATAGTATAATAAAGTTTGCAGAAGAGTCATATTCTGTCTAATGTGGACTCCATGGGAATTTTGGGATAATATCCTGACATGACAAATTAGAAAGACCTAAATAGGCTAAAATGTGTGTGGTTTTGTGTATTGTGGTTGTTTTATAATTCCTATGGGACAGAGGGCAACCAAAAGGTTTTCCTGGTTACCAGCTGAAGGATATGCTAATTTGTGGAACAGGTTTTGTCATCTGTTTTTGGAAAAGGTGATTAAAGTACTTAAACCTTCCAAGTTATATGGATCAGATTTGGTAGAGGGAGACACTTAAAAATTAGATTCCAGAGAATCAAATAACAAGTTTGTCTTAGTCAGGGTTTCTATTCGTGCACAATCCTTATGACAAAGAAGCAAGTTGGGGAGGAAAAGGTTTATTCAGCTTAAAATTCCATACTGCTGTTTATCACCAAGGAAGTCAGGACTTGAACTCAAGCAGGTCAGGAAGCAGGAGCTGATGCAGAGGCCATGGAGGGATGTTCTTTACTGGCTTGCTTCCCCTGGCTTGCTCAGCCTGCTCTCTTATAGAACCCAAGACTAACAGCCCAGAAATGGTCCCACCGACAAGGGGCATTTCCCCCTTGATCACTAATTGAGAAAATGCCTTACACTTGTATCTCATGGAGGCATTTCCCCAACTGAAGCTCCTTTCTCTGTGATAACTCCAGCTGTGTCAAGTTGACACAAAACTAGCCAGCACAAAGTTTATCTTGATGATACTAAAATTTTGTTTTATGATGTATATATTACAGAATATACAGCCTTGGTGAATTTCATCATCAGACATGCTGAACTGACCTCCCTGAACCCCTGTTGTCTTGGATTTTCATCTGGATCCAGTCAGGACACAGACATCAGAGATGAATACAATCATTGGTATGGCCTTCATAAGGCCAACTAACTCTCACATTTCCCTACTCTTCCCCCTACCTTCAAACGTATCTCAACACCCATATTCAGCTTGAAGAAGTCATGAAGAGTTGTCATCCAAGTTCCCTAAGCTTCAGGGTTGGGGGTGGTTATTATAGGTTTTCTTAGATACTAAAAATTTTGAAGTTCAGGGCTTAGACCCAGTCCTTCTGTTGCTGCTATTATAATCAGATCTGAGATGTTTAAGCAGGTGAGTTAAGGGCCAAATAGGAAATTCATGGCTATGAGATAATTGTTTGGGTGTTTTCAGTTATTTTAATTAGAAATGGCTGAGAGTAGTTAACAGACAACAGTCTAGATTACTTCACATAGATAGCTGGTTTTCAAAACTTCAGAAGTCCACAGAATGTGAGCTTTAATATTATTTATTCACATGTTGTTAAGACAAGTCTACTCCTGAAGGCTTTCCAATCTTTGATTCAAAGAAGAAACTGAGTATCTTTGAGGTACTCCATTTGTGACAAAATAACCACTAGGCAAGAATTGCCTCATTTCATCTACAGACATAATACAGTTCAAAGAAAGGATACAATTACAGGTTAGGACAGCTTGATTCTGATGAGACAGAGTAGGGTAGTCCTTAATATTAATGTATCTGAAAGTCTGTCAGATGACCCTGGCCAGTAGGCTGAATACCGATGCTCCAATGTGTTGAAGTAAGGGACTATCCAGGTGATCAGTTGTCTCTATAAATTGGCTAAGTTTTGGAAGCTGTTTTAGGCTTCCTATATATTTTCAGTTAATATCAGTGGTTCTTGAATTTCTGATGGGGTTGAAAAACTACATAGTCTCCTAGAGAACTGAGGCTTTTTACTTTAAGAGGAACAGATTTGAGAGGATGTTTTTCAGATGGCATTGTATCTAAAGCCCAGTGATAGCCAGGCGCAGAACCTGGCTTTATGTAAGGATAGATGACAGAGGTTCTAATTAATTAACAACCATAATGAACTGGGTGTTAGGTCTCTTGTAATTTATCAATAACAAAATAGTAATAGTTATGTTCAATTGTATCTGAGATAAAATAGTCTTTTAATAGTACAGAAAGGGGGAAATGTTGTGGGTAGCCATGGGGATAATTATATTTGATATTAATTCCATTCTCCTGTGAGTGGCTGCAAACAAGGAGGTAGTCAGCACTCAGGTGATTTCCTAAAAACCGGCTTCCCACCTTAATTTGTAAAATAAAGGAAAGCTGATGATTGGGCATGTAAAAGGAAGGTGGAGTGGAAGGTGGGAGAGAGAAGAAGGAGAAAATGGAAGAGGGAGAGGATGCAGAGGTGGAGGAAAACAAAGAAAAGCAGAGCAGAAGCCCATCGCCTGGGGAAACTGCAAGTTCTAAGGGGTCTCATAAGCTGTGGAAGATGGTAGCATAGTGGTAGATCTGTCCAATCTTGGTGCACAGCATGTAACCATATTAACTGAGTTGTGTTTTCATTGCTGGGGCATATTTGGGAGGAGATTTACATCAACACCATGCTGTTACCACAATGCTGGTAAGAATGACTCTTTTGGGGTTTTCCTTATACTTGGTTGTCATCCTGATAGCTGAGGGTACCAGGCCAATGTCCAGTTCTGGATGTTGTAATCCCCTAATGAAGCATAATGCAACTATAACCCTGTTTTCAGTGCCCATGATATTATTTCTGACATATTTACACACTTGTTGAAAAAAGCAAGCTTTAAGAATTACAAGCAATTTTACATGTATATTTTGATGGATAGAGCAAAGCGTCAACCACTTTACATATATAGTCATATTTGATATGGAACACAGCTCCAACTTTACTTTTCTCACACTGCTTACTTATCTGTGTAAAATGTTTCAGATAGTATAAAATGAAAGGTGATTACTTTTTGTTTTCTTCTCGTGAATAATTATGAGTATATGTAAGGAAAAGCATCTTCCAAATATACTCCAACAATGATCTGTTTATAAATTATGGATAAAAAAAACAAATTTTCTCCTAGAATCCACATATATTTATATCTAAGCATCTCGTTATAGATTAACCATGTGTAAGCAAGCAAGGTAACTTTTTTTTTTCAGCCAGTTACTCTTACTGGTAGCCTGCTATTTGCTTTTATAAAGAAAGGGTCAATTACTTTATTATTTATCACAAAAATTGATGCTATAAAAATCTTTTTCTAAATTAGGCATTTTTTTCTTTACATATCCAATGCTATCCCAAAGTGCCCCATACCCTCCCCCCCACTCCCCTACCCACCCTTTTTGGCCCTGGCGTTCCCCTGTACTGGGGCATATAGAGTTTGCAAGTCCAATGGGCCTCTCTTTCCAGTGATGGCCGACTAGGTCATCTTTTGATACATATGCAGCAGGAGTCAAGAGCTCTGGGGTACTGGTTACTTCATAATGTTGTTCCACCTATAGGGTTGCAGATCCCTTTAGTTCCTTGGGTACTTTCTCTAGCTCCTCCATTGGGGGCCGTGTGATCCATCCAATAGCTGACTGTGAGCATCCACTTATGTGTTTGCTAGGCCCCAGGATAGTCTCCCTAGAGATAGCTATATCAGGGTCCTATCAGCAAAATCTTGGTAGTGTATACAATGGTGTCAGCGTTTGGAGGCTGATTATGGGATGGATCCCTGGATATGGCAGTCTCTAGATGGTCCATTCTTTTGTCTCTGTTCCAAACTTTGTCTCTGTATCTCCTTTTATGGGTGTTTTGTTCCCAATTCTAAGAAGGAGCAAAGTGTCCACACTTTGGTCTTAGTTCTTCTTGAGTTTCATGTGTTTGGCAATTGTAACTTATATCTTCGGTATTCTAAGTTTCTGGGCTAATATTCACTTATCAGTGAGTACATATCATTTGAGTTCTTTTGTGATTGGGTTACCTCACTCAGGCTAATGCCCTCCAGGTCCAACAATTTGCCTAAGAATTTCATAAATTCATTCTTTTTAATAGCTGAGTAGTACTCTATTGTGAAAATGTACCGCAATTTTTGTATACATCCCTCTTTTGAGGGGCATCTGGGTTATTTCCAGCTTCTGGCTATTATAAATAAGGCTGCTATGAACATAGTGGAGCATGTTTCTTTCTTACTAGTTGGAACATCTTCTGCATATATTCCCAGGAGAGGTAATGAGGGATCCTCCGATAGTACCATGTCCAGTTTTCTGAGAATCCTCCAGACAGATTTCCAGAGTGGTTGTACAAGCTTGCTATCCCACCAACAGTGGAGGACTGTTACTCTTTCTCCAAATCCTCACCAGCATCTGCTGTCACCTGAATTTTTTACCTTAGCCATTCTGACTGGTGTTAGATGGAATCTCAGGGTTGTTTTGATTTGCATTTCCCTGATGATTAAGAATAATGAACATTTTTTTTAGGTGTTTCTCAGGCATTCGGTATTCCTCAGGTGAGAATTCTTTGTTTAGCTCTGAGCCCCATTTTTTAATGGGGTTATTTGTTTTTCTGGAGTCTACCTTCTTGAGTTCTTTATATATATTGGATATTAGTCCTCTATCTGATTTAGGATAGGTAAAGATCCTTTCCCAATCTGTTGGTGGCCTTTTTGTCTTATTGACAGTGTCTTTTGCCTTACAGAAGCTTTGCAAGTTCATGAGGTCCCATTTGTCAATTCTCAATCTTACAGCACAAGCCATTGCTGTTCTATTCAGGAATTTTTCCCCTGTGCCAATATCTTTGAGGCTTTTCCCCACTTTCTCCTCTATATGTTTCAGTGTCTCTGGTTTTATGTGGAGCTCCTTGATCCACTTAGATTTAACCTTAGTACAAGGAGATAGGAATGGATCAATTCCCATTCTTCTACATGATTACCACCAGTTGTGCCAGCACCACTTAATGAAAATGCTGTCTTTTCTCCACTGGATGGTTTTGGCTCCCTTGTGGAAGATGAAGTGAGCATAGGTGTGTGGGTTCATTTCTGGGTCTTCAATTCTATTCCATTGTTCTACTTTTCTATCATTATACCAGTACCATGAAGTTTTTTTATCACAATTACCCTGTAGTAAAACTTTAGGTCAGGCATGGTTAGTCCACCAGAGGTTCTTTTATCCTTGGGAAGAGTTTTTGCTATCCTAGGTTTTTTGTTATTCTAGGTGAATTTGCAGATTTTTCTTTCTAATTCATTGAAGAATTGAGTTGGAATTTTGATGGGGATTGCATTGAATCTGTAGATTGCTTTTGGCAAAATAGCCATTTTTACAATGTTGATCCTGACAATCCATGAGCATGGGGGATCTTTCCATTTTCTGAGATCTTCTTTTATTTCTTTCTTCAGAAACTTGAAGTTCTTATCATACAGATCTTTCACTTCCCTAGTTAGAGTCACGCCAAGGTATTTTATATCATTTGTGACTATTGAGAAGGGTGTTGTTTCCCTAATTTCTTTCTCAGCCTGTTTATTCTTTGTGTAGAGAAAGGCCATTGACTTGTTTGAGTTAATTTTATATCCATGTACTTCACTGAAGCTGTTTATCAGGTTTGGGTAATTCTTTGAATAGTTCTTGTTTCCACTTGGTTGATTTTGCCACTGAGTTTGATTATTTCCTGCCGTCTACCGCTCTTGGGTGAATTTGCTTTGTTTTTTCTAGAGCTTTTAAGTGTGTGGTCAAGCTGCTAGTGTGTGCTCTCTCTAGTTTCTTTTTGGAGGCACTCAGAGCTATGAGTTTCCCTCTTAGAAATGCTTTCATAGTGTCCCATAATTTTGGGTATTTTGTGGCTTCATTTTCATTAAACTCTAAAATGTCTTTAATTTCTTTCTTTATTCTTCCTTGACCAAGGTATCATTGAGAAGAGTGTTGTTCAGTTTCCATGTGAATGTTGGCTTTCCATCATTTATGTTGTTATTGAAGATCAGCCTTAGTCCATGGTAGTCTGAAAGGATGCATGGGACGATTTCAATATTTTTGTGTCTGTTGAGGCCTGTTTTTTGACCAATTTTGTGGTCAATTTTAGAGAAGGTACCATGAGGTGTTGAGAAGAAGGTATATCCTTTTGTTTTAGAATAAAATGTTTTGTAGATATCTGTTAAGTCCATTTGTTTCATCTCTTCTGTTAGTTTCACTGTGTCCCTGTTTAGTTTCTGTTTCCACGATCTGTCCATTGATGAAAGTGCTGTGTTTATATCTCCCACTATTATTGTGTGAGGTGCAATATGTGCTTTGATCTTTACTAAAGTTTCTTTAATGAATGTTTCTGCCCTTGCATTTGGAGCATAGATATTCAGAATTGAGAGTTCTTCTTGGAGGATTTTACCTTTGATGAGTATGAAGTGTCCCTCCTTGTCTTTTTTGATAACTTTAGGTTTGAAGTCGATTTTATCTGATATTTGAATGGCTAGTCCAGCTTGTTTCTTCAGACCATTTGCTTGGAAAATTGTTTTCCACTCTTTCACTCTGAGGTAGTCTCTGTCTTTTTCCCTGAGATGTGTTTCCTGGAAGCAGCAGAATGTTGGGTTCTGTTTGTGTAGCCAGTCTGTTAGTCTATGTCTTTTTATTGGGGGAATTGAGTCCATTGATATTAAGAGATATTAAGGAAAAGTAATTGTTGCTTCCTATTATTTTTGTTTTTAGAGTTGGCATTCTGTTTTTGTGGCTGTCTTCTTTTTGGTTTGTTGAGGGGTTACTTTCTTGCTTTTTCTAGGGCATGGTTTCAGTCCTTGTATTGATTTGTTGTTGTTGGTTTTTTTTTTTTTTTGTTTTGTTTTGTTTTGTTTTTTTTTTTTTTTTTTTTTTGCTTTTCCTGTTGTTATCCTTTGGAGGGCTGGATTCGTGGAAAGATAATGTGTGAATTTGGTTTTGTTGTGCAAAACTTTGGTTTCTCGATCTATGGTAATTGACAGTTTGGCTGGGTATAGTAGCCTGCGCTGGCATTTGTGTTCTCTTAGGTTCTGTATAACATCTGTCCAGGATCTTCTGGCTTTCATAGTCTCTGGTGAAAATTCTGGTATAATTCTGATAGGCCTGCCTTTATATGTTACTTGACCTTAATTCCTTACTGCTTCTAATATTCTCTCTTCATTTAGTGCATTTGTTGTTCTGATTTTTATGTGTCAAGAGGAATTTCTTTTCTGGTCAAGTCTATTTGGAGTTCTGTAGGCTTCTTGTATGTTCATGAGCATCTCTTTCTTTAGGTTTGGGAATTTTCTTCGATAATTTTGTTGAAAATATTTGCTGGCCCTTTAAGTTGAAAATATTCATTCTCATCTATTCCTATTATCCATAGGTTTGGTCTTCTCATTGTGTCCTGGATTTCCTGGATGTTTTGAGTTAGGATCTTTTTGCATTTTGTATTTTCTTTGATTGTTGTGCCAATGTTCTCTATGGAATCTTCTGTACCTGAGATTCTCTCTTCTATCTCTTGTATTCTGTGGCTGATGCTTGCATCTACAGTTCCAGATTTCTTTCCTAGGGTTTCTATCTCCAGTGCTGCCTCACTTTGTGTTTTATTTATTGTGTCTACTTCCCTTTTTAGGTCTTGGATGGTTTTATTCAATTCTATCACCTGTTTGGTCATGTTTTCTTGCAATACTTCAAGGGTTTTTTGTGCTTCCTCTTTAAGATCTTCTATTTTTTTAGCAGTGTTCTCAAGTATTTCTTTAAGTGAGTTATTAAAGTTCTTCTTGATGTCCTCTACCATCATCATGAGATATGCTTATAAAATCCAGGTCTAGTGTTTTGGGTGTGTTGGGATGCACAGGACTGGGTGGGGTGTGAGTGATGCGTTCTGATGATGGTGAGTAGTCTTGGTTTCTGTTAGGAAGATTCTGATGTTTGCCTTTTACCATCTGGTAATCTCTGGAGTTAGTTGTTGTAGTTGTCTCTGGTTTGATCCTGTTCCTCAGGTATTTATGTTAGCCCCTATCAGCAGACCTTGGAGACTAGATCTCTCCTGAGTTTCAGATTTCAGAATACTCTCTGTAGGTAGGCTCTCCTCTTGCAGGGAAATTGCCCAGATATCTGGTGTTCAAACCTGCCTCCTGGCAGAAGTTGTGATCTACTCACAGAGGTCTTAAGATCCCGTGGAGGGTCCTGTGTATACCTTACGGGTGTCAGCCTACTCTGGGCCCTAGCTACCCCAGTGCTGGCGAGGAATGGAAGTGACTTGTACCCCTGATCAGGTCAGATTTTCTGCTTCCCTAATTAATGCAGTTTCAGGTTCCTCGTGAGTGGATTGGAGCAGACACTGTGTTCCAATCACCAGAGGTCTTAAGGTCCCTTGGTGGGTCTTGTGGGTAGCTTGCGGGTGTCAGCCGACTCAATGCCCATGCTACCCTGGTGCTGACGGGAATGGAAGGGTGCTATAAAAATCTTAATAGAACCACAGAACTAAACTTTTATACAAAAAAAAATCAGCTCTTTCTACTTTGAATCCTCAGAGTGCACATGTATTCATTAACCATGTTTTTATTAAATCATATCAGGAAACTGAGGGGAAAAAGTGGGTAAGGAATTAATCATCACCTGATCACCATCTCAGATTTTGCAAAAAAAAAAAAAAAAAAAAAAAAAAAAAAAAAAAAAAAAAAACAAAGCATGTTTTTTCACAGTAATTCTTTCCAAGTGTAATGATTTAATTATTAATCTGCTCCAGCAGCAATGCTTGAAAATGTTCAATCAAACTGACACTTTGGGTGACAATGACATTGGCCAGTAAGGGGTTGGAACCGCCTCCCCCTTAGAGTTTTTATACAACTAATAGATTATAAGGAATGTGATGGTGATCATAGCAAGCAGAACAAAACCCACAACAGCATGAAGTCCTCAGGACACAGTCCTCGGTGTTCTGCCTCTCTCAGGCACACCTTGCTTGGGCTAACTGCGGGGCAACATTCCATACGTTCTAATGGTTTTGCTGTTCCTTTTGCATAGCACCAAACATCTATCTATCTAGTATGTTGCTTCAGGTTTTATAACATACATATGGAATTTAGAAGTACATGTCATAATGTCTTGTCTTTCCTTCTACCATACACATTTTGAGGATAAAACACAGATTAGTTAGCATGGCTGCAATTACCACTTATCTATCTATACAGTCCCAATACTGTGTTGTAAAAACAGACTTAAAGGATTATGTAAACTCTTATTCCCAAATGTACATGATATCATCGATTGCCCCTGTTACCCATGGAATGTGTACACTTCAATTTTCATATGGTTTACCTTACCAAGAATCCATCAAAGCCCAATAGTTCAGAGGTAAAATGTACAGTCCTGAGAGCCCCTCTGCCATGTTTAATTTATTTTTCTTTGTAGTAAAATTTAAAGTAATGTAAATTCTCAAATAATATTACCCTGCTTACTGTCCCCACAAATTTTTCTCCCCACAGTTCTTTTTCTACTTCCCCTCCCTTCCAAATCTACTTCCTTTCTGTCATCATTCATCAAATTCCCCTCTCTTTCAACTATCTCTCCCTGCATTCCCTTCCTCAACCCCATCTCCCTTCACCATGTCACCTGATCTCTTTCTTGTCCACCTTGGTCCACTAATAAAACCATTCTATTTCCCCATACCATGGGCATCCATGTGTTTGTGCCAGTCCCTTCCTCTATATCTAACTTCGGTGGATCTACCAATTATAGACTGGTCATCACTTATGTAATGTTGAATGTCTTAGTGTTTCTATTGCTGTCACAAAACACTATGACAAAAGAGCAAGTTGGGGAGGGTAGGACTTATTTGGCTTACACTTCTTCATTGTTGTTCATCATTGAAGACATACAGAACAGGAACTGAAATGGGCCAGGAACCTGGAGGCTGGAACTGATACAAAGGTCATGGATGGGTACTTCTTAGTGGCTGGTTCCACATGATTTGCTCTGTCTGCTTTCTCATAGATAACTCAAAACCACAAGCACATTGATGGCAGTAACAACAATGGGCAGGATCCCTCCCCATCAATCACTAATTAAGAAAATGCCCTGCAGTCTTGCCTGAACAGCCTAATCTTATGGACATTTTATCAAAAGAGGTTTCCTTCTCTCAGAATACTTTACATTGTGGCAAATTGACAAAAACAATACAGCCCAGTCAATATCAACATATAAATCAATACATAGCATATCTATCTTCCTTGGACTAGGTTATTTTACTCAGGAAGATTTTTTTTCTATTTCCATGCATTTGCCTGCAGATTCCTTATGTCAATTTTTTCATAACAGGTGAGTAATATTCCATTGTTTAGATATACCACATTTTTACCAACTCTTCAGCTTATGGACATGCAGATTGTTTCCAGTTACAGACTATTATGAATACAGCAGCAATTAACATGGTTGAGCAAGTATCCTTATGGTAAGATGAAAGCATTTTGGGAATCTTTCCAAACTATCAGGTGTCTGTTATGTCCTTCTCTTGATTTTTGGTTTTAATAATTTGGATATTATTTCTTTGTCTTTTCGTTAATTTGGATAAGTGTTTTTCATCTTAGTGATCTTGTCAAAGAACCTATACTTATTTCATGGATTTTAAAAATATTTTTTCTCTTTCTATTCTATTGATTTCCACCCCAAGTTTTACTATTTCCTGCCACCATTTCTTTTGGGTGTCATTTTTTTCTTTTTGTTCTAGAGCTTTTGGGTGTTCTTTTAAAGTGCTAATATGAAATTTCTCTAATATTTTATTGGATATTTTCTTTATATACATTTCAAATGTTATCCCCTTTCCTGGTTCCCTCTCTGAAAAACACCTTCCCCTTATCCTCCCTCCCCTTGCTTACCAACCCAGCCACTCCAGCTTCCTGGCCCTGGCATTCCCCCCACATTGAGTCATAGAACATTCATAGGACAAAGGGCCTCTCCCCACATTGATGTCTAACTAGGCCATCCTGTTCTGTATATGCAGCTGAAACCACGAGTCCCACCATATGTGCTCTTTGGTTGGTGGTTTAGTGCCTGGGAGCTCTGGGGATACTGGCTAGTTCATACTGTTGTTCCTCTTATGGGTCTTCAAACTCTTCAACTCCTTAGGTCCTTTCTCTAGCCTCTTAAATGGGGACCCTATGTGCATGGCTGTGAGGATCCACTTATGTATTTGTAAGGTTCTGGCAGAGCCTGTCAGGAGAGAGCTATATAAGGCTCCTGTCAGTAAGCAGTTGTTGGCATCCACAACAGTGTCTGGGTTTGGTGATTGTATATGAGATGGTATATTAGTTAGGGTTTTATGGCTGTGAACATAAACCATGACCAAGGCAAGTCTTATAAAAAAACAACATTTAATTGGGGCTGGCTTATAGATTCAGAGGTTCAATTCATTACCATAAAGGTGGGAGCATGGCAGCATTCAGGCAGGCATGGTGCAGGAGGAGCTGAGAGTTCTACATCTTCATTCAAAGGCTACTAGTGGAAGACTGACTTCCAGGAATCTAGGGTGAGGATCTTATGCCCACACCCACAGTGACACACCTACACCAACCAGGTCACACCTATTCCAACAAGGCCACACCTCCAAATGGTGCTACTCCCTGGTCCAAGAATATACAAACCATCACAGATGGATCCCCAGGTAAATCAGTCTCTGGATGGTAATTTCTTCAGTCTCCAGTCCACATTTTGTCTCTGTAACTACTTCCATCGCTCTTTTGTTCCCAGCTTCTAAGATGCATTGAAGTATCCAGCAAATAACACCATTAAAAATGGGGCTCAGAGCTAAACAAAGAATTCTCACCCGAGGAATACTGAATGGCTGAGAAGCACCTGAAAAAAAAAATGTTCAGCATCCTTAATCATCAGGGAAATGCAAATCAAAACAACCCTGAGATTCTACCTCACACCAGTCAGAATGGCTAAGATCAAAAATTCAGGTGATAGCAGATGCTGGTGAGGATGTGGAAAAAGAGGAACACTCCTCCATTGTTGGGGGGAGTGCAAGCTTGTACAACCACTCTGGAAATCAGTCTGGCGGTTCCTCAGAAAATTGGACATAGTACTACTAGAGGATCCCGCAATACCTCTCCTGGGCATATATCCAGAAGATGTCCCAACTGGTAAGAAGGACACATGCTCCACTATGTTCATAGCAGTCTTATTTATACCCAGATGCCCCTCAACAGAGGAAAGAATATAGAAAATGTGGCACATTTACAAAATGGAGTACTACTCGGCTATTAAAAAGAATGAATTTATGAAATTCCTAGGCAAATGGATGGAACTGGTGGGCATCATCCTGAGTGAGGTAACACAATCACAATAGAACTCACATCATATGTACTCACTGATAAGTGTATATTATCACAGAAACTTAGGATACACAAGATATAAGATACAATTTGCGAAACACAAGAAACGCGAGAAGAATGATGAACAAAGTGTGGATACTTTGCCCCTTCTTAGAATTGGGAACAAAACACCCATGGAATGGAGTTACAGAGACAAATTTGGAGCTGAGAGGGGACTTTTGGGATAGCATTGGAAATATAAATGAAATAATACCTAATAATAAAAAAATAATAAAGCTGCTTTTCTCAGACCCGCCAAAAGACATGTAAATAACCTGTCCTTTGCTAGAATAACACCTGGGGAATTATAATTCCACTGATCATCTGGACCAGGTACTGTCTCTGCTCTCATTAGATATGCTCTATCTTTTGATGAATCTCATCTGCATGTTCTCTCGCTAGTTCCCAAACTCGCCCACGTTCCTTGGGAAGCAAATTGTTTGTAAGTATCATGTGTATACCATGAGAAGTCAAACTGTACATCTGAGTGATAAACTGAAATTCTTTGATAAACACAGAAGAATTAGAAGTATAGGAGCCCAATCTCTTCTCTATCCAAGAAAGTTTGCTCAGTGAGAAGGGAACGTGTACTCTGACCGTCTGAACATTGCATCTACCCCTGCAACCTCCCTTAAGAGAAGGACAGTTGCTGGGTTGGATTCCTTTAGGGGTGGAGAGCTTGGGGTTTTGGTCGTGGCCTTAGAGTGAGTGATAGGTGGTGTGAAAGTAGGTGCTAAGGTAGAACATTGGGTGGGACCTGTAGATGGTGTAGAAGGAGGAGAGCTGGGGGTGGCAGGCCCTGGGGAGTCTCAGAAGGGGGGAAACCAAGGCAGCAGTTTGGGTTATAAATTTCACAGAAGCTGGCCTACTGCGAAGAGGAGGTGGTTCATATGTTGGGTCCAGTATCGTAGTATCATTTAGTGGGAGTTGTTCAGGATTTATGGTAACAGAAGTTGATTTGGAGAGCAAGAAGAAAACATAGCATGATTGGAACGGAGATGAATGAAAGATTTTACATAGATAACCTCTTCTCATTTACCAGTTTGCTGGCAGTATGTATAAAGATTCTTTTAATTTTGATGCCTTTAAAGGAGGCGTCAGCTTCAAAGACTTAAGATTTCCTAGGAGACATCCCAGTGGTGTATCTGATGATACGTTTGAAGACACGTTGTTGCCCGTATTCTGGAGGTTCCTGGTGTTCATACCAGCATTCTGTGAACAGCTCAGAAACCAAAAAGGAAATCAACCAGGCTAGAGTGCACAAGTCCTCACGAGGACCTCTAGTGGCTACCCAGTAAGCCCTGGACTTACTGTGGAAAGTGCTCCACCCTGGCAAGGGATTTCAGCCAGCAGCTAGAGCCCTGAGGAGAGAGAGCAACTTTCAGGAGAACAGGATCCAGATGGGCAATGTCTGCTTCTATGTCAGCTGGAACGCTAGCCCCTTAGTTCTCAGGCAGAACTGGCCAGGCTCTGTTCGGGGAACTGGAGGCCCTTCCCCACTGATGAGCCCTACTGATGGTATACTGGTGTCTGCGTGGGAATTTTTAGCGAACCAGTAAAATGGGAGCGTGGAAGCCTGGACTATAAGGCGTGTGGAAGTGGCACAGTTCACTTAGTTTAAATTTTGTGGGTTCTGTGGCAGCTGCGGGTCAGGTGGTGGAAAAGGCAGGCAGTGGCTCCCCTCCCCGGCTGGTCTTTTGTGAGTGCCAAGCTGTTTCTCAGGGAAAGGAGGTCAATTCCCCTTATGACATGGATTTAAAGACACAGCGGAAGGTGTGGTCACTAAGAATTCTGGCTTAGAGCAAGGAGGGAAAGGGAAGTGCAGACCACTGTGCAAAGTGGGCAGGGCTGCAAGACAGTGGGATTCTTACCTTGGATGCTGTGCTCTGTGCCCACTGCTGCGTCCACTGGGGTGACCCCTCAGGCACACCAGACACTGGTGGATGGTGGCTCTTTATCAGAGTCTCGGCACCATTTATATGTTAATTAACACCAGATAATATTAATCTAGATATTTTGATCGGATAAACCAAACAGCAGACCAGGCCAAGGTGGTTCCACATGGGAGAGGTTTATTGTGCAGGGACAGAGGCTAGCAAAGCCTTTAGAAGGGCAGAGAAGAGGAAAAAGAGAAAAAGAGGCTGGAGAGAAGAAAGAGAAGAAAGTGTGAGGAGGGGGTGATCCCCTAATTTATATGGAAAATGTCACACCAGTGAGGGTGGGAACTGAGCGAAGTGGATTGTGGGATTGAGGGTTGTTGTTCTGGCAACGTAGGTCAAGGGTCACATAGTTAGGCAGGACCTTGGAGAGTCCTGGTGCTAACATTTACAGCTTTCAGAATGCTCCAAACTGATTTCTAGAATGACCCCACCAGTTTGAAATCCCAATAAGATGTTGGGATTCCCTTTACTCAACATCCCCCACCCCAGCCCTCAGTTGTTGGTTGTTTTGGTGATCTTTGCTATTTTTACTGTACTCAGACAGATGGAATCTTTATCCTGTCCAACTAACTACATTAGTGCAGAGGAGGTCTGTGATTGGACAGGGACAAGGGGTCAGAGCTAGGAGTTATGGAGAGGAGGAGAGTCCTAGAGTGTAGGGAGGAGAACCAAGATGGCTTTGTATGTGTACCTGTGTGCCATTTACTAGCCACAAATGGCTATGATTTCACAAGTTTAGAAATTTTGGGATAATTGTTTTATCATTATCAATTGTCTCTGAAATTATTGTATTATACCTTGTAAATTGTGATATTATTGATACATAAATCTGATTGGTTAATTAAGCTTTAAGAGTCGTGATTCTACAAGGCTACTGGGTGTTGTGAGATGCAACTGTGAGGTTGGCAGTGTCATTTCGTTACTGTAATGTGAGATTGTGACTAGAGGGATTATAGCAGAGAGGGAACTAGTGGCTCAAGGGAAACATGAGACAGATACTGCAGGGTCAAGCTGCAGAGAGTTGGCAGGCCTGCAGGAGCACAGAAGTGTGGTCCAGCACCAGGGAGAGTTGGCAGGTTTATTTTTAAAACAAATTTCCCACAACAGTTTTGATATATAATTTCCTTATTACTGGATACAATGAACAATTTTTGAGTTATTCATAGACATATTTTCATCACTTGATATCTCTGTTCCAGACTCATTTTTTATATTATTGAGTTTAGAATTACTATATTTGTCTCTTATACTTTATGTGTTTGAATAGCATGTTTCATTTCAAAAACAAACAAGACCAAGACAATTACACATGAAAGAGGATTTTTGTTTCTTTGTTTGTTTTATTTTGTTTTGTTTTTCAAGACAGGGTCTCTCTGTAGAACTTGGCAACTTGGCTGTCCCAGAACTCACTCTGTAGACCAGGCTTGCCTTGAACTCAGAAATCTGCCTGCATCTATCTCCCATGTGGTGGGATTAAAGTCATGTGCCAGAAACCGCTGGCAGTCTGGAAGAGTTTTATTGAGAGGGAGAGACAAGGTGGTGGCAGACAGAGAAGAGGGGGAAAAGAAAGAGAGGGAGGGGTGTTCCCCTTATTTATATGGAAAATGATGTAATACAGGTAAAGGTGGGAGGTGAGCCAAGTGTATTCTGGAAACATGGTAGCTTACATCTTGGAAACAGTTCTGTAGGTCGCTCTGTCACCTATGTGATGTCATCAGTTTGGGAGGTCCTGATGCCAACATAACTCCCTTCATGTTATAAAGAAAAGGAAAGAAAAAGGGAAAGGCAATGATGAAAAGGGAATGAGGGCATCATGTCTTTTAAGCTGCTTCCTGCTGAATTTTACCATCTAGATCCTCTTGGTAAATGTTCACATCAGGTTCCTCTGTGGACAGCAGCTCTTCTGTGGGCAGTGGCTGGTAATCCTCTAACACGAACTGATTAGTAGTTTGGCTAGAAACTTTCTGTATTTGTTGTTGAAGAAATATGGAAACATGATGAATGAGGCAGGGAGAAAATTATAATGCCAAGAACATGACTAGGAACGGTGTTATGAAAGGGAGTATCCACTTCCATATAGGATTTTCGAAAATCGTAGAACTGGAGGTCTCATGGTCTCTGAAGTTCTCGATGTCAACTGTAGCTCCTGGATTTTATCACTATCCAGGACTGGTTGACATAGAAACAGCATTCTTCTTGGATTGTAGCCACATGTGCCCACACTAACTGGGTTCCTGAGTGGGAGGCCAGAGCTTTATGGGAGAGAATGGTGAGAGAAGTAATGGAGACCAAGACATATTTTCTGATCAAGGCCCAAAGTTTAATAAGTGTCTGTGCTTATAAAGGGGGGAGGGGAGGCCCATCCACCACCAATCCATTCTTGATGCCTGTCACCAGCCTGTAGGCAATCTGCTGGACAGAACTGGTTTGGCAAGTAGGTGTAAATTACTGGATTGTTTGCTGTCTCTGGAATATCTCAAGAACCTCTCAGCAGGTAGCAGTGTCTTGGAGAAGAGCAGGCAGGTGACAGAACAATAGAGCCATCTAGGTGAGAAGGCTCCACCCAGGTGCTCTTATTCTCAGTGGCAGTGAAGTCTGAATCAGCCTGCTTCAAGGCTGGGGTAGGCTACAGTGGAGGAACAGGCAAAGACCACCTTCTTTAGCTTCAGAATATCTAGCCCCTGTAGATTCTGAAGCACCACGACTGCCGAAGAATCTGTTTCTGGATACTGAGCACATTTTCAGATATTTTTTGAAGAAAGCTTTTTAACTGGGAAGTGAACTTATTATATTGGGTCATGGAAGTCATTATCCCTGCAATTCCAGTACCAGTACCTATGGCTATTCCTATAGCAACCAATAGTGAAATGACTTGAACTGCCCTCTCTCTTATTTTGACCAGCTATCATATTTTAAACTGGGATTGACAGGGGTTCCTTCCCTGGATTACTCCCTGTTCAGGGAAAAGGAGTACCATTGTGCAAAGTCCTGACCAGCTGATGGGTAGGCAATGATATTCCTGAGTGCCACAAAGAATTGACGTGTTCAGGAATACATGACATTGTGGCAGGGATACTATATTGAGGGTTATGGTTTCATTGAAGTCTAGGGAACTTAGTGTTCCTACAGGACGTGTCCCAGAGGTCTTAAAACAGTTTGTCATGCCAAAGAGAGGGATAGAGATAAGGTATGGAGTCATGGCAACATTGGAGTCAAGGCAACTGACAAAGGCTGAGGTAAAGTTACTTGGCAGTATCACTGGAGAGGCTGTAAGTGACAATTGTGAGTTAGCTCCAGGGGGTACACATAATGAGCAGTCTTTAAAGTGTTGAGGCTGGTGTCATTAAGGAGTTGGTATGCTGAGGTCAAGTTTGAAGCAAAAGGCAAAATAACATGTTAGTGCCATTTATGAGGGGTGATATCAAAGAGGTAAGGACCTCAGAGGAGTGTTTGATTATCTCCCCTACTTTTCAGATATCTAGGGGTTGGGCAATTGAGACATATTTTCTTTGGATATGGTTGGTACTTACTAGGGAACTGGGTTGATTTTTACTCTAGAGCTTACCAATAACTCCTACCTCTCACCTGGAATCCCATGAGTCTTTTATGTAGAAAAAGATTGTCTTGTGGTGTTGATAGAAGAAATGATTGGTTCATGATCCTAGCATATGTATCTGACAAGACCAATATGGGCAGCCCCCATATTCATCTGGCAGTTTTCTACAATAATCTTTTGTCTGGTTAAAGAAAAAGCAAGTATAGACATCATAATATTTAGATGGGATAACAGATACAGTGATGATAGCAATTTGGATCAGTTCCTGGCATCCAGCTATGGAGCAATTTCCTGACCCTATTTGGAAAGAATGTTTGTTATCTGTGGGGATTTCTTGGACTTTGACCCTCCAGATGTTAGGGCTACCCAGATGGAAATGAACATCATGGGGAGGATAAGAAACCCATATCTCATCCAGTGAGGTCAAGCTTGACTGCCAGAGTGGAGTCTCATTTTCTGGGACTGGGGACATGATGGGTGGTCTCAATGTAGTCTGGAACTTAATAGATAGAGAATGGTCCTGTTAGGGTGAATGTTTATGAAGAAGTGTCATTTTTAGGTGGAGGAATGAAAGGTTTGAGGTGAGACAGATGGATCCAATGAGAGAGTCCCTTGAGTTTAGCAGCTGTAGGGGTCACAAGGATTACCTTAAAAGGGCCCTGCCATTTAGGAGAGAGATGTGATGCCAATGATCTGTAGGGGATAGAAGGACTTGACAAGAAGTGGACAGGAGACAGTGTATGGCCGTAGTAGATGGTGGTCAGCAAAGTTCCATAGGAGGGAACAGTGATGGCAAAGTATGGGGTGAATATATGGTCTGGGAGTGGAGAACATTTAGGTGAAAGACCAGGAATTAGGAATGAATGTCCATACATGAGTTCAAAGGGTAAGATGAGGAGAAGTCACTTGTGGAGAGCTCATAGCCTAGAAAGAAGCAGTGGTTGGAGTTTTACCCAATAAAGGTGAAGTTCTTGTGACAGCTAAACAAGAGTGTATTTTTTTAAAAGAGCAGTTAGTTCTTTATACCTTACCTGAAGATTGAAGGTGGTAGGGAATATGAAAATGCCAGGGCATGTCTAGGGACTTAGATACGATTTGAGAACCTTGGCAAGTAAATTCAGGATTATTGTCTGATTAGAGGGAGGCTGGGACATCAAACTGGGGAATGGTCTCTCAAAGGAAGAGGAGATCAGATCACTTTTGTCATAGAAGTAGAAAAATTAAACCTCTGACTCAGTACAGCCCTTATCAGCCTGTTCAAATTTTTATATTGTTGGAGCAACATAAGAACCTGTAAAGCACTGACCCGCTGTCTGTTGAAAGCCACTATCTTGTGAATTATGCAGGGGCCTATGGTAAATAAAAGAAGCAAGATTAATAAGGGGTCCATGAGGGCAGATAGTAAAGTACTCATCCAGGGGATTTTGTGAACCAACATTCAAACCATCCTTCATTAGCTTCTCACTCTCGTTTTCAGTTTTCTTTTTCTTTTTTTTTTGTTTTTTTGTTTTTGTTTTTGTTTTTCCATTTTTATTAGGTATTTAGCTCCTTTACATTTCCAATGCTATACCAAAAGTCACCCATACCCACCCACCCCCACTCCCCTACCCACCCACTCCCCCTTTTTGGCCCTGGAGTTCCCCTGTACTGGGGCATATAATGTTTGCGTGTCCAATGGGCCTCTCTTTTCAGTGATGGCCGACTAGGCCATCTTTTGATACATATGCAGCTAGAGTCAAGAGCTCCGGGATACTGGTTAGTTCATAATGTTGTTCCACCTATAGGGTTGCAGATCCCTTTAGCTCCTTGGGTACTTTCTCTTGCTCCTCCATTGGGAGCCCTGTGATCCATCCATTAGCTGGCTGTGAGCATCCACTTCTGTGTTTGCTAGGCCCTGGCATAGTCTCACAAGAGACAGCTACATCTGGGTCCTTTTGATAAAATCTTGCTAGTATATGCAATGGTGTCAGCGTTTGGATGCTGATTATGGGGTGGATCCCTGGATATGGCAGTTTCTACATGGTCCATCCTTTCATCTCAGCTCCAAACTTTGTCTTTGTAACTCCTTCCATGGGTGTTTTGTTCCCAATTCTAAGGAGGGGCATAGTGTTCACACTTCAGTCTTTATTCTTCTTGAGTTTCATGTGTTTAGCAAATTGTATCTTATATCTTGGGTATCCTAGGTTTGGGGCTAATATCCACTTATCAGTGAGTACATATTGTGTGAGTTCCTTTGTGAATGTGTTACCTCACTCAGGATGATGCCCTCCAGGTCCATCCATTTGGCTAAATTCATTCTTTTTAATAGCTGAGTAGTACTCCATTGTGTAGATGTACCACACTTTCTGTATCCATTCCTCTGTTGAGGGGCATCTGGGTTCATTCCAGCTTCTGGCTATTATAAATAAGGCTGCTATGAACATAGTGGAGCATGTGTCCTTCTTACCAGTTGGGGCATCTTCTGGATATATGCCCAGGAGAGGTATTGTTGGATCCTCCGGTAGTACTATGTCCAATTTTCTGAGGAACCGCCAGACTGATTTACAGAGTGGTTGTACAAGCCTGCAACCCCACCAACAATGGAGGAGTGTTCCTCTTTCTCCACATCCACGCCAGCATCTGCTGTCACCTGAATTTTGATCTTAGCCATTCTGACTGGTGTGAGGTGGAATCTCAGGGTTGTTTTGATTTGCATTTCCCTGATGATTAAGGATGTTGAACATTTTTTCAGGTGCTTCTCTGCCATTCGGTATTGCTCAGGTGAGAATTCTTTGTTCAGTTCTGAGCCCCATTTTTTAATGGGGTTATTTGATTTTCTGAAGTCCACCTTCTTGAGTTCTTTTATATGTTGGATATTAGTCCCCTATCTGATTTAGGATAGGTAAAGATCCTTTCCCAATCTGTTGGTGGTCTTTTTGTATTATTGACGGTGTCTTTTGCCTTGCAGAAACTTTGGAGTTTCATTAGGTCCCATTTGTCAATTCTCGATCTTACAGCACAAGCCATTGCTGTTCTGTTCAGGAATTTTTCCCCTGTGCCCATATCTTCAAGGCTTTTCCCCACTTTCTCCTCTATAAGTTTCAGTGTCTCTGGTTTTATGTGAAGTTCCTTGATCCACTTAGATTTGACCTTAGTACAAGGAGATAAGTATGGATCGATTCGCATTCTTCTACACGATAACAACCAGTTGTGCCAGCACCAATTGTTGAAAATGCTGTCTTTCTTCCACTGGATGGTTTTAGCTCCCTTGTCAAAGATCACGTGACCATAGGTGTGTGGGTTCATTTCTGGGTCTTCAATTCTATTCCATTGGTCTACTTGTCTGTCTCTATACCAGTACCATGCAGTTTTTATCACAATTGCTCTGTAGTAAAGCTTTAGGTCTGGCATGGTGATTCCGCCAGAAGTTCTTTTATCCTTGAGAAGACTTTTTGCTATCCTAGGTTTTTTGTTATTCCAGACAAATTTGCAAATTGCTCCTTCCAATTCGTTGAAGAATTGAGTTGGAATTTTGATGGGGATTGCATTGAATCTGTAGATTGCTTTTGGCAAGATAGCCATTTTTACAATGTTGATCCTGCCAATCCATGAGCATGGGAGATCTTTCCATCTTCTAAGATCTTCTTTAATGTCTTTTTTTTTCTTTCCATTTTTTATTAGGTATTTAGCTCATTTACATTTCCAATGCTATACCAAAAGTCCCCCATACCCACCCACCCCCACTCCCCTACCCGCCCACTCCCCCTTTTTGGCCCTGGCGTTTCCCTGTTCTGGGGCATATAAAGTTTGCGTGTCCAATGGGCCTCTCTTTCCAGTGATGGCCGACTAGGCCATCTTTTGATACATATGCAGCTACAGTCAAGAGCTCCGGGGTACTGGTTAGTTCATAATGTTGATCCACCTATAGGGTTGCAGATCCCTTTAGCTCCTTGGGTACTTTCTCTAGCTCCTCCATTGGGAGCCCTGTGATCCATCCATTAGCTGACTGTGAGCATCCACTTCTGAGTTTGCTAGGCCCTGGCATAGTCTCACAAGAGACAGCTACATCTGGGTCCTTTTGATAAAATCTTGCTAGTGTATGCAATGGTGTCATCGTTTGGATGCTGATTATGGTGTGGATCCCTGGATATGGCAGTCTCTACATGGTCCATCCTTTCATCTCAGCTCCAAACTTTGTCTCTGTAACTCCTTCCATGGGTGTTTTGTTCCCACTTCTAAGGAGGGGCATAGTGTCCACACTTCATTCTTCATTTTTCTTGAGTTTCATGTGTTTAGGAAATTGTATCTTATATCTTGGGTATCCTGAGTTTCTGGGCTAATATCCACTTATCAGTGAGTACATATTGTGTGAGTTCCTTTGTGAATGTGTTACCTCACTCAGGATGATGCCCTCCAGGTCCATCCATTTGGCTAGGAATTTCATAAATTCATTCTTTTTAATAGCTGAGTAGTACTCCATTGTGTAGATGTACCACATTTTCTGTATCCATTACTGTGTTGAGGGGCATCTGGGTTCTTTCCAGCTTCTCACTATTATATATAAGGCTGCTATGAACATAGTGGAGCATGTGTCCTTCTTACCGGTTAGGACATCTTCTGGATATATGCCCAGGAGAGTTATTGCAGGATCCTCTGGTAGTACTATGTCCAATTTTCTGAGGAATCAACAGACAGATTTCCAGAGAGAGCTTCTCACTCTCGTTTTCATTTTTCTAAGCTTTCTCTGAGTTTGACCATAGAGTCTCTCTAATTGCCCCTGAATGGTCAATATAGAAGCAACACTCTTCCTTTAGGGCTGGTACTGTTGTCTCAAAACTAAAAGCTGCAATGTACTAAGTCTTTCTCTAATAAAGGCTACTAGCCTATCTAACACACATGGACCTATAATTAAAAAGCAGAAGCAAAATCAAAAGGAGTCCCATAAGGGTAGAACATAGGGTGGTCAAGAGTACAAAATAAGGTCCTTTCCGCCAATTATCAAGGTTTTCTGCATGGAGACATCTAACGTAGACAGAATCTCTAACTTGGAAGAGATGTGGGGCTTGCAGGTCTCCTTCTCATGAGTAGGCCTCGTGGAGCTACTTCTATGCTCGCTGTCTCACCCACTTGAGTGCCTTGAACCTAGAGGACAAAGCCTGTGGATGCAGCATATCAGCACTATGTACAGAGGCTATTTTTACGAGTGGAGGGGATTCCCCATAGAGTAAACCATAGGGGGTCAGTCCACACTGTCCAGGAGTGTTTCTAACATTGAAGAGCACAAAGGGTATGAGAGCTATCCAATTATTAGCGCCAGTCTCCGAGGTCAATTTGGTAAGTGTCTCTTTAATTGTTTTATTCATCCTCTCTACCTGTCCTGAGCTTTGGGGCCTGTATGCACAATGTAACTTTTAATCAATCCCCAGTATCTTGGCAAGTCCCTGACTTACCTGGGCAACAAAGACAGGTCCATTATCAGACCTGATTATCTTGGGTATCCCAAACCTCAGGAAGATTTCTTCTGGGATCTTCTTGGCCATCACATTGGCCGTCTCAGTCCTGGTAGGAAAAGCTTCTACCCAGCTTGGAAAGGTATCTATAAAAACTAATAAGTACTTGTTGACATTTCTAGCTGGCTTAATTTCTATAAAATCTCCCTCCCAGTAGGCCTCAAGCCGGTTGCCCCTGAACCTCTTATCAGGAGTATACATAGAGTTCCCTGTATTAGTCATAGCACAGACCTTGCAGCTTTTGACTATTTCTTCTGCCATGTCAGGGAGTCCTATAACATAGTAGTCAGAGGACCTAACCACACCTTTTAATTTCTTGGCCCCCAAGTGTGTCAAGTAATGTAAGTTGGTACCAGTCCTAATTTGTCCATAACTTGATAGTCCTCAAGGGTTTATCTAAAGCTGGTCTCTCTGATATCATAATAACCTTTAGGCTCCTTGACTGCCAGGATCATTGCTCCTTGGGCTGCCTCTTTGGCGGTTAGATCTGCCATCCGATTCCCTTTAGCCACAGCATCTTAGATCTTTCTCTGCAGATGTCAACATCCGTCTTTGTCGGAATATTGCTCCGTTCAGTGGCAAAAGCATACCTGCTGTCAGTGTACGTTCCCTTTGCCATTTGTAGAGCTTTTATCAAAGCCACAAGTTCGGTTTCTGGGCAGATGTCCCTTCAGGGAAACTGCTGGACTAGATCAATTGCTTTCCATCCACCACTGCTGCTCCTGCCTTCTACTTTCCTTCAACCATGAAGCTACAGCCATCCCTGTATCAGCTCAGACTCCCAGGCCAAGGCTGATCCTTCAGATCATTTCAAGTACCAATTTCTTCTGCCAGAATGTCAGCGCAGTGATGAGTAGGTGAAGAGTCATCAGTCTCTGGCAGTAGGGTAGCGGGATTGAGGAAAACAGGGGGAGCGAAAATCACTCGTTTAGTCAACAAAATGCTCTGATAATGTGTCATACGTGTGTTGGTCATCCATCGGTCAGGAGGCTGTTGGATAATGCTTTCAAGTGTGTGGGGTGACACTACAGTTATTTGCTGTCCCAGAGTGAGCTTATCAGCATCCTTGACAAGCAGAGCAATAGCAGCAATAGCTTTCAGGCAAGAAAACCACCAGCTGGCAACAGGGTCTAACTTCTTGGATAAGTAAGCCACTGGCCTTTTCCAAGGTCCCAAATTCTGAGTAAGGACTCCTCTGGTGACCCTTGTTCAGTGGGGCCTTTTTATTTTCTTCAAAGGCTTTGATCTGGAGTCCACACAAACATCTCCTCTTCCTTGGTTAGGGGGGTACAACAGGGCAGTTAAGGTCACAAACCCAGGTATCCAGAACCCGCAGAAGCCAGCAGTGTCCAAGAATTCTCTTAATTGCCTTGGTGTAGTTATGGTGGGGATCTGAGTTTCAGTTTTTTTTCTGGCTTCCTTTAGCCACTGCTTACCGTCTCAAAGCATATATCCCAAATAAATAACTTCAGTCTGACACAGCTGAGCCTTTTTAGCTGAGGCTCCTAGGTACCCCAACTCACTCAATTCTGTTAAGCACACTGTTCTTCAGTTGCTCAGGTTCCCTATCTGACTACGTCCTTTCTTTTCTTTCTCTCCTAACACTGTGGTCAAAATTCTAGTCAAATTTCTTTCTTGTCTATGATCCCTCCTGTTTTTTCTTTCTTGTGCCTCCCACCTCTCTCTCTCTTCCACCTCCCATCTCTCTCTCTCTCTTTCTCGTATTACACCTTCTCTGCCCCTTTCACTAGATCACGTAACTTTCTCTCTCTTGTAATACACCTTCTCTTACCTTAGGCAAATTAGTGGGCCATTTTGAGGCACCTCAGAGACCAAAGCCTGGTGATAGGATTTCAATCTCTCCATAACTTTAGCCGTGTTGTAGTCCCAACCAGGGCAAGTCAAAGGGAATCCTGTGTTAATCTTATTTTGTAGCTCTGTAGGCCACCCATCGGCTCCTGGGATATTTTTTCTAGTCTCTAACAGAATTATCTCTTTCTCTTCAGTTAGGGTTAGGCTGCAGCATCTGCTGAAAATCATCCCAAGTAGGCTGATGAGAGAACATAAGGGATTCCACCAACACTGTGAGGCATTGGGGATCCTCTGAGAAAAGGGGTTGGTTAGTTTCCCAGTTATAAAGATCAGCAGAGGAAAATGACCAGTACTGATGGGGTTTAAGGTTGGGTGGGTCCACTGGAGTCCATTCGGACTCTGCACTCTCCAGCTCAGTGTACTCGGAGCAGGTCCAAAGGCCTGGACACTTGGGGGGGGGGGTTGGTGGTGGCGACTCTGGACAGTGGGCACTTCCTATGGCACAGCTGACCTGGGGAGCCCAGTGGGTGCCTCGCAGGCCCCAAGGCCTCACCCTCTCCCCTCCCCTCTGCCCAACCTGTGGGCACAAGGTGCATGGCAGGGGGGTGTCCCGGGACCTCCATGTCAGTGTTCACCTGCCAGGTCTGCCTCCACAGCTCCCCAGGCTGCGGTTTTCCATGGGATCCTCACCTTGGCCAGTACCTAGCAGCAAACTTAGAACTGGTGCTGAATCAGGGAAATCCGACTGTTTAATTAAAACAAAACATTGCAAAGGCCTGCAGAAGGTGTTGAGGCTGTAGATAAGGGGGAGTTAGTGGACTAGGCCACTCTGGAGGCTTCATAGATTTTTGGAGGAGCCAATGGATTAGCTGGTGGCTCTGTCGGGAGAAGCCTTCACTTTTGATTTCTCTTGTAACACCAGAGCACAACAACAATTTTGGGAAGCAAAACGCAATTTTAACAGTGTAAACAATCTATTCTCTTTAAAAATCAACACCAAAGATGCTTAATTCTCTTTTCTTCCATGAAGCAGTGTGTTTATTCTCTGATAGTGCTATTTAGTTGAATAAAATTCCATAGGTATTTATGAAAAAAAAATCAACACCGAAAACATTACTTGCTACAAAGTTTGACTGCCTTTTCTTGAACACAAACACAAAAACATGCAGCCCCCAATACTTTAAAGAGACACTGCCCTAAATCCTATCTTTCATAAGTCTGGTTTCTAGGATAAGAATTACATAGAGTATTACCCAATTTAGGCATATCTTTTAGAGACTCTAAACTTGAGTTATCAAATTTAACACTAACCATCTGTAGCAATGTAACAATTATTAATCTTAACCAACAACTTATGAACTTACTGTGAAGACATGCAGAGCACATCATCAAGAAAAAGGAACCAGATGAAGCAGTTCATTTTAGACCAATTAGAGAATATTAATTTTTGTAGCTACAATCATAGAATAAAAAAACACTTTACCATTGTCAAACACACTAGTCACAAACAATTTATTAGCTTTTTTACTCTGAAACTAAGAGGCTGTTTCTTCTTCCTTGAACCATGGGCAACAGCTATCTATCTTACCTAAAAATTTTCTTACTAATTGTACTTCAAGCCTTACTCCTCTGGCCTGAAACAACTCCTGAAAACTAAGGGCAACCGCCTGATTCATGACTTTAAACCCTTTCTTCTTCCACCTAAGCAGCTTCCTAAGAAGCTGCGGCCGACCCGCCTGTTTCCGTTTCTAGTTCCGATTAACACACTGCTCACCCAAGCAGAACCAGCATTGGGTTAGCACTGATTCAAGCTTAATTCATATCCTACCTCAAACTCAGCAACACTTTACAAAACTGAAATTTTAAGGTAGCGCTAGCATGTGTACCTGTCCGTTGCTCCAATGCCCGATAGGAAGATCCTTTCTTGTGGAGCTCCACAGCAGCAGCTTTTCTCTTAGCATCCCTCTGCCATTCTTTAGGTCCCAGTTCTGGCGCCAAAATGTTGTGTATGCCAGCAGCTCCCAACATGAACGGTTCGACTGAGAAGGCTACTGGAGCTGTAAGAGAGGAATGTATACGGGGTGAAAGAAGAAACAGAGCTAAGACAAATTCATTTTGATCAAAGCTCAAATTTTATTGTTGCGACACTAGTTATGAAGGAAGAGGGAGGGGACCCGATTCCCGCCGAATAATGTCGGGTCCAGTAGAAAGGTGAGCACGTGTGTGGCTCTGAACAGCAAAGCAGCCTGATCTGGGGCACAAGCCCCTTCCGCTCGACTCGAGCCCCGGGCAATCTTGCCAGCAGAGTCTGGACCAACACCCGCAAGGGCCCACACGGGACTCCCCACGGGATCCTAAGACCTCTGGTGAGTGGAACACAGCGCCTGCCCCAATCCAATCGGGCGGAACCTAAGACTGCGGTACATAGGGAAGCAGGCTACCCGGGCCTGATCTGGGGCACAAGTCCCTTCTGCTCGACTCGAGCCCCGGGCTACCTTGCCAGCAGAGTCTTGACCAACACCCGCAAGGGCCCACACGGGACTCCCCACGGGATCCTAAGTCCTCTGGTGAGTGGAACACAGCGCCTGCCCCAATTCAATCGCGCAGGAACCTGAGACTGCAGTAGATAGGGAAGGAGGCTATCCGGGCCTGATCTGGGGCACAAGCCCCTTCTGCTCGACTCGAGCCCCAGGCTACCTTGCCAGCAGAGTCTTGCCCAACACCTGTAAGGGCCCACACGGGACTCCCCACGGGATCCCAAGACCTCTGGTGAGTGGAACACAGCACCTGCCCCAATCCAATCACGCAGGAACCTGAGACTGCAGTACATAGGGAAGCAGGCTACCCGGGCCTAATCTGGGGCACAAGTCCCTTCTGCTCGACTCGAGCCCAGGCTACCTTGCCAGCAGAGTCTTGCCCAACACCTGCAAGGGCCCACACGGGACTCCCCACAGGATCCCAAGACCTCTGGTGAGTGGAACACAGCGCCTGCCCCAATCCAATCACGCAGGAACCTGAGACTGCGGTACATAGGGAAGCAGGCTACCCGGGCCTGATCTGGGGCACAAGTCCCTTCTGCTCCACTCGAGCACCAGGCTAACTTGCCAGCAGAGTCTTGCCCAACACCCGCAAGGGCCCACACGGGACTCCCCACGGGATCCTAAGACCTCTGGTGAGTGGAACACAGCGCCTGCCCCAATCCAATCGCGCGGAACCTGAGACTGCGGTACATAGGGAAGCAGGCTACCCGGGCCTGATCTGGGGCACAAGTCCCTTCTGCTCGACTCGAGCCCCGGGCTACCTTGCCAGCAGAGTCTTGCCCAACACCCGCAAGGGCCCACACGGGACTCCCCACGGAATCCTAAGACCTCTGGTGAGTGGAACACAGCGCCTGCCCCAATCCAATCACGCAGGAACCTGAGACTGCAGTACATAGGGAAGCAGGCTACCCGGGCCTGATCTGGGGCACAAGTCCCTTCTGCTCGACTCGAGCCCCGGGCTACCTTGCCAGCAGAGTCTTGCCCAACACCCGCAAGGGCCCACACGGGACTCCCCACGGGATCCCAAGACCTCTGGTGAGTGGAACACAGCGCCTGCCCCAATCCAATCGGGCGGAACCTGAGACTGCGGTACATAGGGAAGCAGGCTACCCGGGCCTGATCTGGGGCACAAGTCCCTTCTGCTCGACTCGAGCCCCGGGCTACCTTGCCAGCAGAGTCTTGCCCAACACCCGCAAGGGCCCACACTGGACTCCCCATGGGATCCTAAGACCTCTGGTGAGTGGAACACAGCGCCTGGCCCTATCCAATCGCGCGGAACCTGAGACTGCCGTACATAGGGAAGCAGGCTACCCGGGCTTGATCTGGGGCACAAACCCCTTCCACTCCACTCGAGCCCTGGGCTACCTTGCCAGCGGAGTCGCCTGACACCCCCAAGGGCCCACACAGGATTCCACACGAGATCCTAAGTCCTCTAGTGAGTGGAACACAACTTCTGCCAGGAGTTTGGTTCGAACACCAGATATCTGGGTACCTGCCCTGCAAGAAGAGAGCTTGCCTGCAGAGAATACTCTGCCCACTGAAACTAAGGAGAGTGCTACCCTCCAGGTCTGCTTATAGAGGCTAACAGAGTCACCTGAAGAACAAGCTCTTAACAGTGACAACTAAAACAGCTAGCTTTAGAGATTACCAGATGGCGAAAGGCAAACGTAAGAATCCTACTAACAGAAATCAAGACCACTCACCATCATCAGAACGCAGCACTCCCACCCCACCTAGTCCTTGGCACCCCAACACAACCGAAAATCTAGACCCAGATTTAAAAACATTTCTCATGATGATGATAGAGGACATCAAGAAGGACTTTCATAAGTCACTTAAAGAATTACAGGAGAGCACTGCTAAAGAGTTACAGGCCCTTAAAGAAAAGCAGGAAAACACAGCCAAACAGGTAGAAATCATTAAAGAAAAACAGGAAAACACATCCAAACAGGTGATGGAAATGAACAAAACCATACTAGAACTAAAAGGGGAAGTTAGACACAATAAAGAAAACCCAAAGCGAGGCAACACTGGAGATAGAAACCCTAGGAAAGAGATCTGGAACCATAGATGAGAGCATCAGCAACAGAATACAAGAAAAGGAAGAGAGAATCTCAGGTGCAGAAGATTCCATAGAGAACATCGACACAACAGTCAAAGAAAATACAAAATGCAAAAGGATCCTAACTCAAAACATCCAGGTAATGCAGGACACAATGAGAAGACCAAACCTACGGATAATAGGAATTGATGAGAATGAAGATTTTCAACTTAAAGGGCCAGCTAATATCTTCAACAAAATAATAGAAGAAAACTTCCCAAACATAAAAAAAGAGATGCCCATGATCATACAAGAAGCCTACAGAACTCCAAATAGACTGGACCAGAAAAGAAATTCCTCCCGACACATAATAATCAGAACAACAAATGCACTAAATAAAGATAGAATATTAAAAGCAGTAAGGGAGAAAGGTCAAGTAACATATAAAAGAAGGCCTATCAGAATTACACCAGACTTTTCACCAGAGACTATGAAAGCCAGTAGAGCCTGGACAGGTGTTATACAGACACTAAGAGAACACAAATGCCAGCCCAGGCTACTATACCCGGCCAAACTCTCAATTACCGTAAATGGAGAAACCAAAGTATTCCACGACAAAAACAAATTCACACAATATCTTTCCACGAATCCAGCCCTTCAAAGGACAATAATAGAAAAGAAGCAATACAAGGACGGAAATCACGCCCTAGAACAACCAAGAAAGTAATCATTCAACAAACCAAAAAGAAGACAGCCACAAGAACAGAATGCCAACTCTAACAACAAAAATAAAAGGAAGCAACAATCACTTTTCCTTAATATCTCTTAATATCAATGGACTCAATTCCCCAATAAAAAGACATAGACTAACAGACTGGCTACACAAACAGGACCCAACATTCTGCTGCTTACAGGAAACCCATCTCAGGGAAAAAGACAGACACTACCTCAGAGTGAAAGGCTGGAAAACAATTTTCCAAGCAAATGGACTGAAGAAACAAGCTGGAGTAGCCATTTTAATATCGGATAAAATTGACTTCCAACCCAAAGTTATCAAAAAAGACAAGGAGGGACACTTCATACTCATCAAAGGTAAAATCCTCCAAGAGGAACTCTCAATTCTGAATATCTACGCACCAAATGCAAGGGCAGCCACATTCATTAGAGACACTTTAGTAAAGCTAAAAGCATACATTGCACCTCACACAATAATAGTGGGAGACTTCAACACACCACTTTCTTCAAAGGACAGATCGTGGAAACAGAAACTAAACAGGGACACAGTGAAACTAACAGAAGTTATGAAACAAATGGACCTGACAGATATCTACAGAACATTTTATCCTAAAACAAAAGGATATAACTTCTTCTAAGCACCTCACGGGACCTTCTCCAAAATTGACCATATAATTGGTCACAAAACAGGCCTCAATAGATACAAAAATATTGAAATTGTCCCATGTATCCTATCAGACCACCATGGCCTAAGACTGATCTTCAATAACAACATAAATAATGGAAAGCCAACATTCACGTGGAAACTGAATAACACTCTTCTCAATGATACCTTGGTCAAGGAAGGAATAAAGGAAGAAATTAAAGACTTTTTAGAGTTTAATGAAAATGAAGCCACAACGTACCCAAACCTATGGGACACAATGAAAGCATTTCTAAGAGGGAAACTCATAGCTCTGAGTGCCTCCAAGATGAAACGGGAGACAGCACATACTAGCAGCTTGACAAAACATCTAAAAGCCCTAGAAAAAAAGGAAGCAAATTCACCCAAGAGGAGTAGACGGCAGGAAATAATCAAACTCAGGGGTTAAATCAACCAAGTGGAAACAAGAAGAACTGTTCAAAGAACTAACCACACGAAGAGTTGGTTCTTTGAGAAAATCAACAAGATAGATAAACCCTTAGCTAGACTCACTAAAGGGCACAGGGACAAAATCCTAATTAACAAAATCAGAAATGAAAAGGGAAACATAACAACAGATCCTGAAGAAATCCAAAACACCATCAGATCCTTCTACAAAAGGCTATACTCAACAAAACTGGAAAACCTGGACGAAATGGACAAATTTCTGGACAGATACCAGGTACCAAAGTTGAATCAGGATCAAGTTGATCATCTAAACAGTCCCATATCACCTAAAGAAATAGAAGCAGTTATTAATAGTCTCCCAACCAAAAAAAGCCCAGGACCAGATGGGTTTAGTGCAGAGTTCTATCAGACCTTCAAAGAAGATCTAATTCCACTTCTGCACAAACTATTTCACAAAATAGAAGTAGAAGGTACTCTACCCAACTCATTTTATGAAGCCACTATTACTCTGATACCTAAACCACAGAAAGACCCAACAAAGATAGAGAACTTCAGACCAATTTCTCTGATGAATATCGATGCAAAAATCCTCAATAAGATTCTCGCTAACCGAATCCAAGAACACATTAAAGCAATCATCCATCCTGACCAAGTAGGTTTTATTCCAGGGATGCAGGGATGGTTTAATATACGAAAATCCATCAATGTAATCCATTATATAAACAAACTCAAAGACAAAAACCACATGATCATCTCGTTAGATGCAGAAAAAGCATTTGACAAGATCCAACACCCATTCATGATAAAAGTTTTGGAAAGATCAGGAATTCAAGGCCCATACCTAAACATGATAAAAGCAATCTACAGCAAACCAGTAGCCAACATCAAAGTAAATGGAGAGAAGCTGGAAGCAATCCCACTAAAATCAGGGACTAGACAAGGCTGCCCACTTTCTCCCTACCTTTTCAACATAGTACTTGAAGTATTAGCCAAAGCAATTCCACAACAAAAGGAGATCAAGGGGTTACAAATTGGAAAAGAGGAAGTCAAAATATCACTTTTTGCAGATGATATGATAGTATATATAAGTGACCCTAAAAATTCTACCAGAGAACTCCTAAACCTGATAAACAGCTTCGGTGAAGTAGCTGGATATAATTAAACTCAAACAAGTCAATGGCCTTTCTCTATACAAAGAATAAACAGGCTGAGAAAGAAATTAGGGAAACAACACCCTTCTCAATAGTCACAAATACTATAAAATATCTTGGCGTGACTCTAACTAAGGAAGTGAAAGATCTGTATGATAAAATCTTCAAATCTCTGAAGAAAGAAATTAAGGAAGATCTCAGAAGATGGAAAGATCTCCCATGCTCATGGATTGGCAGGATCAACATTGTAAAAATGGCTATCTTGCCAAAAGCAATCTACAGATTCAATGTAATCCCCATCAAAATTCCAACTCAATTCTTCAACGAATTGGAAGGAGCAATTTGCAAATTTGTCTGGAATAACAAAAAACCTAGGATAGCAAAAAGTCTTCTCAAGGATAAAAGAACTTCTGGCGGAATCACCATGCCAGACCTAAAGCTTTACTACAGAGCAATTGTGATAAAAACTGCATGGTACTGGTATAGAGACAGACAAGTAGACCAATGGAATAGAATTGAAGACCCAGAAATGAACCCACACACCTATGGTCATGTGATCTTCGACAAGGGAGCTAAAACCATCCAGTGGAAGAAAGACAGCATTTTCAACAATTGGTGCTGGCACAACTGGTTGTTATCGTGTAGAAGAATGCGAATCGATCCATACTTATCTCCTTGTACTAAGGTCAAATCTAAGTGGATCAAGGAACTTCACATAAAACCAGAGACACTGAAACTTATAGAGGAGAAAGTGGGGAAAAGCCTTGAAGATATGGGCACAGGGGAAAAATTCCTGAACAGAACAGCAATGGCTTGTGCTGTAAGATCGAGAATTGACAAATGGGACCTAATGAAACTCCAAAGTTTCTGCAAGGCAAAAGACACCGTCAATAATACAAAAAGACCACCAACAGATTGGGAAAGGATCTTTACCTATCCTAAATCAGATAGGGGACTAATATCCAACATATATAAAGAACTCAAGAAGGTGGACTTCAGAAAATCAAATAACTCCATTAAAAAATGGGGCTCAGAACTGAACAAAGAATTCTCACCTGAGCAATATCGAATGGCAGAGAAGCACCTGAAAAAATGTTCAACATCCTTAATCAACAGGGAAATGCAAATCAAAACAACCCTGAGATTCCACCTCACACCAGTCAGAATGGCTAAGATCAAAAATTCAGGTGACAGCAGATGCTGGCGTGGATGTGGAGAAAGAGGAACACTCCTCCATTGTTGGTGGGAGTGCAGGCTTGTACAACCACTCTGGAAATCAGTCTGGCGGTTCCTCAGAAAACTGGACATAGTACTACCGGAGGATCCAGCAATACCTCTCCTGGGCATATATCCAGAAGATGCCCCAACTGGTAAGAAGGACACATGCTCCACTATGTTCATAGCAGCCTTATTTATAATAGCCAGAAGATGGAAAGAACCTAGATGCCCCTCAACAGAGGAATGGATACAGAAAATGTGGTACATCTACACAATGGAGTACTACTCAGCTATTAAAAAGAATGAATTTATAAAATTCCTAGCCAAATGGATGGACCTGGAGGGCATCATCCTGAGTGAGGTAACACATTCACAAAGAAACTCACACAATATGTACTCACTGATAAGTGGATATTAGCCCCAAACCTAGGATACCCAAGATATAAGATATAATTTGCTAAACACATGAAACTCAAGAAGAATGAAGACTGAAGTGTGGACACTATTCCCCTCCTTAGATTTGGGAACAAAACACCCATGGAAGGAGTTACAGAGACAAAGTTTGGAGCTGAGATGAAAGGATGGACCATGTAGAGACTGCCATATCCAGGGATCCACCCCATAATCAGCATCCAAACGATGACACCATTGCATACACTAGCAAGATTTTATTGAAAGGACCCAGATGTAGCTGTCTCTTGTGAGACTATGCCGGGGCCTAGCAAACACAGAAGTGGATGCTCACAGTCAGCTAATGGATGGATCATAGGGCTCCCAATGGAGGAGCTAGAGAAAGTAGCCAAGGAGCTAAAGCGATCTGCAACCCTATAGGTGGAACAACATTATGAACTAACCAGTACCCCGGAGCTCTTGACTCTAGCTGCATATATATCAAAAGATGGCCTAGTCGGCCATCACTGGAAAGAGAGGCCCTTTGGACTTGCAAACTTTATATGCCCCAATACAGGGGAACACCAGGGCCAAAAAGGGGGAGTGGGTGGGCAGGGGAGTGGGGGTGGGTGGATATGGGGGACTTTTGGTATAGCATTGGAAATGTAAATGAGCTAAATACCTAATAAAAAATGGAAAAGGATTCAAGAAGGAAAAAAAAAAAAAAAGAAAGGTGAGCACGTGTGTGGTTCCGAACAGCAAAGCAGCAGATTCCATCAGTGGGCGTGGCAGAAAGAATGAGCGGGAAGCTCCACCCTTGAGCAAGCAGGTTTCAGGCTGGGGGAGGGGAGGCTACAGCAGAATAATAGGCATCAGAGTAAGGAGAAATGCCTAAGTAAAAGGTGTTGGATATTAGACAAGTCTCATCCCCTTATAAATCCTCTAATGTTAATTTGGGCTGCCCCAGTCACAATAAGTTTTGTAGGTTAGTGGACTGACAGACTAGTTAATTAGGGAATGGCTTGGTATCTAAGCATAGCCAGCATTCTTGGCACATTTCTGGCGGATAATAATCAATTTCATTCCTCAGATCCCATCCCTTGGAACAGAATCTTGTTTCTCCAGGTTTTCCTTGTTCTCCAAATGCAAGATTTTTTTTCACCAAAAATTTTAGATGTTTTTATTTTATGACCATTGAATTATATTTTTCTATGGTGTATTTTTTTGGGGGAAGGGACTTTCTATATATTTTTCTGTGTATTTTTAGGAAGCCTCTATTTTACAACCCGAATTTTTGAAATGGATTCTCTGTTTCTGGGGGCAGCTACAGGGCTTGCATAGAACTGTAAACTCTGTATTCCAATCCCCAAAAAACTAAATTCCAACATCTTTCCTTTTTCCAGTGCAACCAGACATATAAAGTAGATATCAATGACAAAAGTCAAGAAAAATATGGGTTTCTGGTCTCTAGTCATGCTAGCTAATACCTTCCCTGCATTTGTCTTCCTTAGTTTCCAAGTCCAGTCCTGAGTGCCATGGGTTTGGATGATTACCCTATCCTCATACCAATAGGGCAAAACATAAGAATAGAAGACCAGGGAGTGGAAGAATCTTGGGACTAATGAGATGTACCCATACTCCAAGATATATTCCATTTGGCAGGAACATCCATGGCTTCTAATTTCTTGATCTGGAAAGGGTGGATCCATGGCGTAATGTCAGCAGCTACCTTCATAATCATATTTCTCATGGAGAAAATCACCATGTAGCATCCCTTCCAAGCTGGTTCCAGCTGTTTTCAGTGCCCCTATGGCTACCTGTTTGACCCATACTTTATCTCCAGATTTGAACAAGCAGAAACTGGTGATGGCTTTAGATGTAGGCTGAATCTCTCAGATATCCTGATAAATACTCTTTATGGGGAACTAGAGATCTTGTAGTAGCTTGATAATGAACATTAGAGAGATCTATCAACTTCTGGCCTCTGAGCTTGGGAAGCAGTGGGGGAAATCTTTCAAATGTAATCTCATAGGGACTAATTTATTATCTATATGTGGTACAGAAGCCCAAAGCAAAGGAAGGTCTATTCAACATTTGCTGGACTCTAATGAGAGCTTTGCTAAAGTTTCTCTTAATGTCCTCTTTTATTTTAACCTGCCCAAATTCTGAGGATTATATGCATAATAATGTTTTCAATATGTGTGCAAATCTTTTGTTAATTGTGAAGTTATGGCTATGAATGCTGGGTCACTGTCAGATGCCATTGCTAGAAGATAATCAGGAGACCAGTTCCTGGAGGAGATTTTAAGCTACTATCTGAGCATGTTTATTCCAGATGAATGCTTCAACCCACCTGGAAAAGGTGTAACTTCCCCCCCACAGCCTGAAAACAGGCTGAGCAGGCTTGACTTGTCACTAGGAGATCACCTGGAGTGGAGCCTGCCACCCTATTATTCAACCACTGCTGCTGCTGCTACCTGCTGCCTAGCTGTTCCAGAGCCTACACGTGGTCACATGCAACTGGACTCCAAGGATGATTCGGCGGGAATGGGCCCCCCTCTTTATAAGCACGTTTTCCCCAATATTAAAATTGAACCTTGATCAGACTATTGTCTTGGTTCCTTCCTTTCTCTCATAGCCTAGATTCCCTTTTTTCTTCCAGATTCCAAGATGCCTTCCAGGCTCGAACCTGGACATGTGAGCCGCTGGCTGGCCTCAACAATTTGGCAAACCAATGCAGGACCTGAGAAAGGCAGAGGACATTTGGAAGAAACACTGCTGATTTGTAGCTCCATGCAAGAAGAAAAGAATTAAAATTCGTACCACAGAAGGTTGGTATGTTCTAAGATGGATCAGTGCTAAACCCGCACACTGGATTCACTTAGGTTTAGCAGTGAGCTATCGGGAACTAGGAACTCAACAGGCAGGCAGTTGGCCGCAGCTTCTAGAAGCTGCTTTATTTGGAAAGAGAAATATTAGGGCTTAATAAAAGGGATTTAATAATCAGGCAGATGGCCGCAGTTGGAAACTGCATTAGGCGGGAGGAAAGTGGATATTGAATCTCTCACAGGGACAGAGAGAAAATTGGGGAATCCCCCTCTTGTGTGTGTGCCAGCTAGTGTCTTCATTCTAAGTATCTGTCTTATGTTTCTGGAATTGAACATGTGTTTGTTGTATTGGTTTGTTGTCTGTGTTTAGTCTCGTGACTCTGAAACATGGTGAAGTCTGAGTTTAGATCCACCTGAGTTTGTTTTCTCTGGTGTTTATAGACAATGGGATTTTATGAAATGTGTGCTTGGTATTTGCAGCTGTCCCTTCAGGCTGTGGTCAGCAGATGTGCTAGGAAGACCGTCACCTTACCAGGGGACACCCTGGGAACTGGGAGAGCAAGAGTCACCTGGTGTTCTCCAGAGATCGGTCAAGATGGACCAAGTTTTGTTTATGAAATGGAAGCTTACCCTTCTAATTCTTTTGCCTGCTCGTTGAGGATAAGTAGGGGTTCCACGTGTCTGGAGCTGTTGGTTTCTGCTTTGTGTGTTTTTTGTATGTGTTTAGAACTATGTGAAATTTAGAAAAGTGCTGGTATAGCTCCTTTTTCTTCTTTTTTTTTAACTAGTAATATGCTCTGCGTGTCTTCACAATCAGCTCATAAGTTATTGGTTAAGATTAAATAATTGTTATATTGGTAACAGAAGGTTAGCCTTAAATTGGCAACTCAGGAGTCTTTTCAAACATGTGGCAGAGCAGGCCAAAAAACTGGGCCTCCTAAGATACTTTTAACTGAGATAATATTTAATTGTGATTGTTATCCTAGAAAGTAAGATTAAGATAAAATTTAAAGCAATGTCTCTTTAATGAAGCGTTAAATCTTACATTGTCATGCATTCATAGATATAAATTGGCAGCCAAATTTTGCAATGTAGTAGTGAAGTTTTAATGTTGATTCTTAAAGTAATAAATTGTTTTGAAATTGGGTTTTGCTTTCCCAAAATTATAGTTATAATCTAATGTTGCAAAAGAAACTTAGTAATTCTAATATCATCCTCATGGCAAGAGGAACTAAGCTCAGAGCAGCTTTTGCTTGGTTTGTGTGACTTTCCTTTGTCTTGCAAACAGTGCCTAGGGAAGCTCTGGAGATTTGCCTCTAGGGGAAATTCCTTTTAGCTAAAAGAGCACCTTTACAGATCTAGTCAGATGCTGTTTTAATAAAGTTCACATCCATAGTTCATAAAGGGTCAATCAGACTGTAAAATTTATAAAGGCATTATAATCTGGCTTGCCTACATTTTATATAGTTATTATAGATATAAGAGTGTGTTTCTTTTTTCTCTCTCTCCTTTGCATCTTAATGATTGTAAAGGTTTTGCTTCAAGTAAGTTTATAATAACTGGAATATTTAGCCTCTAGATATGGCTAAATATTGATCTACATTATGTGAGAAATTTTTATCTTTTCTGCTTCTATTCAAGAAGCCAAAAGTTTGAATCTTCCAGGGTATATTGTTTATTAAGTAGAAGCATTTTATTAGCTAATGCCTCTCAAGGGAAATTTACTTTAAATCCTTGCTCTCACACAAGGAGCTTTTAAGTTCTGGGGAGTAGCTGTTGCTCCTGAAAAGATTCAGAGGCAATAACTTTTTATTACTTAGGGTTTTAGTTTACTACAGAAGGCTTTGCAGAAAATAATGAAAGCTTTTACAATTGTCATTAATTATTTTTATTAGGTATTTTCCTCATTTACATTTCCAATGCTATCACAAAAGTCTCCCATACCCTCCCCCCACGACTTGCCTATCCACCCACTCCCACTTTTTGGCTCTGGTATTCCCCTGTACTGGGGCATATAAAGTTTGCAAGTCCAATGTGCCTCTCTTTGCAGTGATGGCCGACTAGGCCATCTTTTGACACATATGCAGCTAAAGACAAGAGCTCCGGGGTACTGGTTAGTTCATATTGTTCTTCCACATATATGGTTGCAGTTCCCTTCAGCTCCTTGGGTACTTTCTCTAGCTCCTCCATTGGAGGCACTGTGATCCATCCAATAGCTGACTGTGAGCATCGACTTCTGTGTTTGCTAGGAAATGGCATAGTCTCACAAGCGACAGCATTATCTGGGTCCTTTCAGCAAAATCTTGCTAGTGAATGCAATGGTGCCAGCGTTTGGAAGCTGATTATGGGATGGATCCCTGGATATGGCAATCACAAGGTGGTCCATCCTTTCATCACTGCCCCTAATTTTGTCTCTGTAACTCCCTCCATGGGTGTTTTGTTCCTAATTCTAAGAAGGGGCAACGTGTCCACACTTTGGTCTTCGTTCTTCTTGAGTTTCATGCATTTAGCAAATTATATCTTATATCTTGGGTATCCTAAGTTTCTGGGCTAATATCCACTTATCAGTGAGTACATGATCTGTGAGTTCCTTTGGATAGGGTTACCTCACTCAGGATGATGCCCTCAAGGTCCAACCATTTGCCTAGGAATTTCATAAATTCATTCCTTTTAATTGATGAGTAGTACTCCATTGTGTAAATGTACATTTTCTGTATCCATTCCTCTGTTGAGGGGCATCTGGGTTCTTTCCAGCTTCTGGCTATTATAAATAAGGCTGCTATGAACATAGTGGAGCATGTGTCCTTCTTACCGGTTAGGACATCTTCTGGATATATGCCCAGGAGAGTTATTGCAGGATCCTCTGGTAGTACTATGTCCAATTTTCTGAGGAATCAACAGACAGATTTCCAGAGTGGTTATACAAGCTTGCAATCCCACCAACAATGGAGGAGTGTTCCTCTTTCTCCTCATCCTCGCCAGCATCTGCTGTAACCTGAATTTTTCATCTTAGCCATTCTGATTGGTGTGATGTGAAATCTCAGGGTTGTTTTGATTTGAATTTCCCTTTTGATTAAGGATGATGAACATTTTTTTCAGGTGCTTCTCTGCCAATTGTATTTCTCAGGTGAGAATTCTTTTTTCAGTTCTGAGCCCCATTTTTAATGGGGTTATTTGATTTTATGGAGTCTAACTTCTTGAATTCATAAATATATTAGATATTAGTCCCCTATCTGATTTGGGATAGGTAAAGGTCCTTTCCCAATCTGTTGGTGGTCTTTTTGTCTTATTGACGGTGTCTTTTGCTTGCAAAAGCTCTGCAATTTTATGAGGTACCATTTATTGATTCTCACTCTTACAGCACAAGCCATTGTTGTTCTATTCAGGAATTTTTCTGCTGTACCCATATCTTTGAGGCTTTTCCCTACTTTCTCCTCTATAAGTTTCAGTGTCTCTGGATTTATGTGGAGTTCCTTAATCCACTTAGATTTGACGTTAGTACAAGGAGATAGGAATTGATCAATTCGCATTCTTCTACATGATAACAGCCAGTTGTGCCAGCACCATTTGTTGAAAATGCTGTCTTTTTTCCACTGGATGGTTTTAGCTCTCTTGTCAAAGTTCATGTGACCATAGGTGTGTGGTTTCATCTCTGGGTCTTCAATTCTGTCCCATTGGTCTACTTGTCTGTCACTATACCAGTACCATGCAGTTTTTATCACAGTTGCTCTGTAGTACAGCTTTAGGTCGGGCATGGTGATTCCAACACAGGTTCTTTTATCCTTGAGAAGAGTTTTTGCTATCCTAGGTTTTTTGTTATTCCAGATGAATCTGCCGATTGCCCTTTCTAATTCGTTGAAGAATTGAGTTGGAATTTGGATGGGGATTGCATTGAATCTGTAGATTGCTTTTGGCAAGATGGCCATTTTTACTATATTGATCCTGCCAATCCATGAGCATGGGAGATCTTTCTATCTTCTGAGATCTTCTTTAATTTCTTTCTTCAGAGACATGAAGTTCTTATCATATAGATCTTTCACTTCCTTAGTTAGAGTCACACCAAGGTATTTTATATTATTTGTGACTATTCAGAAGGGTGTTGTTTCCCTAATTTCTTTATAAGCCTGTCTATCCTTTGTATACAGAAATGCCATTGTCTTGTTTGAGTTAATTTTATATCCAGCTACTTCACTGACTTTTTATCAGGCTTAGGAGTTCTCTGGTGAAATTTTTAGGGTCACTTATATATACTATCATATCATCTGCAAAAAGTGATATTTTGACTTTTTCTTTTCCAATTTGTATCCCCTTGATCTCCCTTTGTTGTCTAATTGCTCTGGCTAGGACTTCAAGTACAATGTTGAATAGGTAGGGAGAGAGTGGTCAGCCTTGTCTAGTCCCTGATTTTAGTGGGATTGCTTCCAGCTTCTCACCATTTACTTTGATGTTGACTACTGGTTTGCTGTAGATTGCTTTCATCATGTTTAGGTTTTGGCCTTGAATTCCTGATCTTTCCAACACTTTTATCATGAATGGGTGTTGGATTTTGTCAAATGCTTTCTTAGCATCTAAGGAGATGATCATGTGGTTTTAGTCTTTGAGTTTGTTTATACAATGGATTACCTTGATGAATTTCCGTATATTGAACCATCCCTGCATCCCTGGGATGAAACCTACTTGGTCAGGATGGATGATTATTTTGATGTGTTCTTGGATTCAGTTACCAAGAACTTAATTGAGTATTTTGCATTAATATTCATAAGGGAAATTGGTCTGAAGTTCTCTATCTTTGTTGGGTCTCTTTGCTGTTTAGGTATCAGAATAATTGTGGCTTCATAGAATGAGTTGGGTAGAGTACCTTCTGTTTCTATTTTGTGGAATAGTTTGTGAAGAACCTGTATTAGATCTTCTTTGAAGGTCTGATAGAACTCTGCATTAAACCCATCTGGTCCTGGGTTTTTTTTGGTTCAGAGACTATTAATGATTGCTTCTATTTCTTTGGGGGATATAGGGCTGTTTAGATCATTAACCGGATCTTGATTCAACTTTGGTGCCTGGTGTCTGTCTAGAAACTTCTCCATTTCATCCAGGTTCTCCAGTTTTGTTGAGTATAGCCTTTTGTAGAAGGATCTGATGGAGTTTTGGATTTCTTCAGGATCTGTTGTTGTGTCTCACTTTTCATTTCTGATTTTGTTTATTTGAATGCTTTCTCTGTGCCCTCTAGTGAGTCTGGCTAAGGGTTTGTCTATCTTGTTGATTTTCTCAAAGAACATGCTCCACATTTGGTTGATTCTTTGAATAGTTCTTCTTGTTTCCACTTTGTTGATTTCGCCCCTGAGTTTGATTATTTCCTGTCATGTACTCCTCTTTGGTGAATTTGCTTCATTTTGTTCTAGAGCTTTTAGGTGTATTGTCAAGCTGTTAATGTGTGCTTTCTCTAGTTTCTTTTTGGAGGCACTCAGAGCTATGTGTTTTCCTGTTAGAAATGCTTTCATTGTATCCCATAAGTTTGGTTATGTTGTGGCTTCATTTTCTTTGAACTCTAAAAAGTCTTTAATTTCTTTCTTTATTCCTTCTTTGACCAAGTTATCATTGAGAAGAATGTTTTTCAGTTTCCACGTGAATGTTGGCTTTCTATTATTTATTTTGTTATTGAAGATCAACTGTATTCCATGGTTATCTGATAGGATGCATGGGACAATTTCAATATTTTTGTATCTGTTGAGGCTTGTTTTTTGATCAATTATATGGTCAATTTTGGAAAAGGTACCATGAGGTGCTGAGAAGAAGATATATCCTTTTGTTTTAGGATAAAATATTCTGTAGATATCTGTCAGATCCATTTGTTTCATAACTTCTGTTAGTTTCACTGTGTCCCTTTTCAGTTTCTGTTTCCATGATCTGTCCATTGGTGAAATTGGTGAGTTGAAGTCTCCAACCATTATTGTGTGAGGTGCAATGTGTTTTTTTGAGCTTTGCTAAAATTTCTTTAATGAATGTGGCTGCCCTTGTATTTGGAGCATAGATATTCAGAATTGAGAGTTCCTCTTGGAGGATTTTACCTTAGATGAGTATGAAGTGCACCTCCTTGTCTTTTTTGATGACTTTGGGTTGGAAGTCAATTTTATTCAGTATTAGAATGGCTACTCCAGCTTGTTTCTTCATACCATTTGCTTGGAAAATTGTTTTCCAGCCTTCATTCTGAGGTAGTGTGTATCTTTTTCTCTGAGATGAGTTTCCTGTAAGCAGCAAAATGTTGGGACTACTTTGTGTAGCCAGTTTGTTGGTCTATGTCTTTTTATTGAGGAGTTGAGTCCATTGATATTAAGAGATATTAAGGAAATGTAGTTGTTGCTTCCTGTAATTTTTGTTCTTAAAGTTGGCATTCTGTTCTTGTGGCTGTCTTCTTTTTGGTGTGTTGAGGTATTATCTTCTTGTTTTTTCAAGGGCGTGGTTCCAGTCCTTGTATTTGTGTTTTTTCTGTTATTATCCTTTGAAGGGCTGGATTTGTGGAAAGATAATACATGAATTTGGTTTTGTTGTGGAATACTTTGGTTTCTCCATCTATGGTAATTGAGAGTTTGGCTGGGTATAGTAGACTGGGCTGGAATTTGTATTCTCTTAGTGTCTGTATATCATCTGTCCAGGCTCTTCTGGCTTTCATAGTCTCTGGTGAAAATTCTGGTGTAATTCTGATAGGCTTGCCTTTATATGTTACTTGACCTTTTTCACTTACTGCTTTTAGTATTCTATCTTTATTTAGTGCATTTGTTGTTCTGATTATTATGTGTTGGGAGGAATTTCTTTTCTGGTCCAGTCTATTTGGAGTTCTGTAGGCTTCTTGTATGTTCATGGGCATCTCTTTCTTTAGATTTGGGAAGTTTTCTTCTATGATAATGTTGATGATATTTGCTAGTCCTTTGAATTGAAAATCTTCATTCTCATCCACTCCTATTATCCATAGGTTTGGTCTTCTCATTGTGTCCTGGATTTCCTGGATGTTTTGAATTAGGATCTTTTTGCATTTTGCATTTTCTTTGATTGTTGTGCCTATGTTCTCTATGGAATCTTCTGCACCTGATATTCTGTCTTCCATTTCTTGTATTCTGTTGCTGATTCTCGCATCTATGTTTCCAGATTTCTTTCCTAGGTTTTCTATCTCCAGCGTCACCTCACTTTGGGTTTTCTTTATTGTGTCTACTTCCCTTTTTAGGTCTAGTGTGGTTTTGTTCATTTCCATCACCTGTTTGGATGTGTTTTCCTGTTTTTCTGTAAGGACTTCTATCTGTTGGTTTGTGTTTTCCAGTTTTTCTTTAAGGACTTGTAGCTCTATAGCAGTGTTCTCCTGTATTTCTTTTTTTTTTTAATTAGGTATTTTCCTCGTTACATTTTCAATGCTATCCCTAAGGTCCCCCATACCCACTCCCCCAATCCCCTATCCACCCACTGCCCCTTTTTGTCCCTGGTGTTCCCCTGTACTGGGGCATATAAAGTTTGCAAGTCTAATGGGCCTCTCTTTGCAGTGATGACTGACTAGGCCATTTTTTGATACATATGCAGCTATTGGCAAGAGCTCCCGGGTACTGGTTAGTTCATATTGTTGTTCCACATATAGGGTTGCAGTTCCCTTTTTCTCCTTGGGTAATTTCTCTAGCTTCTCAATAAGGGGCCGTGTGACCCATCCAATAGCTGACTGTGATCATCCACTTCTGTGTTTGCTAGGCCCCGGCATACTCTCACAAGAGAGAGCTATATCTGGGTCCTTTCAGCAAAATCTTACTAGTGTATGCAATGGTGTCAGCATTTGGAAGCTGATTATGGGATGGATCCCTGCATATGGAAATCACTAGATGGTCCATCCTTTCGTCACAGCTCCAAATTTTGTCTGTGTAACTCCTTCTATGGGTGTTTTGTTCCCATTTTTAAGAAAGGGTAGAGTGTCCACACTTTGGTCTTCGTTCTTCTTGAAATTCATGCGTTTGGCAAGTTGTATCTTATATATTGGGTATCCTAAGTTTCTGGGCTAATATCCACTTATCAGTGAGTACATATTGTGCGAGTTCCTTTGTGATTGGCTTACTTCACTCAGGATGATACCCTCCAGGTCCATCCATTTGCCTAGGAATTTCATAAATTCATTTTTGTAAATAGCTGAGTAGTATTTCATTGTGTAAATGTACCACATTTTCTGTATCCATTCCTCTGTTGAGGGGCATCTGTGTTATTTCCACTTTCTGGCTATTATAAATAAGGCTGCTATGAACATAGTGGAGGATGTGTTCTTCTTACCGGTTGGGACATCTTCTGGATATATGCCCAGGAGAGGTATTGTGGGATCCTCCGGTAGTAATATGTCCAATTTTCTGAGGAACCGCCAGACTGATTTCCAGAGAGGTTGTACAAGCTTGCAATCCCACCAACTATGGAGGAGTGTTCCCCTTTCTCCACATCCTCGCCAGCATCTGCTGCCACCTGATTTTTTGATCTTAGCCATTCTGACTGGAGTGAAGTGGAATCTCAGTGTTGTTTTGATTTGCATTTCCCTGATGGTTAAGGATTTTGAACATTTTTTCAGGTGCTTCTCTTCCATTCGGTATTCCTCAGGTGAGAATTCTTTGTTCAGCTCTGAGCCCCATTTTTTAATGGGCTTATTTGATATTCTGGAGTCCACCTTCTTGAGTTCTTTATATATATTGGATATTAGTCCCCTATCTGATTTGGGATAGGTAAAGATCCTTTCCCAATCTGTTGGTGGCTTTTTGTCTTATTGACTGTGTCTTTTGCTTTGCAGAAGCTTTGCAATTTTATGAGGTCCCATGTATCGATTCTTGATCTTACAGCACAAGCCATTGCTGTTCTACTCAGGAATTTTTCCCCTGTGCCAATATCTTCGAGGCTTTTCCCTACTTTCTCCTCTATAAGTTTCAGTGTCTCTGGTTTTATGTGGAGTTCCTTAATCCACTTAAATTTGACCTGAGTACAAGGAGATAGAAATGGATCAATTCACATTCTTCTACATGATAACCGCCAGTTGTGCCAGCACCATTTGTTGAAAATGCTGTCTTTTTTCCACGGGATGTTTTTAGCTCCCTTGTCAAAGATAAAGTGACCATAGATGTGTGGATTCATCTCTGGGTCTTCAATTCTGTTCCATTGGTTTACTTGTCTGTCACTATACCAGTACCATGCAGTTTTGATCACAATTTCTCTGTAGTACAGGTTTAGGTCCGGCATGTTGTTTCCACCAGAGGTTCTTTTATCCTTGAGAAGAGTTTTTGCTATCCTAGGTTTTTTGTTATTCCAGATGAATCTGCCGATTGCCCTTTCTAATTCGTTGTAGAATTGAGTTGGAATTTTGATGGGGATTGCATTGAATCTGTAGATTGCTTTTGGCAAGATGGCCATTTTTACAATGTTGATCCTGCCAATCCATGAGCATGGGAGATCTTTCCATCTTCTGAGATCTTCTTTAATTTCTTTCTTTTGAGACTTGAATTTATTATCATACAGATCTTTCACTTCCTTATTTAGAGTCACGCCAAGGTATTTTATATTATTTGTGACTATTGAGAAGGGTGTTGTTTCCCTAATTTCTTTCTCAGCCTGTTTATTCTTTGTGTACAGAAAGGCCATTGACTTGTTTGAGTTAATTTTATATCCAGCTACTTCAACAAAGCTGTTTATCAGGCTTAGGAGTTCTCTGGTGGAATTTTTATGGTCACTTATATATACTATCATATCATCTGCAAAAAGTGATATTTTGACTTCTTCCTTTCCAATTTTATCCCCTTGATCTCCATTTGTTGTCTAATTGCTCTGGCTAGGACTTCAAGTACAATGTTGAATATGTAGGGCGAGAGTGGATAGCATTGTCTAGTCCCTGATTTTAATGGGATTGCTTCCAGCTTCTCACCGTTTACTTTGATGTTGGCTATTGGTTTGCTGTAGATTGCTTTTATCATGTTTAGGTATGGGCCTTGAATTCCTGATCTTTCCAAGACTTTTATCATGAATGGATGTTGGATTTTGTCAAATGCCTTCTCAGTATCTAAGGAGATGATCATGTGGTTTTTGTCTTTGAGTTTGTTTATATACTGGATTACATTGATGGGTTTCCGTATATTGAACCATCCCTGCATCACTGGGATGAAACCTACTTGGTCAGGATGGATGATTGTTTTGATGTGTTCTTGGATTCGGTTAGCAAGAACTTTATTGAGGATTTTTGCATCGATATTCATAAGGGAAATTGGTCTGAAGTTCTCTATCTTTGTTGGGTCTTTTTGTGGTTTAGGTATCAGAGTAATAGTGGCTTCATAAAATGAGTTGGGTAGATTACCTTCTACTTCTATCTTGTGGAATAGTTTGTGAAGAACTGGAATTAGATCTTCTTTGAAGGTCTGATAGAACTCTGCACTAAACCCATCTGGTCCTGGGCATTTTTTGGCTGGGAGACTATTAATAACTTGTATTTCTTTAGGGGATATGGGACTGTTTAGATGGTCAACTTGATCCTGATTCCACTTTGGTACCTGGTATCTGTCCAGAAATTTGTCCATTTCGTCCAGGTTTTCCAGTTTTGTTGAGTACAGCCTTTTGTAGAAGGATCTGATGGTGTTTTGGATTTCTTCAGGATCTGTTGTTATGTCTCCCTTTTCATTTCTGATTTTGTTAATTGGGATACTGTCCCTGTGCCCTCTAGTTAGTCTGGCTAAGGGTTTATCTATCTTGTTGATTTTCTCAAAGAACCAGCTCCTTCATTGGTTGATTCTTTGAACAGTTCTTCTTGTTTCCACTTGGTTGATTTCACCCCTGAGTTTGATTATTTCCTGCCTTCTACCCCTCTTGGGTGAATTTGCTTCATTTTCTTCTAGACGTTTTAAGTGTGTTGTCAAGCTGCTAATGTGTGCTCTCTCTAGTTTCTTTTTGTAGGCACTCTGAGCTATGAGTTTTCCTCTTAGGAATGCTTTCATTGTGTCCCATAAGTTTGGGTATGTTGTGGCTTCATTTACATTAAACTCCAAAAAGCCCTTAATTTCTTTCTTTATTCCTTCCTTGACCAAGGTATCATTGAGAAGAGTGTTGTTCAGTTTCCATGTGAATGTTGGCTTTCTATTATTTATTTTGTTATCGAAGATCAGCCTTAGACCATGGTGGTCTGATAGGATGCATGAGACAATTTCAATATTTTTGTATATGTTGAGGTTTGTTTTGTGACCAATTATGTGGTCAATTTTAGAGAAGGTTCCATGAGGTGCTGAGAAGTAGGTATATCCTTTTGTTTTAGGATAAAATGTTCTGTAGATATCTGTTAAGTCCATTTGTTTCATGACTTCTGTTAGTTTCACTGTGTCCCTGTTTAGTTTTTGTTTCCATGATCTGTCCATTGGCAAAAGTGGTGTGTTGAAGTCTCCCACTATTATTGTGTCATGTGCAATGTGTGCTTTGAGCTTTACTAAAGTTTCTTTAATGAATGTGGCTGCCCTTGTATTTGGAGCATAGATATTCAGAATTGAGATTTCCTCTTGGAGGATTTTACCTTTGATGAGTATGAAGTGCCCCTCCTTGTCTTTTTTGATGACTTTTGGTTGGAAGTCAATCTTATCAGATATTAGGATGGCTACTCCAGCTTCTTTCTTCATACCATTTGCTTGGAAATTGTTTTCCAGCCTTTAATTCTGAGGTAGTGTCTATCCTTTTCTCTGAGATTAGTTTCCTGTAAGCAGCAAAATGTGGGGTCTTGTTTGTGTCACCAGTTTGTTAGTCTATGTCTTTTTATTGGGGTGTTGAGACCATTGATATTAAGAGATATTAAGGAAAAGTGATTGTTGCTTCCTGTTATTTTTGTTGTTAAAGTTGGCATTCTGTTCTTGTGGCTGTCTTCTTTTAGTTTTGTTGAGGGATTATCTTCTTGTTTTTTCTAGGGCGTGGTTCCCGTCATTGTATTGGTTTTTTTCTGTTATTATCCTTTGAAGGGCTGGATTCGTGGAGAGATAATGGGTGAATTTATTTTTGTCGTGGAATACTTTGGTTTCTCCATCTATGGTAATTTAGAGTTTGGCTGGGTATAGTAGCCTGGGCTGGAATTTGTTTTCTCTTAGTTTCTGTATAACATCTGTCCAGGCTCTTCTGGCTTTCATAGTCTCTGATGAAAAATCTGGTGTAATTCTGATAGGCTTGCCTTTATATGTTACTTGACCTTTTTCCCTTACTGCTTTTAGTATTCTATCTTTATTTAGTGCATTTGTTGTTCTGATTATTATGTGTCGGGAGGAATTTCTTTTCTGGTCCAGTCTATTTGGAGTTCTGTAGGCTTCTTGTATGTTCATGGAAATCACTTTCTTTAGATTTGGGAAGTTTTCTTCAATAATTTTGTTGAAGATGTTTGCTGGTCCTTTGAGTTAAAAATCTTCATTCTCATCCACTCCTATTATGTGTAGGTTTGGTCTTCTCATTGTGTCCTGGATTTCCTGGATGTTTTGAGTTAGGATCTTTTTGCATTTTCCATTTTCTTTGATTGTTGTGCAGATGTTTTCTATGGAATCTTCTGCACCTGAGATTCTCTCTTCCATCTCTTGTATTCTGTTGCTGATGCTGGCATCTATGGTTCCAGATTTCTTTCCTAGGGTTTCTATCTCCAGCGTTGCCTCACTTTGGGTTTTCTTCATTGTGTCTACTTCCCTTTTTAGGTCTAGTATGGTTTTGTTCATTTCCATCATCTGTTTGGATGTGTTTTCCTGTTTTTCTATAAGGAGTTCTACCTGTTTGGTTGTGTTTTCCTGTTTTTCTTTAAGGACTTGTAACTCTTTAGGAGTGTTCTCCTGTATTTCTTTAAGTGAGTTATTAAATTCCTTCTTTATGTCCTCTACCTTCATCATGAGATATGTTTTTAAATCCAGGTCTACCTTTTCAGGTGTGTTAGGATGCCCTGGACTGCGCAAAGTGGGCGTTCTGGGTTCTGATGATGGTGAGTGGTCCTGGTTTCTGTTAGTAGGATTCTTACGTTTACCTTTCACCATCTGGCAATCTCTGGATTTAGTTATTATAGTTGTCTTTGTTTAGAGATTGTTCCTCTGTTGATTTTGTTACCCTCTATCAGTAGACGTGGGAGACTAGTTCTCTCCTCTGAGTTTCAGTGGTCAGAGCAGTCTCTGCAGGCAATCTCTCCTCTTTCAGGGAAGGTGCACAGTTATCTGGTGTTTGGACCTCCTCCTGGCTGAAGATGAAGGCCCAAAACAGGATCTTTCCCAGGAGCTGTGTTGCTTTGGCCAGGAAGGTGGCCGGTTGTCTGGAGCCGAAGATGGCGGCGCCTCAGAAGCTCTCTGGCTCTCGCCTGTTCCAGAAACGGCTGGCCTCTGTATTCCACACCCTCCCCCATGCAGCCTGCCCTCCGCGGAGTCCCGGAGCCAAGGAGGCTCCCGCTGCCGGGGCCTGTGGCAGAAACCTCTCGGGCCGGGCGGACCCCTGTGCTCTCACCAGGAAGGTGGCCCCTCCTGTATTTTTTAAGTGCGTTATTAAAGTCTTTCTTGATGTCTTTTTATTGGGGTGTTGAGACTATTGATATTAAGGAAAAGTAATTGTTGCTTCCTGTTATTTTTGTTGTTAAAGTTGGCATTCTGTTTTTGTGGCTGTCTTCTTTTAGTTTTGTTGATGGATTATCTTCTTGGTTTTTTTAGGGCGTGGTTCCCGTCCTTGCATTGGTTTTTTCTTTTTTTCTGATATTATCCTTTGAAGGGCTGGATTCGTGGAGAGATAATGGGTGAATTTATTTTTGTCGTGGAATACTTTGGTTTCTCCATCTATGATAATTAAGAGTTTGGCTGGGTATAGTAGCCTGGGCTGGAATTTTTGTTCTCTTAGTGTCTGTATAACATCTTTCCAAGCTCTTCTGGCTTTCATAGCCTCTGATGAAAAATCTGGTGTAATTCTGATAGGCTTGCCTTTATATGTTACTTGACCTTTTTCCCTTACTGCTTTTAGTATTCTATCTTTATTTAGTGCATTTGATGTTCTGATTATTATGTGTCAGGAGGAATTTCTTTTCTGGTCCAGTCTATTTGGAGTTCTGTAGGCTTCTTGTATGTTCATGGGCATCTCTTTCTTTAGATTTGGGAAGTTTTCTTCAATAATTTTGTTGAAGATGTTTGCTGGTTCTTTGAGTTGAAATTCTTCATTCTCATCCACTCCTATTATGCATAGGTTTGGTCTTCTCATTGTGTCCTGGATTTCCTGGATGTTTTGAGTTAGGATCTTTTTGCATTTTCCATTTTCTTTGATTGTTGTGCCGATGTTCTCTATGGAATCTTCTGCACCTGAGATTCTCTCTTCCATCTCTTGTATTCTGTTGCTGATGCTGGCATCTATGGTTCCAGATTTCTTTCCTAGGGTTTCTATCTCCAGTGTTGCCTCACTTTGGGTTTTCTTCATTGTGTCTACTTCCCTTTTTAGGTCTAGTATGGTTTTGTTCATTTCCATCATCAGTTTGGAAGTGTTTTCCTGATTTTCTATAAAGACTTCTACCTGTTTGGTTGTGTTTTCCTGTTTTTCTTTAAGGACTTGTAACTCTTTAGGAGTGTTCTCCTGTATTTCTTTAAGTGAATTATTAAATTCCTTCTTTATGTCCTCTACCATCATCATGAGATATGTTTTTAAATCCAGGTCTACCTTTTCAGTTGTGTTAGGATCCTCTGGACTGGGCAAAGTGGGCGTTCTGTGTTCTGATGATGGTGAGTGATCCTAGTTTCTGTTAGTAGGATTCTTACTTTTTCCTTTCGCCATCTGGCAATCTCTGGATTTAGTTGTTATAGTTGTCTTTTTTTAGAGATTATTACTCTGTTGATTTTGTTACCCTCTATCAGCAGACGTGGGTGACTAGCTCTCTCCTCTGAGTTTCAGTGGTCAGAGCAGTCTCTGCAGGCAATCTCTCCTCTTTCAGGGAAGGTGCACAGTTATCTGGTGTTTGGACCTTCTCCTGGCTGAAGATGAAGGCCCAAAACAGGATTTTTCCCAGGAGCTGTGTTGCTTTGGCCAGGAAGGTGGCTGATTGTCTGGAGCCGAAGTTTGTGCCACCTCAGAAGCTCTCTGGCTCTTGCCTGTTCCAGAAATGGCTGGCCTCTGTATTCCACACCCTTACCAGTGCAGCCTGCCCTCCGCGGAGTCCCGGAGCCAAGGAGGCTCCCGCCGTGGGGGCCTGTGGCAGAAAACTCTCAGGCTGGGCGGACCCCTGTGCTCTCACCAGGAACGTGGCAGGTTGTCTGGAGCTGTAGATGGTACCACCTCAGAAGCTCTCTGGCTCTCGCCTGTCCCAGAAACGGCTGGCCTCTGTATTCCACACCCTCACCCGTGCAGCCTGCCCTCCGCGGAGTCCCGGAGCCAAGGAGGCTCCGGCCGCCAGGGCCTATGGAAGAAACTTCTCAGGCCGGGCGGACCCCTGTGCTCTCACCAGGAAGGTGGCCCCTCCTGTATTTCTTTAAGTGAGTTATTAAAGTCTTTCTTGATGTCCTCTACCATCATCATGAGATATGCTTTTAAATCCGGGTCTAGCTTTTCGGGTGTGTTGGCTTGCCCTGGACTTGGCAAAGTGGGAGTGCTGGGTTCTGATGATGGTGAGTGGTCTTGGTTTCTCTTAGTAAGATTCTTACATTTACCTTTCGCCATCTGGTAATACCTGGAGTTAGTTGTTATAGTTGTCTCTATTTAGAGAATGTTCCTCTGGTGATTCTGTTACCCTCTATCAGCAGACCTGGGAGACTAGATCTCTCTTCTGAGTTTCAGTGGTCAGAGCGCTCTCTGCAGGCAAGCTCACCTCTTACAGGGAAGGTGCACACTTATCTGGTGTTTGGACCTTCTCCTGGCCGAAGATGAAGGGCCAAAATAGAACCTTTCCCAGAAGCTGTGTTGCTTTTACCTGTCCCAGAAGCTGTTAATTTCAGTAGTCCACACTCTCATCTGTGCAGACTACTTTCTGTGAAGTCCCGGAACCAAAATGGCTCCCGAGGATCCTGAGGGTAGGGCCTCCCCGGCCGGGCAGACACCTGACCTCTGGCCGGGAAGGTGGCCAGATATCTGAAGCTCGAAAATGGCGCTGCCTCAAAAGCTTTGTGGCTCTTGCCTGTCCCAGAATCTGTTAGCTTCTGTAGTCCACACTGTCACCTGTGCAGGCTGCTTTCTGCTGAGTCCAGGAACCAAGGTGGCTCCTGCCGCTCCTGAGTCAAAATCCTAGCCTCCCAGGCTGGGCAGACCCTGTCCTCTGGCCGGGGAGATGGCCGGATGTCTGGAGCCCGAAAACGGCGCTGCCTCAGAACTCTGTGGCTCTCGCCTGTCCCAGAAGCTGTTAGCTTCTGTGGTCCACACTCTGGTCTGTGCAGACAACTTTCTGTGGAATCCCGGACATCAACCACTCTTTAAGAGAAACAATTCAAAGTGCTATTAATCACTGCCCATGTTACGTGAATACTGACTATAACAGTCAAGTATTTGAGATGTTTTGTCAACAAGTAATTAATTCTAAAGGACAAGATATAGTGGAACTTTAAAACTTTAACTTTAAGAATGAAGACCAAAGTGTGGACACTTTGCCCCTTCCTAGAAATGGGAACAAAACACCCATGGAAGGAGTTACAGAGATAAAATTTGGAGCTGTGACGAAAGGATGGACCATCTAGTGATTGCCATTTCTAGGGATCCATCCAATAATCAGCTTCCAAACGCTGACACCATTGCATATAATAGCAAGATTTTGCTGTAAGGACCCAGATATAGCTGTCTCTTGTGAGACTATGCCAGGGCCTAGCAAACACAAAAGTAGATGCTCACAGTCACCTATTGGATGGGTCACACGGCCCCCAATGGAGGAGCTAGAGAAAGTACCCAAGGAGCTAAGGGGAACTGCAACCCTATATGTGGAACAACAATATGAACTAACCAGTACCCCGGAGCTCTTGTCTCTAGCTGCATATGTATCAAAAGATGGTCTAGTTGGCCATCACTGGAAATAGAGGCCCTTTGGACTTGCAAACTTTATATGCCCCAGTACAGAGGAACACCAGGGCCAAAAAGGGGGAGTGGGTAGGTAGGGGAATGGGGGTGGGGTGGGTATGGGTGACTTCTGGGATAGCATTGTAAATGTAAACGAGGAAAATACCTAATTAAAAAAAAGTTTACGATAAAAACAAAAAAAAAAAAACCTTTAACTTCTTAAAAGACAAAGAAAGGGGAAATTATATCCCTGTGCATATTATTTAGTTTATTGCTGTGCACATTATTTAAATCATACTTTTATTTTAGAATTTTGAAATTTAGATGTCAAAGAACTTAATGCTTTATAGTATCTTAAAACGATCTACTTATGGGCATATGGTTTGATCCTAAACAGCTACCTTATTAGGGAATTGAAAAACATAGGTTCTCTCCATGGAACACTGCAGAAGCATGATGGCTAATTCGTTTGACAAGCTGGCAGGTGAGTTGGCTCAGTGCCCTGACTGAAGTGACAAGGAAGCTAAATTGGGTACATGTTTTCGACCCATCCTTGCTTGCCATTTTTCCAGTTTGGACTAGTGAAACTCTCTTGCTTCAAGCTTTTAAAACTTTATGGCAAAATGAACATCAGAGACTGTATATTCTGACTTAGAAAGATTAGTCATATAATAGTCATGATGATTTTTCTCTTTTCTTAAAGGTGACCAGTTATTCTAACTCAGTCTTGGACTGGTCTAGTAATAAGTCCAATATTAGAGATTCCTATTGAAGATAGCTAAAAATCTTGATTATCTAGCAAAGTTAATTCAGAGCACAGCCTCCACTTCCAGAGAATCTCTGGCCTTTTTACTGATTTACCAGCTCCCACACACCTGGAGGCCAGAGCCTGAGCTTGATTGTTGCTAATTTGCAACTGAATAAAGTACCTGGGCTTCCACAAAGAAACTGTGTACTGTTGCCTTTCACTGTCTGGATTTTGTTTTTCAAGCAGGTCAATCAACACCCTTCAGCCTGACTGTACCAGGTCATCCCTGCCCCCAAGAGTGTGCAGATGGCAGCTACTAATTTTCATTCTAAAAGCATTCCAGTATATATTGTGGCTTTTGGTCTGATTCATCAGGCCATAGAGACAATAAAGATGAGGAGGGTGACCTCTAGCTCCCAATATAGCCTAAGAGTCACAAATTGTGGTGTGACAATTGGCATAATTCTTGTAGAGGCATTGCTGAACCCATACATGTGAGCTGCTGGCCGGCCTCAACAAAAGGTACCTGCAAACCTAGCAAGTAAAGTTTTCCACCCCCTGGCAGGCTGGAACTTGCTGAAGTCAGTTTCCCTAAAGTTGCTGAGGTGTTTATTTCATATTTGGAACCCTTCCTAGGTAAGGGCTCCCTGTTGAACCAGGATGTCCAGTTTAAGTGAAATGTACTTTAATCTGAGTAACTCAGAAAGTTGCATGGACCCCAGATGCCTGGTGAAGGTCAATTACCAACAATCTTGCCAGTAGTTTGTGTGAGAATGATCTTTGCCTCTGATGTCCTCCATCAACCTGTGGATGTGAGCTGTATATTTCTTCTTTACAATGGAGTCTCAGGTGGCACCAGGTTGGGTTATGTCATCAGAATATAAATAGGTGTTTGGGGTGTTTGTTGGGGAGTCAGGTCAGCAACCTGGCAGTGGAGGACCACAGTTCATAGGATAAGTCGAATAGCCTCTAGAAAGTTCAATAAATTCTCTTTGTTTTTAATATCCTCTCTTCTAGTGTTAAGATGCAGACTTTATCGTTCATACATACATGCAGTGGACAGAGTAGTAAAAATCATAGCAAAGTCCATCAATATGGTAGTAGAGTTTCCATTTTCCTATCTGAGAGCTTGCTCAGATTAATAATTTTTTGTTCTCAGGGCCAAGATACCTGGCTTATGACTAGGTCATTTACAATAAAGTACCTGCTGTACAGCTGCCAAGCTTGCTATATAAGTGTGCAAAAATTTGGAATTCAGACCACAAGAATGCTGTAAGTTTAAAGATGCTTGTCCCCCAGTCTTCCCAGGAGAACCCTGTGCTGGTAGATGAGAGATTTGGTTGTGGCTGAGAGATTAGGGTATAAGGGAAGATGAACAAATGCCAAAAGGGTGAATTCCAGCAACTTCAGCTGGGCCCCTGGGAGAGTAGGCAGCTTCAATCTACCAGAATATAGCTCTGGGGTGGATTCAGGGCAAAGCACAGGCAGGTCTATTCAATTTTTCAAGCTGGAGCCAGGAGTATGCTAGGAGATAAGAATATCTGCCAATACCTTTGATTCTTTTTTCCATTGACTAAGGTCTGAGTCTTCAGGCACCTGGTCATCTGGGTCCAGGTTGATGCTGCAGCATGTCTTCTAACCCGCCTACCACCAGAGGGCAGCAGCGTACATTCACAACAATTGTTGAGAAGTGGAAGCTGATGAATCTTATGTGCAGAAGAGGACATAGCAAAAGAAGAAGCATTCCATACCACCTGCGTTCATGCCTGCCATGCCCTGGATTTGGGCCCCCATCTGAACCATCTCCTGCACATAACCATGCTATCATAATGAGGAATCTTGAGATCTGTGACAATCTCTCTCTTCTCCCCAGCCCACAGCTCCATCACACCCTACTCTAATCACTAAGGATCACTCAAGATACTTCACTGTCTTCTGTTTTTCCAAAGTCCCTAAGTCACTTTAAGACTTTCTATGTCCTCTGTAAACAGTCACATACTCATGTCTGGGGCTAGGTATACATGTGGAGATAAGAGTGCAAGAGACAAGAATGAAGGAGAGAAAAGTGAGGAAGGAAAAATAAAGAGCTATTTATGTGGTAGGTCTGTGTTCCCCAAACACCATGGGATGATCCAAGGATATCCAGCATAAGGTGTGACTTCTTCAAAATAGCCTTGAGTGAGCAGCTTAGCCCAGAGAAGACCTAAGGATCCAAAGCATTGCTGCATATTACTCTTATGTGCAAAGAGGCCAGGAAGCTATCCCAGGAAATTTCATCACATCCCTCAATGGCAGATGCATTCTACTGAGAAGAGAGCAACGGGTTCACTTGGCAAATATTGCTGTCACATGATGTCAATGTATCTGCATCTCCTATGACTTTAACTCATCTGGAGCACTGCCTGCCTCAGGAGCCAGCACTTTTCCAAGCTGCCACAGGTCAACCTGGTCCTTGGTTTTCCTAAAGACTCCTTAGTCTGAGGGAATTTACTTTCCCATACTTCTGAGACCCAAATAACCCATTTCCCAAATCCAGCCAGGAAAACCAAATGGAAATATTTGGGGCATCTATGAGAAAATTCTCCTTCAGGTCAGCATCACTCTGTGAAGGCCAAGTTACCCTTATCTCAAGTCTACACCAATGGTAATGAATTTTTAATAAAAATTTCTCAGGAGAAATTTCTTTTACTATGACTGGCCTTTTTGTTTAATCTCAAAACCAGAGTTAATAATATACTCTGAGGTTACTTCAGACGTAGAACAATGCCAGTGTATGCTTTTCCTTTGTATAACCTGTCCTTAAGGGACTAATGGAACAACCAACCTTACTTGCCTTGAGTTTTAAGTAACCAATCATTATAATCTGATGTAAGGCATAGCTGTTATTTTAAAATATGTTTTTCAATGCTTCTGACCCAGAGTGTAATGAATGTGTATCTATGTAAGTGTTACAATGATCACATTTGGAAAATGGTAAATAGGATAAAAGCTGTTTTTAAAAATGAATACCCACCACAAATATTGAATAAAACATACAAATAGTGCATGAAAAAAATGGTATTTGTAATGTTTTTTATCCAGATTAATTGAAGTCAGTTATTTATTCACTTGAAAAACACTGTGAAACATTTCTTTAGGTATCACTAATTTTTCCCCATATGGTGCTTTCTGTGTGGCTCAATGGGGATAGAGACAAAGAAAGAGAGAGAGGGAAGAGGGAGAGAGAGGGAGAGAGAGGGAAACAGCAAGCGAGAGCGAGCGAGAGCAAGCGAGAGGTAGAGAGAGAGCGAGAGAGAGAGAGTGAGAGAGAGAGAGAGAGAGAGAGAGAGAGAGAGAGAGAGAGAGAGAGAGATTGATTCAGTTATTCAGGCTGGTACAGACCCAGATTCATGCAACAGAGAGAAACAGTGGAAGATATGGAGGGAGAGAAATAAAGAATTCAAATCTTGGATCATTCTTCGTTAAATTCACCAAGGAAATGTATTTATATTTATTTTCCATAATTGCCGCAGACTCTCTGGGCCCCTTTGTCTGTGTGGAACCAGTCTCTAGTCGCAGGTGGGCAAAGCATAGGATGAATTGACAAACAGATGCACACAGGAGAGTTTGTGTGAAATTTGAATGTTTTTTTTTAAACCAAGCATCAGACTTTTTATGCAGAAGACAATAAGAAAGTTGGGTGACATATTCATAAGGTACAAATGAGGTAACCAGAATCTTACATAAAACAGAGTAATGCAAACACAAGAGGTCTAAAGGGAACCACCTCGGATAGAATTCATAACAACTAGGATCAACAAGGGCTCCACCTAAGATTCACTAATCTTAGAAGCCAGGGTCAAGGGCTTTGCGCCCTTGCCATAGTTCCTATTTTAGTCTATTGTATAGTCCACCTTCCCCTTAGGGCATTGTAAATACGTGTGTGTGTGTGTGTGTGTGTGTGTGTGTGTGTGTGTGTATAGGTGTAACTTCGCTATAGTTCTAAGTATCTATTCTGGTTACTCCTTTGGTCTGAAACTTCCTTCTTCCTCAGTGATGGTAAATTCCTGTGTAAGGTAGTGACCTAGCTTTTATTCAAATTGATAGTGTAGTACCAGAGGCTATTCTGATCAGCAACATTCTTGCTGAATTTCAAGCCCATGGTCTTGCTCAAGGACGTTCTAGAACTGTTGGAACACTGGCAGAAGGCTTTAGCTATGTCAGAATTAAATCTTAAAAGGCACTTATAATAAGAAAATACTGAAAGAGAGCACGTGGATCCATATACTAGACTAACTCGGGAATGGAAAATTAATGTATGGGTTAGAGTGAATGCCAGACTCCAGGAGGAGAGCTTCCTTGAAACTCTTTGCCTCATGAGTGACTTTCAAACCTCTCAGCTTAAGCTGACTCGAACAGAGCGCGTGGCACATAATATAACACTGATGGGTTTTGGGTGCTCTAAAATCATTTCTACATTCAAACAATTGCATTTTGGTATTCAATATGGGGGATATTTTTCTGTTTTAGGGCACATTGCTGTATTACCTAGCGTTGTCAGAAAGTGGGGACCTTGAATATATTTTGAAAGCCAGATGTCAGCACTTGATTGCCGAGTAGTCCCTGAAAAAGCACAACTTTATCACTAGGATGTAAAAGAATAGTAATTTGGTCCGGTAAATCAATAATAATAATAATAAATAATAATAATAATAATAATAATAAGGCAGCTTTGAGTGACCATTGCAGGAGACAAATCTCCAGGCTAAAGAGCATCAAAGTAATGGGGATGGGCATTGACAGAGAGGAGGTCATGTCAACTATTTACCAGACTCTCAGGAATACAGGAGATAGGAGTATTCCAGGTGCTGAAGTATAACTCTATATGATCTTCCTGAAGTTATTCTTGGATTAGCTAATACAAATGTTTATGTTTGTCCCCTTAATTACTCATTAGTGTGCTGAAACAAGAAACCCTTCCAGTCAAGAACATTGGATAGGAGTTTTTCAGTAGCTCCTTGAGAAAGAATGTTCTGGGACAGAATTTTACAACTCCATTGAGACAGAAACTTCTACCCTAAAGAGAGCAATGTAAGGGGGAAATATAGAGTTGAAAATGGCAGCTTTGCTTTGAAAGCTTGCACACACTTATTCTGTACTTTGATGGGGGAATTACCTTTGCCATGAATCCTTTGACTGTCAAAAGTTGGGGAATTGGTAAACCAATTAGAAACATCATCTACTGTGCCTACAATGTCTTTTTTGAGAACAAGTTTGATGGAAACTCGAATATAAAGTTCATTAAAAAATTCAACTGAGTTCAGTATCTGTCTGTGGAACCAGTTTTTTGATTTTGTCAAGTAAATCAAGGTTATGTGGAAGGAGTTAACATAGTTGTCAGAAATCTTTATTATTTCAATTATGTATAATTTTATGATTGAAATTACAGATTCCAGCCAAATCACAAACTTTGTTTAGTGGTTGTAATCATATTTCTTACTGTTTTAGGATTTAGGGATGGAGTTGAGTGGCAAGGTGCTTATTACACTTGATGCAGTGTCTGCTTCTTTAGCAATATTACCTTCTGCTGAGTCAACCCTAGTATCATAGAACTGGGATGTAAGAGGCTGTTTCATAATAATGCATTGCCACACACTACCTGATCCTCTACTGAGCAAAACACACCAACTCATTACCTTCCAAACTCACCATTGGCTACTCAGTATCTTGGCTACTTCTGGCTAATGTGTGCCTCTCAGAATGAGTCATATGACTCAACCTGGGAGACAAAGACCCCGTTGTGTCACCATTTCCACTGTACTGTGAGAATTAAATTCTCCCAAGGGACAGGAACCATACTATATAACTATCTTTTCCTTTCTGGAAAAGTGATCAGAACCCTCAGATACAAAAGCATGGACACTGGATCCAGGGGCTGAACACAGGCCCTCTCACTTGGATGTTGGTACAGGATCCTCAGTTATCATCTTGACTCCTCAAATGCAGAGTGATGCCCAGGGTGGTCATGCCTGCCAAGGATTTGCTATCGCTGTGGTCCATACCACACCCAAAGTCCTAGAGAACATACAGCATAAAAAGATGGGTCGCTGCCATGGGGGACACAATCACCTACCTCAACTAGTTACTAGGCTCCTAAATAGCTTCAAACCTGGATGGGATAGGATATATTTCATCTTACGCTGGAAGGGGGAAATGCTGTGGTTATTCTGTTTCCTTAACAAAAGAAAAATAATGATAGTAATTGCTAACCAAACTGTGTGCTCTTCTCTAGGGCAGATATTGCTCCCACTCTCAACATTCAACAGTTAGCTGTAGTTTTTGTATAGGGTTGAGGCCTTATGGGCGTTCTATGTCCACTTTGCCACATATCCTGTCCATCTTCATCTCATGTTTAAACTATCATACTGGTGAGTCCTGATTAGTATAGAGAGAGTAAGGAGGTATATATGGGAGGGCCTGAAGGGAGAAAAGATAAGCGATAAACAATGTAATTATAGCATAATCTCAAAAATTGAATGAAATTTCCTTCCTCTGGCTGGCCTTCCTGGTTGGTCCTCAGTGGGAGGGGATGTGCTTAGTTTGGCTGGGACTACCTGTTCCAGGGCAGGGTGAGACCTGAGGGGACTTCCTCTACTCTGAGAAAACAGGGAGGGAGTAGTGGGGAAGGGATGTAAATTGAATAAATAAATAAATAAATAAATAAATAAATAAATAAATGAAAGAAACCTTTGAAGTTGGTTGTGCTGGCTCATACCTTTAATCCCAGCATTCAGGAGTCAGAGACAGTCACAGATCAGAGTTGGAAGCTAGCCTGTTATACATAAAGAGTTCCAGGAAAGCCAAAGATATAGATTAAAACCTGTCTTAAAAAAAAAAAGAAGTAAAGAAAAAGAAAGAAAGAAAATTAGGAGCTGAAGGGGTTAGCAGCCCCAAAAGAGGAATAACATTATGAACTAACCAGTACACCCAGAGCTCCCAGGGACTATATCACCAACCAAAGAGTACACATGGTGAGAATCATGGCTCTATCTGCATATGTAGCAGAAGATAGCCTAGTCATTCCTCAGTGGGAGGAAAGGCTCTATGTCTGTTCTATGCCCTACTGTAGAGGAATGTCAGGGCCAGGAAGCAGGTGTGGGTAGGTTGGTGAGCAAGGGGAGGGGGAGGAGATAGGGGGTTTGGGGAGAGGAATACAGGAAAGGGAACAACATTTGACAGGCAAATAAGGTAAATATCTAATGAAATGTATTTTTGGTCTATAAAAAGTTTAAAAAAATAAAATTCAAAAAAATATTATTAGCTGTGATACTCCTACATGGAATGTCAGCAGTCCATACATGGGATTCAAGATTAAACATTAGAATGAAAAAAAGAAAAAAAAATACCAGCAAAGTAAAGGCAGAACAAAGAAAAAAAATCCTTTAGGGGACCAGAGGCTTTCCCTAAAGTTATAGCCTGACTGTGATATCTGTTCCTCAACACAGTTTGACGTGTCTGGTTACAGTGGGAGAAATTCTGCCTAGCCCTACAGAGACTCGATGTACAAGGGTTGGTGGATACCCACAGGAGGCCACTGCCCTCTCAGAGAAAGCGATACAGGATAGTGGTAGGGTCTCTCTAAGGGACAAGCAGTAGGGAACACTTGATATAGATATTTAATTTTAGAAAAGACTTTGATGTCAGTGACAATGATTCCCCCAAAAGTTCTTTTATTGTTTATAATGTTTTGGGTATACTGTTTTTGTTTGTTTGAAATTAAGAATTGCTCTTTCTATTTTTGTGAAGAATTGTCTTGGAATTTTGATGGTATTTGCATTAAATCATTGGATTACATTTGGTAAGATGTCCATTTTCACTGTTAATCCTACTGATTCATGAGTAAGGGAGATCTTTCTGTCTTCTGAGGTCTTCTTCCCTTCCTTTCTCCAGGGACTTGAAGTACATTTCATACATGCCTTTCACTTGATTGGTGAGTTACACTGAGGTATTCTATGTTATGTGTGGCTACTTGAATGGTGTTGTTCCCTAATTTCTTTCTCATCTACTTTATCATTTGTGTAAAGGAAGGAAACTGATTTGTTTGAGTCAATGTAATATCTAGACACATTGCTGAAATTGTTTATCTGTCATAGGAGTTCTCTGATAGAGTTTTGAGGGACATTTATGTATCATATCACCCATGAATAGTCATACCATGACTTCTTCCTTTCCAATTTGTATATCCTAAGATCTCCTTTTGTTGTCTTATTGCTCTAGCTAGAACTTTGCTGGTGGCCAGCCCTGGCAGGTTCTTCTCTTTCGTTTGTTTTGGTGAGGCAGCAGAGTGGGGAGATCATCAGTGGAGTGTAAGTCTTCATATTACAAGATACAGGGGTAAGACTGTCTTTCAAGATATCTAGAGTTGCTGTATAATAATAAAAAGTTTACTTATCTAAGTCTAAGTTACTTTGCTGCTGTAGCTGACCTGCCTCCTGTGTTTCTCTGAGACCCGAAACTGTGGTCTCTGGCACTTAACACCTCATCCTAAAATAGCATGGGATTAAGTAAAGAATTAATTGCTAGAGACTTTTCTCTTTTGTCCAGATGCCTCTTACTTCTCAGTCTAGGGGGAAGCATGGAACAATAAACTTCTATTGGATGAGAAGAAGAGAATAGTGCTCACAGAAGGAAAAATTTTGCATAAGAAAATATGCATAAACACATAAATTCACATAGAGTTACACAAATGTAAATTCATACATTCCAATTCAAACCCGTTAGGTTCAACTTGCATGAATTGTGTCAATTACATACTTACATGCACACATCCATACAGACCTATGCATATGACGCAAAGATCAAGCACTGGTGCAGGAAACTAAATCATTCTGGATGAAAAATCTGCTCCAATCTTTATTGCATAAAGAAAAAAGTTTCTACCCCTTTAATGCTGAATAAATTTAACACAAGATTTTAAGAAGAAAGCTTTGTTCTTTAATAAGGCTAAGCTTGCCTTAGTAAGAAAAGACCTGTTCTGTCCATAGTAAGGAGAAACTTGCCTGCTACTTCTGGTATCTCTGCAGGTTTCTTTTCCTCTTTCCCTCTGCATTCTGCACATTGCTCTATTAGTTTTTTTTAATGTTACCTATATTTTAGAATTTATTCCACTCTGCATTTTTTCTAATCTTGCTCTCTTCTCTTGCCCCCTTTCTCTCAACTTCTTCTCTTCCAATGCTATTTCTATACTTCTAAGTTCTTCTTCAGCTCTGTTATGTCCATAAACTGTTCTATCTGAAAATTTCTCAGCTCATTTCTTCTCTCTTCTCTTTATCCTCAGCACTTACACATCTTACAGAATACATGACCACATGTTAAAAAGATCATCAAATGTTCACACATAAAATCATAAATTGAAATAGAATTTTACAACAGAGAATGCTTACATGAATATACACTAGGAGTAATTATCTGGCTAAATATTCATCACCTGTCACAGCTAAGAAGGTTCACTGAAAGGTAAAAACCATAAGTAAGTTATTAGTGAAGTTTTGTATAGTAAACATAGTCAATATTATATTTTCTACACCAGAGCCTTTAATTAATTGTTAGTTATATTTTTACGACCTTTGGTTAATTATTTTACAACCATTTGGAATGTAGTAGTAGTACATTGTAGTAGTACAATGTAGTAGTAGTAGTAGTAGTAGTAGTAGTAGTAGTAGTAGAAGAAGAAGAAGAAAGTCTGGTTATTATGTAGAGGAATTAACTGGTAACACATGGGAGACTGGCAGAGTTCTCATTGCAGTTTTGACTATCACAAAAGGATCTAGTAGCAGACACACTACAAAAGAGCTTAATAAACACTGATATAACTTTAGGAAATCTGATAGGATCATCTTCAAGATTTAAGAGATCATGTATTTTCATATATAGCATCACTACAAGCCAGTATATCTTTGTAGATCTGCAGAGATCTGCTCAGAAGTGTGGGCTAATTCCTAGTGTTATGTTCAATTTATATGTTCAATAATAACAAGAAAAGCATTAGCAGGAATCGTTCCTGAAATGATTTTCTCCTGGGACATGCCTATTGGTGCAAATCTCTCGTGGATTATAATCCAAGACAGACCATCTCAGGAAGATCACTTATTACTTATTACCTTGTCATATGATGACTCCTGACAACTTCAAGTACTACATTGAATAAATAGGGAGAGAGTGGGCAGCCTTGTATTGTAACTGGGTGCTGGTTTCCTTCATATTGGTTTTATTATATTATATTAGTTGTGTGTCAGGAGTTCCTGATCTCTACAAGACTTTTATCATGAAGGAGCTTTGGATTTTGGCCTAGGCTTTTTCAGGGTCTTTTGAGATGATAATTTTTTTCCTTTGAGTTTGTTTATATAGTGGATTACTTGATGGATTCTGGGGACAGGGAATGGGGAAGATTTTTCTGTGAGCTGGAACTAGGACACATGGTCTCCAGAAGAATATGCAGTAGAGGATGGTCTTATTGGACATCAATCGGAGGAGAGGCTTTTGGTCCTATGAAGGCATGATGCCCTACTGTAGGGGAATGCCAGGACAGGGAAGCAAGAGTGGGTGGGTTGGTGATCAGAAGAAGGGGGATGGGATTGCGGTTTTTGGAGGGGAAATGGGAAAGGGGGATAACATTTGAAATGTAAAAAAAAATCTTATAAATAAAAGAAAGCTTGAAACACACAGAACAAAACAATCAAACAAACAAAACAAAAGGCCTTTGTTGGGAAGGACATGTCTCCTCTATCCCATATGCTGAGGTGAGAATATCCAGGGAAGCTTGTAGCTATAAGAAATGAACTTTGCTGCAAGTAGGGGAAGAGAAAGTAGCTAGGGATCCTGTAGTAAAATGTGTGTGCTTGGGCACTATGTTTTCTATCAGAAAGACTTAGAGGGAGCCAGGGCAATATTCCTATATCTCTGAGGATATGTGTAAACTGCTGGGCTGCTATTGTTGGCCATCTCTGATGAATATGGCCTCAAATGGAAGTGGTATACTATGCCTTCTGTATCTAGTAGGCCAAGAGATCTGCAGCCCTGTCTGTTTGAGGAGCCTGTACTGACTCTGGCTGCCAGAATCACTAGAACCTTCTTTCTCCCTGGACTTGAAATACTGAAGGAATCTTTTGCCCTGCCTCTCTGCCACTCTCAAAACATGCCAAGCAAAGCAAAGCAAAGCACTGGGGGCCTCAGCAAGATAATTAGGTTTCATGATAGTATTTTGTCTAGAATGCTAAACTATCCTTTACCTAGGTCCTTGGACCTTTGCTCAGAAAAACACCCTAAAAAGTGGACTGTCACCAGGCATCTAGGTGGCAACCTAGCATCTTAGGCATTTCAGGCTACAGGTGGATTTCCCAGAGTGAGTCAGGTAAATGGCCTTTAGGTCGAAGACTACACAAGGCTCTCATTTCCACTGGACTGAGACAATCCAGTCATGGGTATTACACCATTAAGGCGTAGAGATTATACACATATAAGACAAAAGTAACACCACTCTTAGTTTAAATAGAAGACAGAATCCTCAGACACCAAACCATGAATACTGGGCCCAGGTCCTCTCACTGTGCTACAGCAATATCCCGACTTGGTGTAGCATCCTCAGCTGTAATCTTGACAGTAGCATGCTAGACTAACATATCTCATCAGTGCTGTGCTGACACTGTGGAACTATAACCAAGCTTTTAGAGACCACTGCATATAGATGAAGTTGGGAAGGTGCCACTGCATATATAAGTACCTGCATCAACCAGGGCTTAGAGCAAGAAGTGGCTTCAAAACTTGCTGAAGGCAGGTCTCCTGTGGACACATGGATCATCTTGCACAAAAGCCTCAGAAACAAAACCACGGACACTGAAACCAGGTGTATAGTTCCATTATGCTTCGTTAGAAAATTACAATATCCTGAATTGGACATTGGCCCAGGATCCTCAGCTATCAGGTTGACCCCAGGGTATAAGAAAAACCCCAAGGCAGTCTTACCAGCAATGTGGTACACCATGGTTACACTACACAACCAAGGTCTTAGAGATCAATGGACAAGGGAAAAGTCATACATGCAGAGACAGACACCTTCATTGTATAAGGGATGGTGTGAGATAATGCTTCAAACCTTGGTGAAGGCAGGTCTCAGGCAGAGACAGGCGAAAAATTACCCCATTGTCTTTACCTCTGAGGTCTTGTGTTTCTCAGATAGGAGTTCAGATTCTTATGAGAGAGGACATTTATTGCCAAATCTCTTTTATCATATTGTCCAAAGACCACAGTCTATGCCATCAGGTACCCTAGGCATGGATTAGAGTGTCAACTTAATGCCATCTTTTGCAGCTTGCTCATGGCTCATCAGGGAATATCCCCCCAAAGTATGTGGTGAAATAACAGGTTATGCATGATCCCTATCTTGAGAGAAAAATATTTCATAAGAAAAATGCTGCATCTCTGCTTCTTCCTGCCTGTGGGGCTCTGCATACTGACCCATAGGGATCTCCTTGGGATTGCTCATCATCCATTATGATTTCCTGGTCTATTGAAATCTAATACTTCTCCCCACCACATCCCCTCAAGGTTACTGAGTATATTTTTATTTTTATATTTTATCTAAGGGTCCCCATGTCTCTCTATGGAAGAAATAGCTGAATTTAGTATGTAGAATTGTATATCTTAATATATAGAAGGACAATATATTTTAAATATAGCAGTAGAATTAATAAATCTTGATGCAAACTGGGTGTGGAGTCAGATAAAAGTTGATTTTAATGGCAGTTAGACATCACTGGCAATGTGGATAGGATATCACTATTGGGGTAGTGTTGGTCTATTCTCCAAGAAAACATACAAAGATGTGGGTAAATTTATTGTGGGGTATGGCCCAGCCAATGAAGCAGGTAAATAACACCATCCACAACAGCCACAAACCACAGAAAACATCTTGGGTAAGTACCCACACAAATAAAAGTTGAGTATGACAAAATATTTTAAATGTTTATAGAAAGAAATCAAAGAGGACACTAGAAGATGATATTTAGATCACTAAATTGCCTAATCTTGACTCCTGCTGCATATGTATCAAAAGATGGCCTAGTCGGCCATCACTGGAAAGAGAGGCCCATTGGACTTGCAAACTCTATATGCCCCAGTACAGGGGAACGCCAGGGCCAAAAAGGGTGGGTAGGGGAGTGGGGGGAGGGTATGGGGCACTTTTGGGATAGCATTGTAATTGTAAATGAGGAAAATGCCTAATTAAAAAAAAGATTTTTATAGCATTAATTTTTGAGATAAATAATAAAGTAATTGACCCTTTTTTATAACAGCAAATAGCAGTCTACCAGTAAGAGTAACTGGCTGACAAAAAAAAAAGTTACCTTGCTTGCTTACACATGGTTAATCTATAACAACTTGCTTAGATATAAATATATGTGGATTCTAGGAGGAAAATTGTGTTTTTATTAATAATTTATAAACAGCTCATTGTGGGTGTATATTTTGAAGATGTTTTTCCTTACATATACTCATAATTATTCACGAGAAGAAAACAAAAAGTAATCACCTTGCATTTTATACTACCTGAAAGATTTTACACAGATAAGTAAGCAGTGTGAGAAAAGTAAAGTTGGAGCTGTGTTCCATATCAAATATAAGTATATATGTAAAGTGGTTGATGCTTTGCTCTATCCATCAAGATATACATGTAAAATTGCTTGTGACTCTTAAAGCTTGCTTTTTCACCAAGTGTGTAAATATGTCAGAAATAATATCATGGGCACTGAAAACAGGGTTATAGTTGCATTATGCTTCATTAGGGGATTACAACATCCAGAACTGGACATTGGCCTGGTACCCTCAGCTATCAGGATGACCACCGAGTATAAGGAAAACCCCAAGACAGTCATTCTTACCAGCATTGTGGTAACACCATGGTGTTGAGGTAAATATCCTCCCAAATATGCCCCAGCAATGAAAACACAACTCAGTTAATATGATTACATGCTGTGCACCAAGATTGGACAGATCTACCACTATGCTACCATCTGCCACAGCTTATGAGACCCCTTAGAACTTGCAGTTTCCCCAGGTGATGGGCTTATGCTCTGCTTTTCTTTGTTTTCCTCCACCTCTGCATCCTCTCCCTCTTCCATTTTCTCCTTCTTCTCTCTCCCACCTTCCACTCCACCTTCCTTTTACCTGCCCAATCATCAGCTTTCCTTTATTTTACAATTTAAGGTGGGAAGCCGGTTTTTAGGAAATCACCTGAGTGCTGACTACCTCCTTGTTTGCAGCCACTCACAGGAGAATGGAATTAATATCAAATATAATTATCCCCATGGCTACCCACAACATTTCCCCCTTTCTGTACTATTAAAAGACTATTTTATCTCAGATACAATTGAACATAACTATTACTATTTTGTTATTGATAAATTACAAGAGACCTAACACCCAGTTCATTATGGTTGTTAATTAATTAGAACCTCTGTCATCTATCCTTACATAAAGCCAGGTTCTGCGCCTGGCTATCACTGGGCTTTAGATACAATGCCATCTGAAAAACATCCTCTCAAATCTGTTCCTCTTAAAGTAAAAAGCCTCAGTTCTCTAGGAGACTATGTAGTTTTTCAACCCCATCAGAAATTCAAGAACCACTGATATTAACTGAAAATATATAGGAAGCCTACAACAGCTTCCAAAACTTAGCCAATTTATAGAGACAACTGATCACCTGGATAGTGCCTTACTTCAACACATTGGAGCATCGGTATTCAGCCTACTGGCCAGGGTCATCTGACAGACTTTCAGATACATTAATATTAAGGACTAGCCTACTCTGTCTCATCAGAATCAAGCTGTCCTAACCTGTAATTGTATCCTTTCTTTGAACTGTATTATGTCTGTAGATGAAATGAGGCCATTCTTGCCAGTGGTTATTTTGTCAAAAATGGAGTTCCTCAAAGATATTCAGTTTCATCTTTGAATCAAAGAAGGGAAAGCAGACAGCAGCAGACTTGTCTTAACAACATGTGAATAAATAATATTAAAGCTCACATTCTGTGGACTTCTGATGTTTTGAAAACCAGCTATCTATGTGAAGTAGTCTAGACTGTTGTCTGTTAACTACTCTCAGCCATTTCTAATTAAAATAACTGAAAACACCCAAACAAAAACCTCATAGCCATGAATTTCCTATTTGGCCCTTAACTCACCTGCTTAAACATCTCAGATCTGATTATAATAGCAGCAATAGAAGGACTGGGTCTAAGCCCTGAACTTCAAAATTTTTAGTATCTAAGACAACCTATATTAACCATCCCAAGCCCTGAAGCTTAGGGAACTTGGATGACAACTTTTCATGACTTTTTCAAGCTGAATATGGGTGTTGAGATACGTTTGAAGGTAGGGGGAAGAGTAGGGAAATGTGAGAGATAGTTCGCCTTATGAAGGACATACCAATGATTGTATTCATCTCTGATGTCTGTGTCCTGACTGGATCCAGATGACAATCCAAGACAACAGGGGTTCAGGGAGGTCAGTTCAGCATGTCTGATGTTGAAATTCACCAAGGCTGTATATTCTGTAATATATAAATCTCAAAACAAAATTTTAATATCATCAAGATAAACTTTGTGCTGCCTAGTTTTGTGTCAACTTGACACAGCTGGAGTTATCACAGAGAAAGGAGCTTCAGTTGGGGAAATGCCTCCATGAGATACAATTGTAAGGCATTTTCTCAATTAGTGATCAAGGGGGAAAGGCCCCTTGTCGGTGGGACCATCTCTGGGCTGTTAGTCTTGGGTTCTATAAGAGAGGAGGCTGAGCAAGCCAGGGGAAGCAAGCCAGTAAAGAACATCCCTCCATGGCCTCTGCATCATCTCCTTTTTTTGATCTGCTTGAGTTCCAGTCCTGATTTCCTTGGTGATAAACAGCAGTATGGAATTTTAAGCTGAATAAACCCTTTCCTCCACAACTTGCTTCTTGGTCATGAGGTTTGTGCAGGAATAGAAACCCTGACTAAGACAAACTTGTTATTTGATTCTCTGGAATCTAATTCTTAGGTGTCTCCCTATACCAAATCTTATTATATAACTCTGGAAGGTGTAAGTACTTTCATCACCTTTTCCAAAAACAGATGACTAAACCTGTTCCACAAATTAGCATGTCCTTCAGCTGGGAACCAAGAAAACCTTTAGGTTGCCCTCTGTCCTTAAAGAATAATAAAACAACCACAATACACAAAACCACACTCATTTTAGCCTATTTAGGTCTTTCTAATTTGTCATGACAGGATATTATCCCAAAATTCCCATGGAACCCACATTAGACAGAATATGACTCTCCTTCAAACTTTATTATACTATCTTTAAAACAAGTGATTCACACTTCTATTTTCCTTTCCTTTTCCTTTCCTCTTTCGTCTTCTTTCTTTTCCCCTTTCCTTTCTCCTTTCCTTTCATTTCCTCTTTCCTATCCTTTTCATTTTCCTTTACTCTTCCCTTTCTTTCCTTTCTTTGCCTTTGCCTTTCCCTTTTTCCCTTTTCCCTTTTTCCCTTTTCCCTTTTCCCATTTCTTTCCTTTCTATATTTGCTTATAAGCAGTAGCTATCAAACCAGTATTTAACCCCAAAAATTCCCTAGAATCCCACGTTAGAAAGAATATGAGTACCCTGTAATATTTATTAGAGCAGTATATCTTTATACCATCTTTAAAGGAATTAATTCAACCTTCCACTAATACCCGTTATACCAGCTATCTGTCATGTTCTCTACCTGGAGCTACAGACTTCTATTAATTAATACCTGTTCATAGCAGGTGATTATCACCGCTCTACTTGGAGTCAGTGACTAATATTCCCTATCTAGTTCTGAACCACAGGTGAAATTTCCCATGAATAATACACTTTCCTCCTAGAGCAGCTATCTTTTCTGTTTTCTGTTGTGCTCTCTACCAAGAGCTACAGACATTTATTTAAACCTTCTATTTGCTGTGCTCTCTACCAGGAGCCACAGACATCTATTTAATTAATACCTATTATAACATCTGTTATGCTCTTTACCTAGAGACACAGACTGTATTATTAATACCTATTCATAGCAGGTGATTATAACTGCTCTCACTACTTGGAGTCAGTGACTAATACTCCCTAGCTAGTCCCAAACCACAGGTGAAATTTCCCATCTTTAAGTGCTACACCAGCTTATAAGAGGCAGCCTGTCAAACCAGTATTTAAACACAAAATTCCTTTTGCGCCCACGTTAGACAAAATATGAGTATCCTGTAAGAATTATTAGAGGAGAATATCTTTATGCCATCTTTAAGTATCAAGAGGTTATATTTCTCTCTTTATATCAATGAATTTCCTGGTCTGGAGCCCTTTGTACCTTTATCTCCCAATTCTTTATTCACAGGGAGAAGCTGAGTGTAAAAAGATCTGTGTTGTCTGTGTCCCTGTTTGGAGGTGGGTGAGGCAGGAAGGGAAAGGAAGGATACAGGTAAGCAAACACAGAACGTTTCTCTTGAGTATAGATAACTCTCTTGGTTTCAGATTGGGCTTCAAATGAAGAAAAAATATTTGTTGGTTGCTCTTAGAAGTTTTGTGAAACTATTATAAAAGTATATCTGGCAGACACTTTTCTATTAAAGGTTAAAACTTTTGTAGCTGGATTGATATTTACCTTCCTCCTTTGGTAGCTTGAGGAGTGCCTTCCAGTACCATCAGCACTAGTCATTTTGTGTGGTCTCTATTTAAGCACCAGCTTGATTTCTCTTGGTTCAATGGTTTATGTAGGCATTATTGTCACCAATAGGGAATTACCGTTGGTTTGTGGAAAACAAATAAACAGCATTTTCAATAGCCTGGATTCTTTGTTTGTGGGTTTGTGTATGTCCCTTTTGGCCAAAAACTCACTTATATGTAACCCATTATAACCACTGGGGTTTAATTTAGTACTGAGTGGTGTCCAGTTGGTTTATTTTACTCTTTATTTGGTGATTCCATTTACATTTCTTACATATGCATATATACTTTAAGAAGATTCATATGACCCAACAAATGGCCCTTAGTTATAACTCTCCCTCTCCATAGGCATTTATCTGCCCTTCCTCTTCCTTCTCCATCTCTATTTAGTCTTTACATCCATTAACTACATACACCCACCCACAAATTGTCCTTAGTTATAACTCTCCCTCGCCATAGGCACTCGACTGCACTTCCTGTTCCTTCCCTATCTTTATTTAGTCTTCATTTCCAATCCCCATATATCCCCACCCATAAGTCTATAATTCTATTTTTCCTCCTTTGAATATTCTTCCCTGTACTTTAGTTCCATACTCTTTACCTAATCCCTGTGGTTATATGGATTGTGACTTATCAAAGACTTAAATGCTAGCATCTAAATTTAAACAAATGCATACCATACATGTCATTTTAGTGCTTGAATGGATATATATATATATATCATGTGGATATGGGAAAATACATATCATATATACAGTGGATAAATGTATCATAAATGGTATTCTGATATTTATGGAGAATGTAATTTTAACTTTCTTCTTTATGCTTGACTTATTTAGAACACTCATTTAGAACCTTCAGCACTTACCTCCGAAGATCTTCCCACAGGATTCTCCAGGATTTAGAGGACCATGGTCTACCTGCCTTAAAGGGAATTGCAAAGTTGTTTTCGCTAAAGGCTCAATTCCATCACATATCTATCCACTGGAAGGCCACGATGTGCATTATCCTTGTGATTTGCTACAACTATTTGCTACTATCTCATATTGTTCAAGCCATATTCGGGACCACATCATATACTTGTTCCTCTCAAGGGTTGGCTTCAGAAATCTCTACAAATAACAAAGTCCCCAGGTGCTCAAGTCCCCTCTATAATACCACAGTATTTGCCTGTAACCTGCACAATCCTCCCACATACTCTAAACTACCTCTTGGAGATTTATAATACATAATACAATGTACATTCTATATAAATGGTTGTATCATATTATTTAGGGAATGAAAGAAAAAAGTCAAGAAATGTTCAATACAGATGACTTATTTTCTTACAGATATTTCCTGTGTGTAATTGGTTAAATATGTGTGAAACTCACATACTGAGGGCCAGTGTGTCTCAAAAGCCATGTTTCCCAATGTATATAGCATTGAAATTGGGGTAAAATAGGAAAACCCATACCCATGAACCCTGATAGTGTAGCTGGAGGGAATGTGCCCAAGCTTGACATTGTTGGGGAGCAAACAAACAACTTCCTTGCAAGTGTTATTTGGAAAATATATATAAAGAACAAAAGATGTTAGACTCCAGAGAACCAAATAACCCTAGTTAAAATTAATGAACAAAGCTAAACAGATTTCTCAACTGAGGAAACATGAATGGCCAAGTAGCACCTAAAGAAACATCTGTAGTCATTAGAGAAATGCATATCAAAACAACCCTGAGACTCCACCTCATACCAGTGGGAATGGCTAAGATCAAAACTGTCATCCTGCCCCACTATCTTCTAACTGAATCTGCCAGAGGCTGCCAAGGGCCCTAGAGTAGTCTCCACGCCACAGGAACTCGGGATCACCTTGGGATCATGAGTGAGTAGAATGCAACATCAGGTCCAAAGAATCACAGAGGGTCTTGTGTCAGTAGGAATAGGGACAAAGGAACACCACCTGAATAGAGGCTGGGATCCATTCAGGTCAGGCCAGCCCTGCCATCTACCAACTGAACCTACCAGAGGGCGCCAAGAGCCCCAGAGGACTCTCCATGCCACAGGACCCCTAGCACACCTGGGACCTCTGGATCACAGGTGAGTGGAACACAACATTAGGTCCAAAGAGTCGAGAAGGGTCTTTTGCCAGCAGGAACAGGGACAAAGGAAACCTGCCCAACAAGAGGCTGGGATTCTTTCCAGTCGGGGCCAGCCCCACCATCTTCTGCGTTAACACGGCCAAGGGTGTTGAGGGCCCCAGAGAACTCTCCACTCTGAAGGACCTCTAGCACACCCAAGACCTCTTGAGCACTGGAGGGCATGTGGGCAACAGAAGCAACAGAGCTTATTGGACAGGGTCCCTTCGGGCCTTCATCCTCAGCCAGGAGGCCGAGCTGAGACCCTGACACCTGGGCAACTTCCTTGTCAGAGGAGAGTCTGCTTACAGGGAGGGCTCTGACACCTGGATTCTGGAGGTGGATGAGAGCTCCAGACTTCTGGACACCTGCCTGCAAGAGGAGAACTTGCCTGCAGAGAGTAATCTGAGACTGGGACTCAGGTGAGAGTTGGATTCTCAGGAGTGCTGACAGAGGCTAACAGAATCACAGGAGGACCAAGCTCCAGCCAGAGACAGCTTGAACATTAACACCAGAGATTACCTAATGGCGAGAGGCAATGGTAAAAATCTTACTAACATAAACCAAGAACAATGGGCATCATCAGAATCCAGTAAGCCCACCACAGAAAGTCCTGGATACCCCAACACACCCGACAAGCAAGACTCGGATTTAAAATCATATCTCTTGATGGTGGTAGAAGATTTTAGGATGTACATTAATAACTTACTTAAAGAAATACAGGAGAACACGGCTAAACAGGTAGAAGCCCTTAAAGAGGAAGCACAGAAATCCCTCAAGGAATTACAGGAGAACACTGCTAAACCGGTAGAAGCCCTTAAAGAGGAAGCACAGAAAACCCTCAAGAAATTACAGGAGAACACTGCTAAACAAGTACAAGTCTTTAAAGAACTACAGGTAAACACTGCTAAGCTGGTAGAAGAAACACAAAAATCCCGTAAAGAATTACAGGAAAACACAACCAAACAGATGATGGAATTGAATAAAAAAAAATCCAAGATGTAAAAATAGAAGTAGAAACAATGAAGAAAACCTAAAGGGAAACAACTCTGGAGATAAAAATCCTAGGAAAGATATCAGGAAACATAGATGTGAGCATCATCAAGAGAATACAAGAGATAGAAGAGAGAATCTCAGATGCAGAAGATTCCATAGGTAACATGAACACAACAATCAAAGAAAATGGAAAATGCAAAAAGATCCCAACTCAAAACATTCAGGAAATCCAGGACACAATGAGAAGACCAAACCTATGGATAATAGTAGATGAGAATGAAGATTCTCAACTTAAAAGGCCAGCAAATATCTTCAACAAAGTTATAGAAGAAAACTTCCAATACCTAAAGAAAGAAATTCCCATGAACATATAAGAAGCCCAGAGAATTCCAAATAGGCTGGACCAGAAAAGAAATTTCTCCTGACATGTAATATTCAGAACAACAAATGCACTAAATAAAGATAGAATATTAAAATCAGTAAGGGAAAACACTCAAGTAACATATAAAGTCAGACCTATTAGAATTACACCAGACTTATCTGCAGAGTCTATGAAAGCCAGAAGATCCTGGACGGATGTTATACAGTCCCTAAGAGAACACAAATGCCATCCCAGGCTAATATACACCAGCAAAAATTTCAATTACAATAGATGGAGAAACCAAAGAATTCCATGATAAAAACAAATGCACACAATATCTTTCCATGAATCTAGCCCTTCAAAGGATAATAAAGGGAAAACACCAACACATAGATGGAAACTACACCTGAGAAAAAACAAGAAAGTAATCCTTCAACAAACCTAAAATAAGACAGCCACAAGAACAGAATCCCAACTTTAACAACAAAAATAACAGGAAGCAACAACTACTTTTCTTTAATTTCTCTTTACATCAATAGACTAAATTCCCCAATTAAAAAACATAGACTAATAGACTGACTACACAAACTGGACGCAGCATTTTGCTACTTGCAGATAACCCACCCCGAGAAGAAAGACAGATTCTACATCAGAGTAAAAGGCTGAAAAACAATTTTCTAAGCAAATGGTCTCAAGAAACAAGCTGGACTAGCCATTCAAATATCGAATAAAATTGACCTCCAACCCAAAGATATCAAAAAAGACAAGGAGGGGTGCTTCATACTCATAAAGGTAAAATCCTCCAAAAGGAACTATCAGTTCTAAATATCTATGCTCCAAATGCAAGGGCAGCCACATTCATTAAAGAAACTTTAGTAAAGCTCAAAGCACACATTGTACCTCACAGAAAAATAGTGGGAGACTTCAACACCTCACTCTCACCAATGGACAGATCCTAGAAACATAAACTAAACAGAGACTCATGGACACTAACAGAAGTTATGATACAAATGAATTTAACAGACATCTACACAACATTTTATCCTAAAACAAAAGGATATAACTTCTTGTCAGCACATCATGGTACCTCCTCCAAAATTGACCATATAATGGGTCACAAAACAGGCCTCAATAGATACAAAAGGTCACGATGGACTAAGGCTGAACTTCAATAACAACATAAATAAGAGAACACCAACATTCATGTGGAGACTGAACAACATTCTACTCAATGATATCTTGGTCAAGGAAGAAATAAAGAAAGAGATTAAAGACTTTTTAACATTTAATGAAAATGACACCAAAACATACCCACATTTAGGGACATAATGAAAGCAAACCTAAGAGGAAAACTCACAGCCCTGAGTGCCTCCAAAAAGAAACTAGAGGGAGCACACACTAGCAGCCTGACAACAGACGTAGAAGCTCTAGAACTAAAGGAAGCAAATTCTCCCAAGAGGAGTAGACAGTAGGAAATAATCAAACTTAGAGCAGAAATCAACCAAGTGGAAACAAAAAGATCTATTCAAGGATTCAACCAAACCAGGAGCTGGTTCTTTGAGAAAATCAACAAGTTAGATAAACCCTTAACCAGACTAAGGAGAGGGCACAGGGAAAGAATCCTAATTAACAAAATCAAAAATTAAAAGGGAGATATAACAACAGAACCTAAAGAAATCCAAAACATCATCAGATCCTACTACAAAATGCTATATTCAACACAACTGGAAAACCTGGATGAAATGGACAACTTCCCAGACAGATACCAGAGACATAACAACAAAACCTGAGGAAATCCAAAACATCATCAGATCCAACTACAAAAGTCTATATTCAACAAAACTAGAAAACTTGGATGAAATGGACAACTTCTCAGACAGATACCAGGTGATAAAGTTAAATCAGGATCAGATTAAAGATCTGAACAGTCCCATTTTCCCTAAAGAATCAGAAGCAGTCATTAATAGTCTCCCCCCCCCCAAAAAAAAAAAGCCCAGGACCAGATGCGTTTAGGTTCTATCAGACCTTCAAAGAAGACCTAATTCCAACTCTCCTCATACTAGTCCACAAAATAGAAACAGAAGTTACTCTACCCAATTCATTATATGAAGCCACAAATACTCTAATACCTAAACCACACAAAGATCCATCTAAGAAAGAAAACTTCAGATCAATTTTCCTTATGGATATCGATGAAAATATTCTCAATAAAATCCTCGAAAACCAAATCCAAGAACACATCAAAATGATCATCCATCAAGACCAAGAAGGCTACATCCCAGGGATGCAGGGATGGTTTAATATACGGAAAGCTGTCAATGTAATCTGAAAAATATTCTAACAATTGTTCTTCAATCCCTACTCCTCTAGCCTGAAGCAGCTCTTGAAGATTGCAGACAAATGCCTGTTTAGAATTTTCTAATCCCATTTTCCTCTGTCAACCCCTAGTGGAATCAACGCCAGGTCAACACTATCGCAATTTAGCCCATATCATATCACACCTACAGCAACAATTTAAAAAATAGTCCACTACATAAACAAACTCCAAAGCAAAAATCACATGATAATATCATTGGGTGCTGAGAAAGCATTTGATAAAATTCAACAACCCTTCATGATAAAAGACATAGAAAGATCAGGAATTGAAGGCCCATACCTAAACAAAATAAAAGCAATATACAGCAAACCAGTAGCTGATATCAAACCAAATGGAGTGAAACTGGAAGCAATCCCACTAAAGTCAGGGAATAGACAAGGCTGCTCACTTTCTCCCTACCTATTCAATATAGTACTTGAAGTCCTAGCCAGAGCAATGCTACAACAAAAGGAGATCACAGGGGTAAAAATTGGAAAGACGTCAAAATATCACTATTTGCAGATGATATGATTGTATATATAAGTGACCCTAAAAATTCACCAGAGAATTCAGTACAGTAGCTGGATATAAAATTAACTCAAACAAATTAGTGGCCTTTCTCTACTCAAAGGCTAAACAGGGTGATAAAGAAATTAGTGAAACAACAGCCTTCACAATAGTTACAAAAATATACACTACATTGGTGTGATTCTAAGGAAGTGAAAGATCTGTATGACAAGAATTTCAAGTCTCTGACGAAAGAAATTGAAGATCTCAGAAGAAGAAAAGATATCCCATGCTCATGGATTGGCAGGATTAATATAGAAAAATGGCTATCCTGCCAACAGAAATCTAAAGATTCAATGCAATTCCCATCAAAAATCCAAATCAATTCTTCACTGAGTTAGAAAGGTCAATTTGCATATTCATCTGGATGACAAAAAAGCTAAGAGAGCAAAAACTATTCTCAAAAATAAAAGAAACTCTGGTGGAATTACCATGCCTGATCTCAAGCTGTACTACGGAGCAATTTTGATAAAAACTGCATGGTACTAGTACAGCGACAAACAGGGAGATCAATGGAATAGAATTGAAGACCCAGCAATGAACTCACACAGGTATGGTCACTTGACCATTGACAAGGGAGCTAAAACCATCCATTGGAAAAAAAAGCATTTTCAACAAATGGTGCTGGCAAATGGGAGGTTATCATTTAGAAGAATGCAAATTGATCCATTCTTATCTTCTTGTACAAAGTTCAAGTCTAAGTACATCAAAGAACTTCACATAAAACCAGACTGAATTTTATATAGAAGACAAAGTGGGTAAAAGCCTTGAAGTTATAGGCAAAAGGGAACAATTCCTGAACAGAACAGCAATGGCTTGTGCAGTAAGATCAAGAATTGACAAATGGGACCTCATAAAATTGCAAAATTTCTGTAAGGCAAAAGACACTGTCAATAAGACAAAAAAGGCCACCAACAGATTGGGAAAGGATTTTTTTCTAATCCTAAATCTGATAGGAAACTAATATCCAATATATATATATATATATATATATATATATATATATATATATATATATATATATATATATATATATATATGGAGCTCAAGAAGCTGGACCACAGAAATTCAAGTAACCCCATTAAAAATGTGGTACAGAGCTAAACAATGAATTCCCAAGTGAGGAATACTGAAGGGCTGACAAGCACCTGAAAAATGTTCAACATCCTTAATCATCAGGGAAATGCAAATCAAAACAACCCTGAGATTCCACCTCACACCAGTCAGAATGGCTAAGTTTGAAAATTCCCGTGACAGCAGATGCTGGCAAGGATGTGAAGAAAGAGGAACACTCCTCCATTGCTGGTGGAATTGCAAGCTTGTACAACCACTCTGGAAATCAGTCTGGAGGTTCCTGAGAACATTAGACATTGTATTACATGAAGATGCAGCAATACATCTCCTGGGCATATACCCAGAAGCTGTTCCAACTGGTAAAGAGGACACATGCTCCACTATGTTCATAGCAGTCTTATTTATAATAGCCAAAAGCTGGAAACAACCCAGATGTCCCTCAACAGAGGAATGGATACAGAAAATGTGGTACATTTACACAAGGGAATACTACTCAGCTCCTGCTCCTTCGCCTGCTTGCTACGTGAGACTGAGTAACTGCTAGATCCTTGGACTTCCATTCACAGCTGCGACTGAACCATTGTTGGGAATTGGGCTGCCAACTGTAAGTCATCAATAAATTCCTTTACTATCTAGAGACTGTCCATAAGTTCTGTGACTCTAGAGAACCCTGACTAATACAGAAGTGAAGATGTTGTGAAGGCTGTTGTTTCACTAATTTCTTTATCAGCCTGTTTAGCCTTTGAGTAGAGAAAGGCCACTAATTTGTTTGAGTTAATTTTATATCCAGCTACTGTACTGAAGCCATTTATCAGGTTCAGGAATTCTCTGGTGGAATTTTTAGGGTCACCTTTCCCTTCATCTCTTCTCCATTTTTGTACTTTTACACAGGAACAATTCTGGGTCAGAAATTTTAACTTTGTTTTGGTAACCGCATTCCACTATCTGAAGCCCTGTCTATCTACACGTAAGGCTACTATGAACTAGTGGAGCACATGGCCCTGTGGAATGGTGGGGCATATTTTGGATATATGCCCAAATTAGTCGAACTGGTTCTTCAGGAAGAACTATTTCCAATTTTCTGAAGAATAGCCAGATTGTTTCCCATAGTGGTTGTACCAACCTGCAATCCCACCAGCAATAAGGGAGTGTTCCTCGGGTTCTACATTCTCACCAGCATGTGCTGTCACATGAGCTCTTGTTCTTTGGCATTCTGTTTGGTTTAGGGTGGAATCGCAGGGTTGTTTTGATTTGCAGTCCCATATAAATAAGAACTTTGAACATTTCTTTAAGTGCGACTTTGACCCCATTCAGAAATACATCAAGACTATCATCCATGATGATCAAGTAGGCTTCATCCCAGGGATGTGGGGATGGCTCAATATCTGAAAACCAATCAACATAATCCACCATATCAACAAATTGAAAGAAAATATTCACATGATCATCTCATAATATGATGAAAAGGCCTTCAACAAAATTCACCACCCCTTCATGTCAAAAGTTTGAGATCAGGGATATAAGGCACATACATAAACATAATCAAAGCAGTATATGGAATGCCAATGGACAACAGAAAATTAAATGTAGAGAAACTTAAAACATTTCCACTGAATTGGAGACAAGTGAATGCACCCCACTCTCTCACTATTTATTTAATATAGTATTAAACGTTCAACCCAGAGCAATAAGTTAACTGATGGAGTTCACAGAGATACAAAGTAGAAAGGAAGAGGTCAATGTATCACTATTTGCAGATAATATTATAGTAAACATAAGCAAGCTGATAAACACCTCCAGCAAAACAGCTGAATATAAAGTTATTTCGAAAATAATACATAGCCTGCCCTCCTTTGATAAATGATAAATGGGACAACAAATAAATTAGGACAATACAACTCTTTACAATAGACACGAACAATATAAAATATCTTTGTGTAACTCTAATCAAGCATGTATAAGGACTTAAATGAGAAGAACTTAAATTCTCTGAAGAAAGAAACTAATGAACATATCAGAAATGGAAAGATCTTCAATGCTCATGGGGCAGTAGGACTAACATATTGAAAATGATCATCTGACCAAGAACAATTTAGAGATTTAATGCAATCCCTATCAAAATTCTAACACAATTCTTTCCAGACATTGAAAGAACAATTCTAAGATTCATACAGATAAAAAAAACCCAGGATAGCTAAAACAATCTTAACCAATAAAAGAACTTCTAGAGGTACCACCATACCTGTCCTTGATTTATAATACAGACAAATAATATTAAAAGCTCCATTCTATTATTATAGGAACAAACTGGTGGATCAATTAAATTGAATGGACGATCCTGACATGGCCCCACAAACCTATGGACATTTGATTTTTGACGAAGAAGATAAAACAATACATGGAAAAAGGAGGCATCTTCAACAAATATTGCTGGTCTAACTGGATGTTTGCATATAGAAGAATGCAAATAGATCCACATCTATCATGCACAAAACTGAAGTACAAATGGACCAAAGACCTCAACATTAATCAGATACACTAAATCTCATAGAAGAGATAGTAGGAAATAGGTTCAACACATTGGTACAGGAAACAAGTTCCTGAACAGAACACCAATACTTCAGGCTCTAAGATCAAGAACTGATAAATGGGACCTCATGAAACTGGAAAGCTTTCTGTAAACCAAAGGACATAGCCCATAGTACAAATCAGCATCCTACACATTATGAAAATTTTTCACTTAACGGACATCCCATAGAGGACTAATGTCCAAAATTTACCAAAACCTCAAGAAGTTAACCTCCAAAAAACCAAATAACCTAGGTGAAAAATTAGGTACAGATAATTCTCAGCAGAAGAATCTTGAATGGCCAAGAAACACTTAAAGAAATGTTCAATGTGCTTTGTCATTAGGGAAATGCAAATCAAAACATCTCTGAGATTCTATCATACTATAGTCATATTGGCTAAAATCAAAAATTTAAGTGGTAATGCATGTTAGTTAGGATGTGGATCAAGGGGAACATACCTCAATTGCTGGTGGAACTGCAAACTTCTGCATCAACTTTGGAAATCTATTTGGTGTTTTTTAGAAAACTGTAAATATTCTATTTAAGTTCTATTCAAGAGCCAGCTATACCACTCCTTTGCATATACCCAAAAGATATCCCACTGTCCCGAAAAGGACACTTGCTCAACCATGTCCATAGCTTTATTCATAATAGCCAGAAACTGGAAACAGCCTAGATGTCCCTCAACTGAAAGATGGATAAAGAAAATGTGACACATCTACATAGTGGATTACTATAGAGCTATTAAAAACAAAGACATCATGGATTTTGTAGAAAAATAGATGGAATGGAGAATATCATCCTGAGCTAATTAACCCAGACCCCAAAGGACATGTATGGCATGTAGTCACTTATAAGTTGAAATTAGTCTTAAAATACAGGATAAAATTGCTGTACTCCACAGACTCAAGGAAGCTAAACTAGAAGAAAGGACAAAGTGAGGATGCTTGAATCTCACTTTAAAAAATCATGGGCAGCAGATGGGCAAAATTAAGTGAGTGAGAGAAAGAATGGGTAATGACATGGCAGTGTTCAGAATCCAGTGTGGGTAGGGGCAGGGTAGATGTCTAGAAGAGAATGAAGGGAAAACTGAAACTTGCAGGGGTATAGAGTGTAGGGGTGTGGCATGTTGAGGATGACCTGAGACCTGGGAAAGGGAAGGCACTCAAATATCAATGTGGATGATCTCAACTGCGACTTACAATATTGTGCTATGGAATCTGAATGGTCCACCTCTTGTGTCTATGTAGGAACTCCAGTGAAGCTATCGTCACACCAACACATCTTCAAACTTTGGACCTAAAATTTATTCTGTCTATGAGAAATACATTGACAAGGGATAGAAAAAACACTAATGCAATGGCAAAGCAATAACTGCCCAAACTAGTGACCTATCCCATGGGCAACAACCAATCACTGACAGCATTAATGATACAGTGATAGGACTGCAGACAGAAGCATGTTGACCTCTAGGAGGCTCTACTCAGCAGCTGACTCAGACAGACACAGACACCCACAGCCAAATATTGAATGGAGCTTGGGTCTCTTATGGTAGAGTTGGGCAGAAAATTGAGGGCCCCAAGGGGGATAAGAACTCCAAAGGAATACCAACACAATCAAACAACTTGGATCACTGAAGCTCTCAGATACTGAACTAGCAACCAAGGAGCATACACAGGCTGAACCTGGGGCTCGCACACATTTGTTGCAGAGTGCAGGTCCAACATCAGTATAGATTCCATGGTGTTTATTGCAAGTTAAATCAGTGATATCATCATAGACTCAGAGGGAAGAAGAGATCATTCAAATAAATTTCTTCTCCAGTGGCAGGATGGATCATTGACATCAATAGCGAATCTGGTGTCAAAAAGGGTATTTACTTAATATGATCTGCATTGAGGGCTGCATACATGCATCAAGGAATTCACTATAGTTACTTGTGTCAGGTAGTATCTCAATAATACCTATGTACACCATCTTTTTTGCTGGTAAAAGCAAGTATTATTGATATTAGTATAGCTTCCAGTTGTAAGTAGGATCACACATATCTCTGAGGTGGAACTCAGAACACTCCACATGAAGTAGGTAGCAGTACTGTCCATGAAATTCAAGATAGATTCTTCTGGCAGTAGGGCTCACAGACATCACCAAGCTCTTGAGAGCAAAAACTGACTAGGGATATCAACATGGTTACCACAGGCAGCAGGATTAAGTGACATCAAGATATTTTCCTATGCAACTGAGATCAATGATATAATCAATAGGGTCTAAACTGACAGCAAGAATCCCTAATGTTCTTGTGGCTAATGGCAGCCATCATCTGAGATGAACCATGTTGTTTGTTGCCAGGAGGTATCATTTGCATGTACACAGTTTTTGAGGACATTTAAGACCATAGACAGTAATGTCCACTCTAGTGGCAGGATAGACCTTTGACATCAAATTGGTTAGAGCTGGCAGTACACATCATATACCTAACATGGTGTCAGATGGCAGAAGTGTAGATTGGTGATATCAGTATATATTTTGGTGGCATTTGGAGTAGCTTGTATTAATGTTCCAAGTGGCAGCAGAGAACATGGACATCCTGGATGATCCTGGATGATCCTGGTATCAAGGATTGTGGATATACAACAATGGTATCTTTTCCCACATTATATCAATGAAATCAATATAACATATCTTAGAACACTTCACAACATGACCTCAAGCAGCAGTATTGACCTTAAACTTCAGAATAGACACTGGTGGCCACAGGGCTCCTTGATATAAACAATTCCATCAGAAGCAACACAGACCATACATTTCAATATAGATGCTAGTTCCATCATTGGTTATGGATATCAAAATACTTTCTGACAGCACTTTGAATTATTGATTATAATATGGTACTCATTTGCAACAGGGGTCACTGAAATCAAGGTTGCCTGTGGTAGCATAGATCTTGGGGGAAATAAAAAATGGTTACTGTTTCCAGGTGTATCTTTGACATTAGCATAGATTCAGAACCTGGGAATAGTATTAACATAAGCATCTTCTCCATTGCCAAGATGGATCAATGATACTGTGATCAGTTCTTCTGGTTGCAGTAAAGTGCGTATAAATGATTAAAAAAAAAAACAGGAGGGGCTATATGCATAAATCATGGACATTTCATAGATTCCCGTGCCCCATAATATCTTGAGAGGAACAATAATCACTGTTGTGATTACTGATGTCAGAAGGCAGTCAGGTAACAGGCATGAAAATCATAACTGATTGTAACACAGTACACTTAAGTAAACATGACTTAGGCAACAGTATTTACCAAGAATTTCAAGACCGAGTCTTCTAGCAGTAGGGATAATAGATTTTAGCAAGATCTTCAGACGCAGCACTGTCTATAGATATGAACAGAGTTACATGCAGCAATATGGATGGCTATCATCATAATTTTACTATAGGTAGTTGGGAATCACTGATATCATCATGGTCCAAAGTGGCAGTACAAATCTCTAATATGATGTTTGCTATTGGGGGTAAGAATTGTAGATATAGTATGGTGTCTGCTGACAAGTGTATCACTGATATTGAAAAGATTCAATTATGGACATAAATCTTTTCTCTGGTGGCAGGAGGGATCAATTACATCAAATCTCTTCTTGCAGCAGCATGGATATTACCCACAACAAGGTCTACAAAAAGAAAATACATTCATGTATCAGATATATCAGCACAGTTTTCAGCAACAGGTAAGCTCTCAGACATCAAGCTTATCCCCAATGCCAGCTCAGAACATTCACCTCAACGTATAACTTTGTACATCAATATGAACCTTGGAATTCAGTCTGTTTTCATGCAGCAAAACAGATCATTGACATCAATAGGGTCTTCCAAGGCATAGAAACTATGGATACCATCATGTTTCCTGGGTTCAGCATATAGCAGTGACAGCAACATCAGTTCAGGTTGTAAGTCACATCAGAGGCTTGAAACAAGTTTCCAATAGGAAAACACACTACTAACCTCATTGGGATCTTAGGCAGAAGTTCTGACCATACATTTCATAATTGATGCTTTTGTCCACAGTGATCATAGACATTACCAAGATCTTCAGAGTCAGCACATGTGGATACAAATGGTACAATGGGAGAGTAAAATCAACATATTTATCTTAGCAAATAGGGCAATTGGTATCACAATCTGGTCCAAAGTGTCAGTAGGTATCATTAACATCCTGGTTGCCTCTGGCATCAAAGTTCTTGGATATACCATGGCGTCTATTGCCTGGAAAAATCAGAACATCGTGATTGTTTCAGAGAGCAGGGAGAACCATGAACAGAAATCACATCTATAGTGTCAGAATGGAGCATTGACTTCAAAATTATCACAGCTAAGAGTATATATATCTCATAAAGGACATTCCCACAGGTGAGAGAAGCATGTATCACTGACATCAGTATAGATTCCAATGACAGTTGGAATCACTCATATTAATGTGGCACTAAATGGGAGAAAGGATCAATGACAACATTGTTGCTTGTGGTATCAAAGAGTATAGACATAGAACAATTTGTCTTCCCATGATGTATATATTAGTGAACTCATGGTCCAGAGCAGGGGCTACATGCATACATCAGGGATATCAACAGAATTTCCTGTGGCCAATAGGATCTCAGATATCAATGTGATCTCCATTGCATCTCAGATCCTGTACCTCAATATGATATCCAGTGTCAGTATGGACCATAAAATATGGAATTACCTTAAACGGCAGCAGAGATCATCCTTATGATCAGGATCTCCATCACCTTCAGTAATAGAAACAATGGAATCCATCATGATTGCTGATCAAACCATTCATTACCCAAATCAACATAGTTTCAGGTTTCAAGTACCATCCCAGGTGTCAAAAGTATCTCCAGTAGCAGCACACAGCACTTACCTCATTATGACATTAGGCAACAATATTGATCATGAACTTTACAATCGACTTTTTGACTAAAGGTTCATAGATAGGACAGAATTCAAAGTCAGACTCTTCAAAGTCAAGACTATCTATGAATCTCAACATGCTTACCAGATGCTTTATGGATAAGTAATGTCAATACTTTTAACTTGGCAATTGGGAAGTTGGGATCTCTGATGTCATTACCTGTTCCAAAGAGGCAGTAAGAATCCCTCAGGTCCTGGTTGCCAGTGGCAGCTTAGAACTGGTATATAGCACCTCGTTTGTTGTCAGGAAGTATCAAGGCCATCAAAATATTTAAGAGGGCATGAATAACTATGTACAGAATCTTCTTCTCTGATGGCAGGATGGATCTTTGACATAAAAATTGTTGCAGCTGAAAGCATACTTCTCATAAATAACAGCAGAAAAATTTGGATAGCTGATATCAGTAGAGATTTTCTAGTCAGTTTGAGACGCTCATATTTATGTTGCCCCATAAGTTAGCAGAGATTACTGTGATCACAGCTGCTTGAGGCCTGAAATGTCATGAATATAAAAATGGTATCTTTTGTCACTATGTGTCCCCAGTGTAACAGAATATGAAACTGAACATGACATGGAGGAACAGTATGACCTAAATTTTCACCTTATGTTCAGATGTTCTCATAGATCCTGGACATTAACAATCTCATCTGAAGCATCATGGACTGTGGGTTTAAACAAGGCCACTGAAGGCAGCATAATGGATATCATCATATTTTCTGTAGGCCCTTTGAGTGAGTGACATTAATATAATTCTTAGTGGTAGCAGAGATCACTAATGACAAGGTGGCCAATGACAGCAAGTAACAAAGGCCATACCATGGAATCTATTGCCATTTATATGTCAATGGCATTAGCATAGATTAAAAGGGAAGAAAAATTATGATCATAAACCTCTTATCAGGTGGCACTATTTATCTTGACAATGCAATTCCAGGGGCAGTAACAACCATGTACATTACATGGTTGATAGCAGGCAGGAACATCAACAGAATTTCTTATGGAAGATGGAATCTCAGACATCAATCTGATCTACTGTGTCACGTCAGAACACTTACCTCCATATGACCTGTACCATCAACATGAACCGTGTAAGTCAGCAGGTTCTCAAACAACCAGAGAGATCATGGCCATCACCAGGTTTTTCATCAGCAATAGAAAAATAAATGGACTCCATCATTATTGCTGGTCACAGCATGCAACACTCACATCAAGGTATTTTCAGGTTCCAGTTAGGATTACAGGCATCAAACTAGTCTCCAGTAACAGCAAACAGCACTTAACTCATTATGAACTTAGGCAGCAATACTTACCATGGACTTTACAACAGATTCTTATGGTTGATTTATCATAGACATCATGTAGCTTTTCAATGACCACACAGATTATGGGTGTCAAAATAGTTACCAGTGACATCATGAATCAGTAATGTCAATATAATTTCCTTGGTAGTCAGGATCACAGATGTCATCAATACTGTCCAAAGTGGAAGTAGAAAACACGCCTAATCTGTTTATCTATGTCAGCAGGGATCTCTGATATAACATAGTGTCCATTGCCAGTAAGTACAAGGGACATAAAAATACTTTCAGAGGGTTTCATGTAAACAAATCTCTTTTCTGCTTGCCAGGTGCATTGTTACATCAAATTGCTTATGAATGGCAAGACACTTCTGAGATTTTATACAGAAGAATAGATAACAGTCATCAGTAGTAATTCCATTTTCAGTTAATGAAAGTCATAATTTGGGCAGAAGAGTCATCAGGGATCACTGACATATTTTCTGCTAGAGGCCTGAAGTATCATGGACATACAGTGGTATCTGATGCCACTACACACACACACACACACACACACACACACAAACACACACACACACACATATATCTCATCATAACTTACCTCAGAACATGTAACTCCACATGACCTAAGATAGCATTATTGACTGAACTTCATTGAAGATTCTTACGGTCTCAGGGATTTTTCACATTTGCAATCCCTTCAGGAGCAACACAGACAATGGATTTCAACATGGCTACTAGAGGCAGGATGCATGATTCACATCATCCACATTTCTTTGGCACCTGTGCATTATTGAAGTCAACAAGGTTCCAGTGTCAGCTAGGATCACTGACAATAATTTTGCCATTGCCAACAATATTCTCAGACAATACCATGGGGTCTGTTGCCAGGTATATATTAGTGACATCAGCATTGATTCAGAGGGCATAAAAAAATTAGGGTCATAAAACGCTTTTCCAGGAACAAGATAGATCACTGACATCACTACCTCTTTTGGTGGTAGTAAGAATATTGTACATTTCATGGATGATAGCAGGTGCTCCATGAAAGTATCAGGGACATCAACAAAATTACCTGTGGCAGGTTGGATCTCAGGCGTCAATCTGATCTCCAGTGCTACATAAGAACACTTACCTCAACATGACATCAAGTGTCAGTATGAATTTTGGAATTCAGTGTGTTCTCTAGAAAAAGCACAGATCGTAGATATCACCAAGGTTTCCATAAACAATAAGAATTGTGTTCATCATGATTTCTGGTTGCAGAATACAACACTGACCTCAACATAGCTTCAGGTTGCAAATATGTTCAGTGGCATCAAAGATGTGTCCAGTAGCAGCACACAGCACTTATACCATTATGACCTTAGGCACCAGTACTGACAGTGAACTTCACAACACATTATTCTTGTTGAGTTATCACAGACATCAAATCATCTTCAAAGACACTGACTGAGGATCTCAACATGGTTACCAGTGGCAGCATGGATGAATGACATCAATTTCCCAATTCCCTTGGCCAGTTTCCCTAGCATTTGGGAGCACTGATATCAATTTGTTCCAAAGTGTTAGTAGTGATCACTCACTGCCTGGTTGCCTGTGTGAGTAGGAATCTGAAATATACCATGGTATCAGTTTCCAGGGATATCAAGAGAGTTTCAAATGTAGATATGAACATGTAAAGAAACTCCCCTAGTGGCACTTTGAATCATGATATCAAAATGTTTACAGGTAGCAGTATACTTGACATAAATTTGACTGAAGCATTGATAACAGACATCAACAATGATTCCATTGGCAGTAGGAGACAGTGATATTAATGTGGGCCCATAAGGCAGAAGGTATCACTGCCATGGTGCTGGATGCCTGAAGTATATGTAACAAGCAACAGTGTCCATTGCCACACTATATGTGACCGCCACATAATATATCTCAGAACACATAATTCAACATGATGTGACACAGCAGAATTTATCTAAAATTTCACATAAGTCTGTGCTAGCCTCAGGGATCCTTGACATTAACAATAATCCAAGAAGCATCATGGACTTTGGGTTTAAACATGGCTACTTGAGGCAGAATGGATGATTGATATCACCATAGTTTCTACAGGAACTATGTAATAGTGATATTAACATGGTAACCAGGGACAGCAGGGATCACAGGCAACCAGGTTGTGAATGGTAGCATGGACCTAGGGCAATCCCATGGGGTGTGTAGACAGTTATATATCAATGACATCAACCTCAATTCACAGGGCAGAATAAATCATTGTCATAATTGCCTCATTTAGTTGCAGGATAAATCACTGATATCCACATTATTTCAGGTGGCAGTAAAGATCTTGCACATTACATAGTCAACATCATGCAATGTATTCATGTATCAGTGAAATCAACAGAATTTGTTGTTGCTGTTAGGATCTTAGATATCAATCTGATCTCCATTATTGAGAACACTTACCTCAATATAACCTATCATTTCACTATGGGCCTTTGAATTCATCAGGTTCTCAAGAAACAACACAGATCTTAGCCATCACCTGGGTCTCAATTAGCAACAGGAATAAAAGACCCCATCATGATTGCTGGTCATAGCTGCATCACTGACTTCAAAGTAGCTTCAGGTATCCAGCAGGATCACAAGTATCAATATTTATCACATGTTAGATGTTGTGAGCTACACACATTCATGAGAAATACCAACTGATGATCCTGTTGCAGGTAGGTTTCCAGATTTTAATCTGATCTCCAGAACCAGATAAGAATACTTCCCTCAAAATAAACTTGGGCATTATTGTGGACCTTGAGGTTCATTATACTTTCAAGCAGTAGCACAGATCATAGCCACCAGTAGGGTTTCCATTAGCAATAGGAATAAAATCAAACTTGGACTCCATCAAAATTGCTGATCACAGCATACATCACTGATATCAACATAGTTTTATTTTGTTTTGTTTTGTTTTGTTTTGTTTTTTGGTAACAGGTAGAATCTTAATAATGAAAATACCATACATGTTTCACATCAGGAGCTACATGAATGCATCAGGTACATCAACAGAACTTCCTGTGGTGGGTAGGATCTCAGACATCAATTTTCTATCCGGTGTCAGATAAAAACACTTACCTCAATATGGCATTGTGTATCAGCATTTACCTTGGAATTCAGCAGTTTCTCCAGAAGCAACACTTCTCATAACGATTACCAGGGTCTCCATTAGTAATAGGTACTTCATGTAATAGATTCCATTATGCTTGCTTATCACAGCAAACAGCAATGATATCAGCATAGCTTCAGCATTCAGATGTGATCACTGACATCAAAGGGAACTTCAATAACAGTACACAGATCTTTTGTCATTATAAACTTAGGCAGCAGTACTGACAATGATTTTCACAATAGACATTTATGATTGGGGCATCTCAGATGTCATGGACCTCTTCAAAGTTAACACTTGTTGCTACACCATTCCTGCTACAAACTCTGACTACAAATCTCAACATGGTTACCAGTGACATCATGGATGAATGACTATATGTCCTTTGGGATCTCTGATGTCATTAATTAGTCCAAAGTAAAAGCAAGCTTCACTTTGCTTTGAGGTCTCTGGTGTCATTAATTAATCTAAATTGGGAGCCAGATTCACTTTGCTTTGAGGTCTCTGGTGTCATTAATTAGTCTAAAGTGGGAGTAAGATTCACCCCTGACCTGGATGCCTATGACAACAGGCATCTGGCATACAAAGTGAAGTCTGTTGCCAAGAAGAATCAGAGACATCAAGGTAATTCAAGAGGCAGGATGCATAGTGACATCAAAATTATTATAGATGGTAAGAATCTTCGCACAAATTGAGCAGAAAAATGGATAACATACATCTGTAATAATTCCGTTGACTGTTGGACACCCTCATATCAATATTGTCCCAAATGGCATCAGGTATTACTGGCATGAATGCTGGAGGCCTGAAGTAACATGAACATATACTGGTGTCTGGTACCACAATAGATATGTTTTCAAAATAACATATGCCAGAATATTTAATTCAACATGAAAATAGGCAACACTATTGAACTTGAACTTCACATTATTCTGATGGTATCAGGGACCCTTAGCATTAACAATACCTCCAGAAGCAACGTAGGTTATATGTTTCAAGAAAGCTACTGGTGGCCTTGCTGGTCCACTCCAGCACCGGGGTTCCTTGCCCACAGAGTCTCCGAACACCTGCAAGGACCCCCACAGGATCCCCCACGGGATCTTAAGACCTGTGATGAGTGGAACAAACCATCTACTCCAATCCAATCACTAGGGACCTGAGACTGCCTTAATTAGGGAAGCAGAAAAAACAGCCTGATCAGGGTCACAATTCCCTTCCTGTCCATACCAGCACCGGGGTACCTTGCTCACAGTGTCTCCGGACACCCGCAAGGACCCCCACATTGTCCCCCATGGTATCTAAAGACCTCTGGTGAGTGGAACACAGCGTCTGCTCCAATCCTATCTTGCGGGATCTGATACTGCCGTAATTAGAGAAGCAGAAAAGCCGGCAAATCAGGGTCACAAGTCCCTTCTGGTCCACACCAGCACCGGGGTTCCTTTTGCGCAGAGTATCTGGAGACCCCCAAGGTCTGCACAGGACCCTCCAAGGGATCTTAAGACCTCTGGTGAGTAGATAACAACTTCTGTCAGGAGGCAGGTTTGAACACCAGATATCTGGGACCTTCCCTGCAAGAAGAGAGCTTGCCTGCAGAGAATACTCTAACCACTGAAACTAAGGAGAGAGCTAGCCTTCCAGGTCTGCTGATAGAGGCTAACAGAGTCACCTGAGGAACAAGCTCTAACCAGAGACAACTATAACAGCTAGCCTCAGAGGTTACCAGATGGTGAAAGGCAAACGTAAGAATCCTACTAACAGAAATCAAGACCACTCACCATCATCAGAACGTAGCACTCCCACACAACCTAGTCCTGGGCACCCCAACACAACCGAAAATCTAGACCCAGATTTAAAAGCATATGTCATGATGATGGTAGAGGACATCAAGAGGGACTTTAATAACTCACTTAAAGAAATACTGGAGAGCACTGCTAAAGAGTTACAAGTCCTTAAAGAAAAACAGGAAAACACAAACAAACAGGTACAAGTCCTTATAGAAAAACAGGAAAACACATCCAAAAAGGTGATAGAAATGAACAAAACCATACTAGACCTAAAAAGGGAAGTAGACACAATAAAGAAAACCCAAAGTGACTCAACGCTGGAGATAGAAACCCTAGGAAAGAAATCTGGAACCAAAGATGTGAGCATAAGCAAAAGAATACAAGAGATGGAAGAGAGAATCTCAGGTGCAGAAGATTCCATAGAGAACATCGGCACAACAATCAAAGAAAATACAAAAATGAAAGGAATCCTGACTCAAAACATCCAAGAAATCCAGGACACAATGAGAAGACTAAACCTATGGATAATAGGAGTTGATGAGAACAAAGATTTTCAACTTAAAGGGCCAGCAAATATCTTCAACAAAATAATAGAAGAAAACTTCCCAAACTTAAGGAAAGAGATGCCCATGATCATACAAGAAGCCTACAGAACACCAAATAGACTGGACCAGAAAAGAAATTCCTCCTGACACATAATAATCAGAACAACAAATGCACTAAATAAAGATAGAATATTAAAAGCAGTAAGCGAGAAAGGTCAAATAACATGTAAAGGCAGGCCTATCAGAATTACACCAGATTTTCACCAGAGTCTATGAAAGACAGAAGAGCCTGGACAGATGTTATACAGACACTAAGAGAACACAAATGCCAGCCCAGGCTACTATACATAGCCAAACTCTCAATTACCATAGATGGAGAAACCAAACTATTCCACAACAAAACCAAATTCACATGTTATCTTTCCACGAATCCAGCCCTTCAAAGAATAATAACAGAAAAACAACAACAACAACAACAACAACAAAAATACAAGGACGGAAATCACACCCTAGAAAAAGCAGGAAATTAATCCCTCAACAAACCAAAAATAAGACTGCCACAGGAACAGAAGGTCAACTCTAACAACAAAAATAAAAGGAAGCAACAATTACTTTTCCTTAATATCTCTTAATATCAATGGACTCAATTCCCCAATAAAAAGACATAGACTAACAGACTGGCTACACAAACAGGACCCAACATTCTTCTGCTTACAGGAAACCCATCTCAGGGAAAAAGACAGATACTACGTCAGAGTGAAAGCCTGGAAAACAATTTTGCAAGCAAATGGCCTCAAGAAACAAGCTGGAGTAGCCATTCTGGTATCAAATAAAATCTACTTCCAACCAAAAGTTATCAAAAAAGACAAGGAGGGACACATCACATTCATCAAAGGTAAAATCCTCCAAGAAGAACTATCAATTCTGAATATCTATGCTCCAAATGCAAGGGCAGCCACATTCATTAAAGACACTTTAGTAAAGCTCAAAGCACACATTGCACCTCACACAGTAATAGTGGGAGACTTCAACACACCACTTTCATCAATGGACAGATCGTGGAAGCAGAAACTAAACAGGGACACAGTGAAACTAATAGAAGTTATGAAACAAATGGACTTAACAGATATCTACACAACATTTTATTCTAAAACAAAAGGATATATCCTCTTCTCAGCACCTCACGGGACCTTCTCCAAAGTTAACCAAATAATTGGTCACAAAACAGGCCTCAACAGATACAAACATATTGAAAATATGCCATGCATCTTATCAGAACACCATGGACTAAGGCTGATCTTCAATAACATCATAAATAATGGAAAGCCAACATTCACGTGGAAACTGAATAACACTCTTCTCAATGATACCTAGGTCAAGGGAGGAATAAAGAAAGAAATTAAAGACGTTTTAGAGTTTAATGAAAATGAATCCACAACATACCCAAAACTATGAGACACAATGAACGCATTTCTAAGAGGGAAACTCATAGCTCTGAGTGCCTCCAAAAATAAATTGGAGAGAGCACACACTAGCAGCTTGACAACACATCTAAAAGCTCTAGAAAAAAAGGAAGAAAATTCACCCAAGAGGAGTAGACATCAGGAAATATCAAACTCAGGGGCTAAATCAACCAAGTGGAAACAAGAAGAACTATTAAAAGAATTAACCAAATGAGGAGTTGGCTCTTTGAGAAAATCAACAAGATAGATAAACCCTTAGCTAGTCTCACTAGAGGGCACAGGGACATCATCCTAATTAAAAAATCAGAAATGAAAAGAAACACATAACTACAGATCCTGAAGAAATCCAAAACACCATCAGATCCTTCTACAAAAGGCTATACTCAACAAAACTGGAAAACCTGGACGAAATGGAAAAATTTCTAGACAGATACCAGGTACCAAAGTTATATCAGGATCAAGTTTACGATCTAAACAGTCCCAAATCCCCTAAAGAAATCGAAGCAGTCATTAATAGTCTCCCAAACCAAAAAAAAAAAAAAAAGCCCAAGACCAGATGGGTTTAGTGGAGAGTTCTACCAGACCTTCAAAGAAGATCTAATTCCAGTTCTGCACAAACTATTCCACAAAATAGAAGTAGAAGGAACTTTACCCAACTCATTCTATGAAGCCACGTTTATTCTGATACCTAAACCACGGAAAGATCCAACAAAGATAGAGAACTTCAGACCAATTTGCTTTATGAATATCAATGCAACAATACTCAATAAAATTCTTGCTAACCGAATCCAAGAACATATTAAAGCAATCATCCATCCTGACCAAGTAGGTTTTATTCCAGGGTTGCAGGGATGGTTTAATTTACAGAAACCCATCAATGTAATCCATTATATAAACAAACTCAAAGACAAAAAAGACATGATCATCTCCTTAGATTTGGAAAAACATTCGACAAGATTCAACACCCATTCATGGTAAAAGCCTTGGAAAGGTCAGGAATTCAAGGCCCACACCTAAACATGATAAAAGGAATCTAGCAAACCAGTAGCCAACATCAAAGTAAATGGTGAGAAGCCTGAAGCAATCCCACTAAAATCAGGAACTAGACAAGGCTGTCCACTCTCCCCATACCTATTCAACATTGTACTTTTAGTCCTAGCCAGAGCAATTCGACAGCAAAAGGAGATCAAGGGGATACAAATTGGAAAAGATGAAGTCAAAATATCACTTTTTGCAGATGAAAGGATAATATATATAAGTGACCCTAAAAATTCCACCAGAGAACTCCTAAACCTGAAAAACGGCTTTGGTGAAGTAGCTGGATATAAAATTAGCACAAACAAGTCAATGGCCTTTCTCTACACAAAGAATAAACAGGCTGAGGAAGAAATTAGGGAAACAACACACTTCTGAATAGTGACAAATAATATAAAATATCTCGGCGTGACTCTAACTAAGGAAGTGAAAGATCTGTATGATAAGAACTTCAAGTCTCTGAAGAAAGAAATTAAAGAAGATCTCAGAAGATGGAAAGATCTCCCATGCTCTTGGACTGGCAGGATCAACATTGTAAAAGTGGCTATCTTGCCAAAAGCAATCTACAGATTCAATGCAACCCCCATCAAAATTCCAACTCAATTCTTCTACGAATTAGAAAGCGCAATCTGCAAATTCATCTGGAATAACAAAAAACCTAGGATAGCAAAAACTCTTCTCAAGGATAAAAGAACCTCTGGTAGAATCACCATGCCTGACTTAAAGCTGTACTACAGAGCAATTGTGATAAAAACTGCATGGTACTGGTATAGTGACAGTCAAGTAGACAAATGGAATAGAATTGAAGACCCAGAAATGAACCCACAAACCTATTGTCACTTGATCTTCGACAAGGGAGCTAAAACCATCCATTGGATAAAAGACAGCATTTTCAACAAATGGTGCTGGCACAACTGGTGGTTATCATGTAGAAGAATGTGAATCGATCCATTCCTATCTCCTTGTACTAAGGTCAAATCTAAGTGGATCAAGGAACTCCACATAAAACCAGAGACACTGAAACTTATAGAGGAGAAAGTGTTGAAAAGCCTCGAAGATATGGGCACAGGGGAAAAATTCCTGAGAAGAACAGCAATGGATCGTGCTGTAAGATCGAGAATTGACAAATGGGACCTCATGAAACTGCAAAGGTTCTGCAAGGAAAAAGACACCTTCAATAAGACAAAAAGGCCACCAACAGATTAGGAAAGGATCTTTATCTATCCTAAATCAGATATGGGACTAATATCCAATATATATAAAGAACTCAAGAAGGTGGACTTCAGAAAATCAAATAACCCCATTAAAAAATGGGGCTCAGAGCTAAAAAAAGAATTCTCACCTGAGGAATACCGAATGGCCGAGAAGCACCTGAAAAAGTGTTCAGCATCCTTAATCATCAGAGAAATGCAAATCAAAACAACCCTGAGATTCCACTTCACACCAGTCAGAATGGCTAAGATCATAAATTCAGGTGACAGCAGATGCTGGCAAGGATGTGGAGAAAGAGGAACACTCATCCATTGTTGGTGGGATTGCAAGCTTTTACAACCACTCTGGAAATCAGTCTGGTGGTTCCACATAAAATTGCACATAATACTACCGGAGAATCCTGCAATACCTCTTCTGGGCATATATCCAGAAAATGTTCCAACTGGTGAGAAGGACACATGCTCCCCTATGTTCATAGCAGGATTATTTATAATAGCCAGAAGCTGGAAAGACCCCAGATGTCCCTCAACAGAGGAATGGATACAAAAAATTTGGTACATTTACTTAATGGTGTACTACTAAGCTATTAAAAGGAATGAATTTAAGAAATTGCTAGGCAAATGTTTGGACCTGGAGGGCATTATCCTGAGTGAGGTAACACAATCACAAAAGAACTCACATGATATGTACTCACTGATAAGTGGATATTAGCCCAGAAACTTAGTATACCCGAGATGTGAGATACAATTTGCAAAACACATGAAACTGTAGAAGAATGAAGACCAAAGTGTGGACACTTTGCCCCTTCTTAGCATTGAGAATAAACGCCCATGAAAGGAGTTACAGAGACAAAGTTTGGAGCAGAGACGAAAGGATGGACCATCTAGAGACTGCCATATCCAGGGATTCACCCCATAATCAGCCTCCAAACGATGACACCAATGCATACACTAGCAAGCGTTTGCTGAAAGGAACTTGATATAGCTGTCTCTTGTGAGACTAGGCTGCGGCCTAGAAAACACAGAAGTGGATGCTGACAGTCAGCTATTGGATGGATCACAGGGCCCCCAATGGAGGAGCTAGAGAAAGTATTCAAGGTGCTATAGAGATCTGCAACTCTGTAGATGCAACAACATTATGAACTAAGTAGTTCCCTGTAGCTCTTGACTCTAGCTGCATATGTATCAAAAGATGGCCTAGTCGGCCATCACTGGAAAGAAAGTCCCATTGGATATGCAAACTTTATATTCCCTAGTACAGGGGAACGCCAGGGCCAAAAACTGGGAATGGGTGAGTAGGGGAGTGGGGGGAGGGTATGGAGAACTTTTGGGATAGCATTGGAAATGTAATTGAGGAAAATACTTAATAAAAAAATGAAAAAAAAAGAAAGATACTGGTGAAAAAGGATGATAAACCTTATCCACGTTTCTTCAGACACTTTGGTTTACTGATCTTAACATGGGTCCCAGTGGAAGCAGGGATCACTGACAACAATGTTGCCAAAAGAAGTATGGACTATGGGCAATATATACCATGGTGTCTATTGACAGGTATATACATGTGACATCAGCATAAATTTGGTGAAAACAAATTTATGGGCATAAACTTCTTCTCCAGTGGCAGGATTGGTAGTAGACATCACTACTAATTCTAGGGGCAGTGGCGATTTTATATACTACATGATCAACAGGAGGAAGTACATGCATGCATCAGGAACATCAATTGAATTTCCTGTTAAAGATAGGATGTGACATCAATCTGATCTCCATTGCCAGCTAAGAACACTTACCTCAGTATGCCTTCAGCATTAATTAGTAGGGACCTTGGAATTTTTCAGATTCTCAAGTAGCAACACAGATCATAGTCATCACCAGGATCTCCCTCACCAATAGGAATAATGGACTTCTGCACAGTTGTTGTCCAGAGAATGCACCACTGACATCAGCAAGGCTTCTTGTTACACGTATAATCATAGGCATCAAAATAAATTATATGTTTGACTTTGGTGACTATATGCATGGATAAGGAACATCAACAGAATTCCCTTTGACACTTTGGATCTCCAGTGCCAATTCTTAATACTTACCTCAATATGACCTCTTGTGTCAGTACAGACCTTGGAATTCAGCATGTTATCCAAAATCAAGATAAATCATAGCCTTTACCAGGGTCTCCATCACTAATAAGAACAGTGACTCCATCATGATTGCTGATCACAGCTCCAGCACTTACATAAGAATAGCTTCATGTTTTAGGTAGGGTCACAGGCATCAAATTCCTCTCCAGTAGCAGCACATAGCACTTACATCATTGTGATTTAGGCAGCACTACTGATCATGAATTACAGAAAAGACTCCTCTGGTTCAAAGATCTCACATATCAAGGAGCTCTTCCAGGACAACACTGACTTTGGTTCTTTACATGGGGACCAGTGGCCTCACTGATGAGTGACACCAATATATTTCCCTTAGCAGTTGGGATGTGGTCCAAAGTGGCAGTAAGGTCCAAAGTGGCAGTAAGGGTAACTCATGACCTTGGTGCCTATGGCAGCATTTATCTGGGTATACCATCTTATCTTTGCCAGGAAATATCATGCACATTCAGACATTTTCAGATACCTAGTAGGACCTTGTAGAGAAACCTCTTCTCTAGTGGTAGGATGCATCATGACATCAAAATGGTTAGGCTGGGTGTACTCTTCATCTAAAATTGACAGGAACATGGATAACTGATGTAAGTAAATTTCCATTGATATTCAGAGACACTCATATTATTATGGTTCCACATGGGAGCAGGGATAACTGACATCATACCTGCTGGAAACCCTAAGTCTAATGGATATACAATGGTGATAGTTGCCACTATATATGTTACTCAAAATAACATCTCAGACCCCAAAAATAAAAATATTCTGAGAAAACTGTATTGTTAAATTCTCTGTGGACGTTGCTGGCCTCAGGGATCCTTGACATTAACAATCTCCCCAGAATCATCATGTACTATGGGTTTAAACGGGGTTTCTGGATGATGATTGACATCAACATAGTTTCTGTAGGCACTTTGGATTACTGTTATTAAAATGGCTCTCAGTAGCACAGTGATCACTGACAAAGTGGTTGCCAATGACATCGTGTCATGGTATCTGTTGCCAGGTATACAACACTATGTTTAATATCGATTAAGAGTGCAGAAGATATTATGGCCATGCACATCCAGTGGCAGGATAGTTTTTTTTTTGTTTGTTTTTTGTTTTTTGTTTTTTGTTTTGTTTTGTTTTGTTTTGTTTTGTTTTTGTTTTTATTTTGTTTTGTTTTATTTCTTTTTTGACATCTCTGTCTCTTTTGGTAGTAGTATAGATCTTATAAATTACATGGTTAACTATGGGCCAACATGAATGTAGTAGAGTCTTCAACAGAATTTCCTGTGGAATGCTTGATCTCAAACATCAATTGGATTGCAAGTGCTAGCTCAGAGTTACTTACCTCAATATCAACTTGAGAATCAGGATGGACTGTCAAATTCACCAGATCGCACCAACACAGATCACCACCATAAATTAGGTCTCCATCATCAATAGGAATAGATTCCATCATTATTGCCATTCCTATCATGCCACTCTGACATTAATATAGCTTCATGTTTCAGGTAGTAACATAGACATCACAGTACATTTCATTTTTAACATCTGGGGCTATATCCATTCATCAGTAAACATAAAGAGAATTTCCTGTATCAGGTATTATCTCAGACATCAGTCTGATCTTCAGTGCCATCTAGGAAAATTTACCTCAATATGAATTCAAGCATCAGTAAGGACTTTGGAATTTATCAGATTCTCAAGCAGCAACACAGATCATAGCCATCATCAGCATCTCCATCAGCAATAGATATAATGGACTCCTGCCCAATTTCTGTTCACAAAATGCATCACTGACATCAGTATAGCTGCTTCTCACAGGTAGGACCACAACATCAAAATACATTGTTTGCTTGAAATTTAGGGTGAAATTGATAAATCAAGAACATCAACAGGATTCCTTATGATATGTAGAATCTCAGCCACTGATCTGTTATCCAGTGCCAGCTCAGAATACTTACCTCATAATGATCTTGTGTATCAGTATGGACCATGGAATTCAGCAGTTTCTCCAGAAGCAGTACAGATCATAGTCATCACCATGATCTCCATCAGAAATATTAAAAAATAGACTCTATCTTGTTACTGGTGACAGCATCCAGCTGGTATGACCATGACTGAAACCTCTTATCTAGTGACAGAATGAAAATGGACATAAAAAAGTTTATAAATGGCAGAACACTTATCATGAATGTGGCAGAATTATACATAATTGACATCAGTAATTATTCTAATTCAGTACAAGACTGTCATATTAATTTGGTCCAATAATGCTGCAGGGATCACTGACATGATTGCTGCTAAAGGCCTAAAGTATCATGGCCATACATTGTCTCTTGCCAGTATATATGTGACCTCAACAAAACATATCTCAGAACATTTAACTCAACATGACCTGAGGGAACAGTACTGACTGTGAAGTTCACTGTAAATTCTGATGGTTTCTGGGATCCTTGACATTAACAATATCTTCAGAAGCAACATGAAATGTGGGTTTCAATATGCTACTGATGGCAGCATGGATAATTGTGATTGTCATAATTTCTGGAGACACTTTGGAGAGTCAGGTTCTAATGAGAAAGATTAATGTAGAAGGAATAGGGAAGAAGGTAAGATAAACTAAGAATATCTGCAAAAGTCATAAAAATCTCACTACTAACTTCATAAAATCCTATACCTCACATAAGCTATAAGTAAATGAGCATGCACAGTTTAATTAGAACTTTACAGTTTCAATTTACTTATTAAACCAATGTATGCAATTGTTTATGTATCTTTTATTTCAAATTATATAACATTTTCTATTTATATATGTTTTGCTTCAAATAATAAAATTAGGTTCATATTACTGCTAAATATTACCCAAATATGCACGATGCTTTTGATGTGGGGATTTATTGATACTGTATACATATAGCTAAAAATAATAACAGTAGGTTCTCCCCTATGTCCTATCACACCCTGAGCTATTGCTTTTTGGTCAATTTTGCATTAATGAGCATGGTTCCTCTCCTGTGTAGTGAGTCTTGAATCTAATAAGAAGCTTAATATCTATTGACTAAAGTTACTTAATTTTCTTATTCTGAGGTCAAGGGTGTTTAGGTTCCACTCCCTGTTTTATCCTTACTATTCCTTCCATATCCCTGTAGGAGTAAATGTCTCCTTCATATTTCATGTGTTCTTTCTGTTAAACCCAATATTAGTTCCTTTCCAGCTGCTATGATAAAATAACATGACCAAGGCACCTTACAGAAGGAATAGTTTTTGACCATAAACTTTCAGATAGAAAAGACTTCATGATGGTAGGATTGTATGTCAGCAAGTGTCAGGAATAGAATGAGGAGGAAACACTGAGCCCTCTTCTTTAACAAGCACAAAGAAGGGTACTAAATTGGAAATCCAGCAGTGTTAAGTATTCTCAATGCCTGCCTCCAGTTACACACTTCTTCAGCTTCTTCAGGCATCACCATAAATAACTGCACATCCGCAAATACCAGAAACAAAGTAGGATGAAGTATTCAAATGCCTAAGCCTATAGGAGACATTTCTCATTTAACCCACCATATTGAGGTTCTGCTGTCATTAGGTGCATGCTTCATATCCTGAAAAAAAAAAAAAAAAGCTAACTTCCATCTCCCAATAGTGACCAGAAAAATAAAAAGTGGTTAAAATTCCTTAGCTAGCAGTGGGATGTTCTAAAGATCTCACCCCTAAATGCTGGGCTTTGTCTGGCTTGATGTTGAATTTGTCTTCTACATATAATTATAGTCACTATCATTTCACATGTACAAATGCCTTATTGTTTCTGGAAAACAGACTTTCTTTGTAGTCATTCACTACCTTTGGTTCTTGCAATCTTTCAACTATCTTCTCCATGGTGACCTCTGAACCTTGAGAGAAGAAGGTAGTGTTGTGATTTAAGTAAGAAATATTTCCCATAATCTTTAGAATTTATACAATTGGTCCCAAATGGTTAATGTTGCTTGCAGGTTTAGAATAGGGGTTTGGAAGGAGTATATTATTGCAGGCTGAATATCAGGGCAATTATCATCTCACTACCACGAATTAATTCTCTCTGCTTTCTGCTTTCAGTTCATGATGTGAGCTCTCACTATCCTGATATAACGTGTATAAGCAAATGAACCTAAGAAGCAACTTGGTTTATCCATTCTAATATCAAAGAGAGAGAGAGAGAGAGAGAGAGAGAGAGAGAGAGAGAGAGAGAGAGAGAGAGATTTCAAACCAAAATAAAATAATGCAAACACAAAAAGATACTTCATATTCATCAAAAAAAAGTTTCACCAAGGTAATCTTTTAATTTTTAGCATCTGTGCCATAAATTCAAGGGTACTGGCATTTGTAAACAAAATGAACAGCATTAAAGCTTAAATTATACAAATTCTTATCAGACTGCTAAAGGACTGATAATGCCAATACTACTGGAATCCATTCACAAAATATAAACAGACAGAATATTTCCAAGTTCATTTTATGAGGCAACATTTATCCTGACACCTAAACCACACAAATATTTAACAAAGAAAGTATATCACAGAACAATTTCCCTCCTGAACATTAATGCAAAAATACTCATAATAAAATACTCACAAAACAAAAAGACATTATGTCACGCATCATGATAAGGTACATCTCCTCCCAAAGATGCAGAGGTGATTCAACATACAACAATCAGAAATGTAATCCATCATATAAAATACTGAAACTGTCATGGTTCCCTGTGAAGCAGAAAAGATTCTGTAAGGCAGAGAAAAACACCGAGTGGCAAAACAGTAACCCACAGAATGGGAAAATATTTTCATCAAGCCCAAATCTGACTGAGAGCTAATGTATAAGAAACTCAAGGAACCAGATATTAAGAAACCTATTAATACAATTAAAAATGGGTTACCTTACCTAAAATGAGAATTCTCAAGAGGATATCAAGTGGCCAAGAAACACTTAAAAATTCTCAATGTCTATAGCCGTCAGGAAAATGCAATTTAGAACTACTTTGTGATTCCATCTTACACCTATCAGAATGCCTAAGTTCAAACCACAAGGAATAGCAGATGGTGGCAATCAGTTGGAACAAGGGGAATATGTCTCTATTGCTGATGGAAGAGCAAACTAGCACAGTCACTATGAAAATCAACATAATGGTTCTTCAGACTGTTGGAAATTGTTTTGTCTCAAGATCCAGATATACCTATCTTGAGCATACACCCATAATACTCTCCATATTACCACAAGGACACTTCCTTAATCATCTTCATTGCAGCTATACTCATAGTGGCCAGAAATTGTAAACAACCTAGATGTCCCTCAACTGAATAGTAAATAAAGAAAAAGTGGTGAATATACACAATGGAACACTATTCTGTGAGGAAAAAAAAAAGATACCATCCTTAAATTTGAAAACAAATGGATGGAACTAGAAAAAATTATACTGAATGAGGTAACCCAGACACAGGAAAACACACATGGAATGTACTCATTTATATTTGAACATTCGTTTTTCTTTAAAGGAAAATAATACTACAATCCTCAGATACAGCGAGCCTAAGCAAAACATTAAGAGCTCAAGGAGGGAGAACTTATTGATCTCCTTAGGAAGGGAAACAAATTTTGTAGGTAGATTTGAGTCAGGTGCGGATGAAAACAGGAGGAATGAGTGAGTGCATGAGAAAGATGGAGGAACAGAGTACCAGGAGAGAAACTGATAAAAATACAAGAAAAATGAACACCATTGAAATCATTTGACAGTAATGAAAAATGAAATGTCATTAAGGTACTTTGAAAACCAAAGGATACTTAATACTACTCTTACACTAATAAGCACTTATGGGAAAACAATTGAAGTAATATTTATCTAAATTTAATTCTTAATAAAGATATGTATCTTAAGGTAGCAGGTTCCACGAATAAATAATAAAGCTTATATTGATAAAACCAAACCAACATTGCATATATTATTATATTCAACATGTACATTAAAACCACGAAAAGAACTTCATTGGTAAATAAAATATAAAAGTTTATATAATAAAGGAGTGGGGGTAGGGGAAGAATTGGCACAGTTACACAAAAATGGGCAATTTAAACATCAGAGAGTAACTATAAAGGGAGGGTGTTTATCTTGGTGGGCAGGACATCTGGCTAAGCTCAAACCATATCAGCAGGTGGTCCACTACTCATCTTGAGCTTGTCTGGGGGATTATCCTTGCATGCCTTTCTTACCTCAAAGGCTAGTTGGTTCCTGGGATGACTTTACATCCTTTGTTCTTTGCTCTAAGCCCAAAAAGCCCTCCTAACTAGCAAGCTGCATGAGACATGGACCTTGAATAAACTTTCTGGGTAGGGCTTTAAAGTCTTGAATTTAGTTTTCTTTGTTTCAATAGGAACCAAATTTGAGATATTAACATAGTCTTTCCTTTTATGGTTACATTATAATTGGCTATAAAGGAGTCTCCATTCTTCTGCACAAACTTGATAAAACATTTTACCATGAACAAATGTAACAATTTTTTTTTAAAATTACAATTATAAAAGAAGCAAGAAATATATATATATATATATATATATATATATATGTTTGTTTGGGGTGACCACAACATAAGGAACAGTATTAAAGGATTGCCAGCATTTGGAAGGTTGAGGACAACTGCTATAAATGGTACAAATAAGCTACCAGATGCAAGGTAATAACAAGTGAGTTTATAGTAATAGTCCTCTGAAAATACTACAGGCCTTTATACAATGGTCAAAATATGATTACATATTTCCTAATAAACAGACTAGTTTTATCTAGTTGAAGTAAGACTACACACACTAACATTTTCTGTACCTTGCTTTTTGTCTTGTTGACAGTGTCCTTTGCCTTACAGAAGTTTTGCAGTTCCATGAGGTCCCATTTATGGATTGTTGGTCTTAGAGTCTCAGCTATTGGTGTGTTATATTCAGGAAATGTCTCACTATGCCATTATATTCGAGTTTATTTTCCACTTTCTCTTCTATTAAATTCAGTGTATCTGGTTTCATGTTGAGGTCCTTGATCCACTTGAATGTAAGCTTTGTGCATGGTGATAAATATGAATCAGTTTACATTCTTCTACAGGCAGACTGCCAGTTAGACAAGCACCATTTGTTGATGCCTTATTTTTTTCCACTGTATGGTTTTAGATTTTTTATCAAAGATCAAGTGTCCATAGGTGTATGTGTTTATTCCAGGGTTTTAGTTTTTTATCTCATTGATCAACCTGTCTGTCTCTGTACCAACTCCATGTGGGTTATTATTATTATTATTATTATTACTTTTTCTTAAGTGATTCTTCTAGATATTCTTTTATTGTTCAGAATTGTTTTGGCTATCCTGGTTTTTTGTTTTCCCATATGAAGTTCAAAATTGTTCTTTCCAAGTCTGTGAGGAATTATATTGGAATAGTGATGGAAATTGTATTGAGTCTATACATTTTCAACCTAACATTGTTCTTATGTAAAAGAAATGCAGGGGGAAATGGAGTAATAACTAAAGGAATGGCAGACCAGTGACCAGCCCAACTTGGGATCTATCCCATGGGCAGGTACCAAACCCTGACAGTATTACTGATGCTCTGTTGTACTTTCAGAGAGGAACCTAGCAAGGATGTCCTCTGAGATGCTATACCAACAACTGAATGAGACAGATGTAGATGCATATATCCAACTACGAGACTGAGGTCAGAGACATGTATGGAAGATTTAGGGGGAGGAATGAAGGAACTGAAGGGGTTGGCAACATGGAAGACCAACAGTGTCAACTAATGTGTACCACTGGGAGCTCCCAAAGACTAGTTCACCAATCAAAGAGCAAATAAGTCTGGTCTGAGGCCACCAATATATATGTAGCATTGGACTGCCTTGACTGGCCTTAGTGGGAGAGGTTCTGCCTAATCCTGTAAAGAGTTGCTGACCCAGGGAAGGGGGATGCCCATGGTGATACCCATCTCAGAGGCAAAGTGAGAGGGAATAAGGTTAAGAACTGTGCAAGGGGGTGCAGGAGCAGGACAATATTTGAGATGTAAATAAAACAATGATAATGGTAATAATAATAATAATATGATCTTTAAATAAAGATGAAAAATAACATTTTTCTGACTTCACTGGATCTCAGAACAAAGGAAAAAAAGGACCAATGAAAAAAGAATAAGAAAATATTATGGAAACATAGAAAGACAGACTATGTGTGAAAGAGAACTTGGTTGGCACAGCTGGAGACATTGAAGTCTCAGTATATTTCTACTGTGTCATATTTGATCGTTTCTGGGGGAATCTAATCTTCACCTTTATCCAACAGAGTCCTTTGAAAATATAAAAATTATGCCTTTTTTAATAATAATAATCACATAACATATATGCACAGTATGTGAATAAATAGAACCAATTGATATGAAATAATGATTATTAATTTTTAGGCGGATAAGGTAACAAAAGACCAAACAGTTAAAATAGTGTGTTCCTGGAGACATTAAAGCCTGAGTACCCTTGGCCTTAGGAGGATTGCATCATAATACATTGTGACTGGTGCAAAAGCTAGAAGGGAAATTGGGGTTGGTATAAAATAAAAATAGATGATAAAAAGATAGTAGGGGATAAAGAGGGAGTATCCAAATACCACTCATGCATTTTGCTTACTGAGAGATTAGACCATGATTGATAGAGATTACACAGGGATTGTCAATCTTCTCCAATTGTTAAAAAGCACCACAGAAAGACATAGGAATCATTGATAACTTGTGAGTTTGGAGATTTGATGGAATTCACTTTGGGAGTTGAAAGTGTAGTGTGTACATGCTAAGTGTATAGTTCCATGAGAGAGATAAACAAATAATGCAATAATAAAGCCAAAGCTCCTGAACAACAAACTATATTAACTATTCTGCTTCTAAGTAACTAACAAAATACACAGGCTTGATCTAGGCCTCTCAGCTTAAAGGTAGTAGATGTACAGCTTGGTCGTCATGCGGGTCCTGAAGAACTAGAGTGGGGGTTATCTCAAAAGAAACAACAATTTGAAAATTCATTGGGAATAACAAAAAACTTAGCATAGTGAAAACTATTCTCAACAATAAAAGAACTTCTGGTGGAACCACATTCCCTGACCTCAAGTTGTATTACAGAGCAATTGTAATTAAAAAAAAAAAAACTGCATGGTATTGGTACAGAGACAGGCATGTAGACCAGTGGAATGGGATTGAAGAACTAGAAATGAATCAACACACATATGGTCACATATTCTTTGACAAGGGAGCTAAAAATAATCCAGTAGAAAAAAGACAGCGTTTTCAACAGATGGTGCTGTTTCAAGTAGAAGTTAGCTTGTAGAAAAATGCAAATTGATCCATTTTTGCCTCCTCATACAAAGCTCAATTCCAAACGGATCAAGGACCTCCTCATAAAACCAGATACATTGAAACTAATAGAAAAGTAAGTGGGGAAGAGTCTTGGGCACATGGGCACAGGGGAAAATTTCCTGAACAACAAGAGTTAACAAATGGGACCTCATAAAATTGCAAAGCTTCTGTAAGGCAAAGGACACTGTCAATAGGACAAAATGGAAACCAACAGAATGGGAAAAAAATTTTAACAATCCTACATCAAATAGAAACCTAAAATCCAGTATATACAAAGAACTCAAGAAGTTAGATGCCAGAGAAAAAATGACCCTATTAAAAATGGGGTACAGAGCTAAACAAAGAATTCTCACCTAGGGAATATCTAGTGGCTGAGAAGCACCTAAAGAAATGTTCAACATCCTTAGTCATCAAGGAAATGGAAATCAAAACAACCCTGATATTCCACCTCACACCATTCAGAATGGCTAAGATCAAAAACTCAGGTGACAGCAGATGCTGGCAAGGATGTGGAGAAAGAGGAATACTCCTCCATTGCTGGTGGGGCTGCAAGCTGGTACAACCACTCTGGGAATCATTTTGGTGGTTCCTCAGAAAATTGGACACAGTACTACCTAAGGACCCAGCTATACCACTCCTAGGCATGATCCCAGAAGATGTTCCAATTTGTAATAAGGTCACATGCTCCACTATGTTCATAGCTGTCTTATTTATAATAGCCAGAAACTGGAAAGAACCCAGATGTCCTTCAACAGAGGAGTGGATAAAGAAAATGTGGTATATTTATACAATAGAGTACTACTCAACTATTAAAAATTAATTTATTAAATTCTTAAGCAAATGGATGTCTCTGGAGGATAACATCTTGTGGGAAGTAACCCAATCACAAAACACATGATATGCACTCACTGATGAGTAGACATTAGCCCAGAAGTTCTGAATACCCATGAAAAAATTCACAGACCACATAGGTGTAGATGAGAATGAAGAATTTCAACTTAAAGATCCAGGAAATATCATCAAAAAATATATAAGAAAAATTCCCATACCTTAAGAAAGAGATGGCCATGACCATACAAGAAGCATACAAAACTCCACATAGACTACACCAGAAAAGAAATTCCTCCTGACACATAATAATCAGAACAACAAATGCACTAAATGAAGAAAAAATATCAAAAGCAGTAAGGGGAAATGCTCAAGTAACATATACAGGCAGAACTATTAGAATTACTCCAGACTTCTCACCAGAGACTGTGAGAGCCAGAAGATCATGGACAGATGCTATACAGACACTAAGAGAACACCAATGTTAGCGTAGGCTACTGTACCCAGCAAAACTATCAATTACCATAGATGGATAAACCAAAGTATTACACGACAAAAACAAATTCACACAATATCTTTCCACGAATCTAGTCCTTCACAGGATAATAATGGGAAAACACCAACACAAAGATGGAAACTACACCCTAGACAAAGCAAGAAAGTAATCCTTCAACAAACCTAAAAGAAGACAGCCACAAGAACAAAATCGCAACTTTAACAACAATAATAACAGGAAGCAACAATTACTTTTCTTTAATTTCTCTTAGCATCAATGGACTCACTTCCCCAATAAAAGACATAGACTAATAGACTGGCTACAAAAACAGGACCCAACATTTTGCTGCTTGCAGTAAACCCACCCCAGGGACAAAGACAGACAGTAATTCAGAGTAAAAGGCTGGAAAACAATTTTCTAAGCAAATGGTCCCAAAAACAAGATGGAGTAGCCATTCTAATATGGAATAAAACTGACTTCCAACTCAAAGTTATCAAAAAAGACAAGGGGGTGGGAATCATACTCATAAAAGATAGAATCTACCAAGATGAAATCTCAATTCTAAACATCTATGCTCCAAATGCAAAGGCATCCACATTCATAAAAGATATTTTAGTAAAGCTCAAAACACACATTGCACTGCACACTATAATAGACTCCAACAACCCTCTCTCATCAATGGGCAGATTCTGGAAACAAAACCTAAACAGACACACAATAAAAGTAACAGAAATTATGAAACAAATGGATTTAGTTGATGTCTATAGAACATTGTATCCTAAACCAAAAGGATATCCCTTCTTCTCAGCACCTCATGATGCCTTCTCCAAAATTGACCATATTATCAATCACAAAACATACATCAACAGATATAAAAATATTGAAATAATCCCATGTATCTTATCAGATCACCACAGACTAAGGCTGATCTTCAAAAAAAATACAAATAATAGAAAACTCACATACACGTGGAAGGTGAACAACAATCTACTCTATGATAACTCTGTCAAGTAAGAAATAAAGAAAGAAATTAAAGACATTTTAGAGTTTAATGAAAATGAAGCTACAACATACCCAAACTTATGGGAAACAATGAAAGCAGTCCTAAGAGGAGAACTCATAGCTTTGAATGCCTCTAAAAAGAAACTGGAGAGAGGATACAGGAGCAGCTTGACAGCACAACTAAAAGTTCTAGAACAAAAGGAAGCAAATTCTCCCAAGAGGAATAGAAGGCAGGAAACAATCAAACTCAGGACTGAAATCAACCAAGTGGAAACAAAAAGAACTATACAAAGAATCAACCAAACCAGGAGCTGGTTGTTTGAGAAAATCAACATGATAGACAAACCCTTAGCTAGACTAACTACAGGGCACAGGGACAGTATCCAAATTATCAAAACCAGAAATGAAAAGGGAGACATACCAAAAGAAACTTAGGAAATCCAAAAAAATCATCAGATACTACTACAAAAGCCTATACTCAACAAAACTGGAAAATCTGGATGAACTGTACAATTATCTAGACAGAAATCAGGTACCAAATTAAAACCAGGATCAGATAAACCATGGAAATACTCCCATAACCCCTAAAGAGATAGAAGCAGTCATCAATAGTCTCCCAAACAACAACAACAAAAAAAGCCCAGGATCTGATGGGTTTAGTATAAAATTCTATGAGATCTTCAAGAAGACCTAATACCAATACTATTCAAAATATTATGCAAAATCAAAAGAGAAGGAACATTATTCAATTTGTTCTATGAAGCCAGAATTACATTTATACTCTAAGCATGCAAAGACCCAATGAAGAAAGGAAACTTCAGACCAATTTCCCTTATGAATATCAATGCAAAAATACTCAATAAAATTCTTGCAAACTGAATCCAAGAATACATCATGATCAAGTAGTAGTCTTCATCCCTGCGATGCGGGGATAGTTAAGTATACAGAAATCCACCACCTTAATCTACTAGAGAAACAAACTGAAAGACAAAAACCACATGATCATCTCATTAGATGCTGAGAAAGCATTTGACAAAATACTACACCATTTATAGTAAAAGTTGAGGAAAGATCTGGAATTCAAGGCCCATACCTAAACATAATAAGAGCAAGAGACAGCAAACCAGTAGCCAACATCAAACTAAATGGTGAGAAACTTGAAGCAATCCTACTAAAATCAGGGACTAGACAAGGTTGCCCACTTTCTCCCTACTTATTCAACATAGTACTTGAAGTCCTAGCCAGAACAAATCAACAACAAAAGGAAAACAAATGAATACAAATTGGGAAGATGGCAAAATATCACTATTTCCATAAGATATGATAGCATGTATCAGTGACCCCAAAAATTACACTAGATAAATCCTAAACCTGATACACAACTTCAGTGCAGTAGCTGAATATAAAATTAACTCAAACATGTCAGTGGCCTTTCCCTACACAAAGAATAAAGAGGATGAGAAAGAAATTAGGGATACAACACAATTCACAACAGTCAAAAAATATAAAATACGTTGGTGTGACTGTAATTAAGGAAGTGAAAAGTCTGTATGACAAGAACTTCAAGTCTCTGAAGAAAGAAATTGAAGAACTCAGAAGGTAAAATGATCTCCCATACTCATGGATTGGCAGGGTTAATATAGTAAAAATGTCTATTTGCCGAACAAAATCTACATATTCAATGCAATATTCATCAAAATTATAACTCAATTCTTCACTGAGTTAGAAAAGGCAATTTGCAAATTCATCTGGAATAACAAAAACAAAAACAAAAAACAGACAAAAAAAAACAAAAACAAAAAACTAGGATAGCAAAAACTATTTTCAATAATAAAAGAACTTCTGGGGGAAACACCATGGCTGACCTCAAGCTGTACCACAGAACAATTGTGATAAAAACTGCATGGTACTGGTACCGCAACAGACAGGTAGATCAATGGAATAGAATTGAAGACACAGAAATGAATCCACCCTGAGATTCTACCTCCCACCAGTCAGAATGGCTAAGATCAAAAATTCAGGTAACAGCAGATGCTGGCCAGGATGTGGAGAAAGAGGAACACTCCACCATTGTTGGGTTTGCAAGCTTGTACAACTCTGGAAATCAGTCTGGCAGTTCCTCAGAAAATTCGACATAGTACTACCAGAGGATCATGCAATTCCTCTCCTGGGCATATATCCAGAAGATGTTCCAACCAATAAGAAGGATACATGCTCCACTATGTTCATAGAAGCTTTATTTATAATAACCAGAAGCTGGAATGAACCCAGATGACCTTCAACAGAGGAATGGATACAGAAAATGTGGCACATTTACAAAATGGAGTACTAATCAGCTATTAAAAAGAATGAATTTATGAAATTCCTAGGCAAATGGATAGACCTGGAGGGCATCACCATGAGTGAGGTAACCTAATCACAAAAGAACTCACACAATATGTACTCACTGATAAGTGGATATTAGCCCAGAAACTTAGAATACCCAAAATATAAGATACAATTTGGGAAACACATGAAACTCAAGAAGAATGAAGACCGAAGTGTGGACACTTTGCCCCTTCTTAGAATTGGGAACAAAACACCCATGGAAGGAGTTACAGACACAAAGTTTGGAGCTGAGATGAAAGGATGGACCATCTAGAGACTGACATACCCGGGTATCCATCCCATAATCAGCCTCCAAACACTGACACCATTGCCTATACCAGCAAGATTTTGCTGAAAGGACCCTGATATAGCTGTCTCTTCAGAGACTATCCCGGGGCCTAGCAAACACATAAGTGGATGCTCACAGTCAACTATTGGATGGATCACAGGGCCCCCAATGGAGGAGCTAGAGAAAGTACCCAAGGATCTGGGGGTATCTGCAACCCTATAAGTGGAACAACAATATGAACTAACCAGTAACCCCCGGAGTTCATGTCTGTAGCTACATATGTATCAGAAGATGGCCTATTCGGCCATCAGTGGAAAGAGAGCCCATTGGTCGTGCAAACTTTATATGCCCCAGTACAGGGTAACATCAGGGCCAAGAAGTGGGAGTGGGGGAGGGGAGTGGGGGGGGAGTGGGTTGGGGAGCGTTGTGGGCGACTGTTAAGATAGCATTGGAAATGTAAATGAAATAAATACCTAATAAAACTTAAAAAAAAAAAAAAGAAATGAACCTACACAACTATGGTCACTTGATCTTTGACAAGGGAGCTAAAACCATCCAGTGGAAAAAAGACAGCATTTTCAACAAATGGTGCTGGCACAGCAGGTGGTTATCATATAGAAGAATGAGAACTGATCCATTCTTATCTCATTGTACAAAGCTTAAGTCAAGTGGATCAAAGGCCTCCACATAAAATCAGAGACACTGAATTTTATAGAGGAGAAAGTGGGGAAAAGCCTCGAAGATATGAGCATAGTGGAAAAATTCCTGAACAGAACGGCAATGGCTTGTGCTGTAAGATCAAGTATCAACAAATGGGACTTGATAAAATTGCAAAGATTCTGTAAGGTAAAAGACACTGTCAATAGGACAAAAAGGCCACCAACAGATTGGGAAAAGGATTTTTACCAATCCTAAATCTGATAGGGGATTAATATCCAATATATACAAATATCTCAAGAAGCTGGACTCCAGAAATTCAAATAACACAAAAAAATTGGGTACAGAGCTAAAAAAAAAATTCTCAACTGAGGAATACCGAAGGTTTGAGATGCACTTGAAAAAATGTTCAGCATCTTTAACCATCAGGGAAATGGAAATAAAAACAACCCTGAGATTCTACCTCACACCAGTCAGAATGGCTAAGATCAAAAATTCGGGTGACCGTAGATGCTGGCGAGGATGTGGAGAAAGAGGAGCACTCCTCCTTTGCTCGTGGGATTGCAAGCTTTTACAACCACTCTGTAAATCAGTCTGGCAGTTTCTCAAAAAATTTAACATAGTAATATCTGAAGATTCAGTAATTCCTTTCCTGGGCATATACCCAGAAAATGACACCTGCAGTAGTATGTTCATGGCAGCCTTTTTTATAATGGCCAGAAGCTGGAAAGAATCCAGATGTCCCTGTACAGAGGAATGGATACAGAAAATGTGGTACATTTACACAATGGAGTACTACTCAGCTATTAAAACAGTGGATTTATGAAATTCCTAAGCAAATGGATGGACCTGGAGGACATCATCCTGAGTGAGGTAACCCAATCACAAAGAAGTCACTTGAAATGCACTCACTGATAAGTGGATATTAGCTCAGAAACTTACAATACCCAATATACAATTTGCAAAAAAAAAAAAAAAAAAAAAAAAAAAACACAAGAAAATCAAGGAGGAAAACAACGCATGGACACTTCATACTTCCTTAGAATAGGAAACAAAATACCCATGGAAGGAGTTACAGAGACAAAGTTTGGAGCTAAGTCAAAAGGATGGACCATCCAGAGACTACCCCACCCGGGCTTCCATTCCATAATTAGCCACCAAATGCAGACACTATTGCGCATGCCAGTAAGATGTTGCTGAACAGACTCTGATATAGCTGTCTTGTGTGAGGATATGCCAGTGCCTGGCAAATACAGAAGTGGATTTTCACTGTCATCTATTGGATGGAACACAGGGTCCTAATGGAGGAGCTAGAGAAAGTATTCAAGGAGCAGAAGGGGTCTGCAACCCTATAGGTGGAACAACAATATGAACTAACCAGTATCCCCAGAGCTTGTTTCTCTAGTTTCATATGTAGCAGAAGATGGCCTAGTCAGCCATCACTGGGAAGAGAGGCCCGTTGGTCTTGCCAACTTTATATGCTGCAGTATAGGGGAGTGCCAGAGCCAAGAAATATGAGTGGATGGGTAAGGGAGCAGGACAGGGAGGGGAAGGGTATAGCGGACTTTCAGGATAGCATTTGAAATGTAAATGAAAAAAAATATCTAGTAAAAAAATTGAAAACAAACAAAAAACAAAGAAAAGGAATACACCTCACAAGGAAGTTGTACAAGTCGTGAAATAGGACAAAAGGAGTTATAGAGAAATATGCAAATTAAAAAATATCAGTGGGTTTTGTGTGTGTGTGTGTGTGTGTGTGTGTGTGTGTTAGGTCAACATAAATTTAAACACACCAGATGCATGCCTGGTACCTGAAGAGGCCATAGGAGTGCAAATAAGTGCACAAAACAGTGGTTGTGAAAGACCCCCGAAGGGAGACCCTCACTCAAGCCTCGGGACAGTGCTCTTCTTTCCACTCAAAAGGAAGCCCTTCTTTAGTCAAAGGATATAGAGGTGCCGCTAGGGTTGCAAAGCCTGGAATCCAGAGTCTACAAAAGCCAGCAGTCCCCAGAAACTCACGTACTTGCCGTGGGGTGGTTGGCGATGGGATCATCATAACAGTCTTCTTCCGGGCTTCTGTGAGCCATCTTTTACCCCCTCGGAGGGTATACCCCAGGTAGGTTACCTCAGTTTGACAAATTTGTGCCTTTTTAGCCGAAACTCGATACCCCAAGTCACTCAGTTCTGTGAGGAGCCTCTCAGTTCCCTGGTGACACAGCTCCTTCGAGGCCGCTGCGACCAAGAGATCATCCACATACTGTAGTAGGGTAAGCTGAGGGTTTCGAGCGCGAAAAGGCGCGAGATCCCGATGGAGGGCCTCGTCAAACAGGGTGGGGGAATTTTTGAACCCCTGTGGTAGCCTAGTCCAGGTTAGTTGACCAGTCTGTCTGCCCTCTGGGTCCCTCCATTCAAAGGCAAACAGGAGCTGACTCTTAGGGTGCAAGCGCAGGCAAAAGAAGGCATCTTTTAAGTCCAGGACTGTATACCATGTTCTCTCGGGTGGGAGAGAGCTTAATAAATTGTACGGGTTCGGGACTGTGGGGTGAATGTCCAGGACCCTTTTGTTAACTTCCCGGAGGTCTTGCACCGGGCGATAGTCATTGGTCCCTGGTTTTCGAACTGGCAGAAGTGGTGTATTCCAGGGGGACTGACAGGCCACTAAAACTCCTTGGTCTAGCAACCTCTGGATATGAGGCCGGATGCCCTCCCTAGCTTCCTTGCTCATGGGGTATTGTCTTACCGAGATGGGGGTGGCATCAGCTTTAAGTTCTACCACAACCGGAGGCACTTGTTTAGCCAAACCCATTCCTGCTTGTTCTGCCCAGACATTGGGGAACGCAGTTAGCCAGCCTGAAGAGACTGCATTTTTGGGTTGCTCTTCATGCAACCGGTACTCTTCCTCTGTGTTGAGGACAAGGCAGGCAACGGGGGCTTTTCCCCAGCTTACTTGTGGGCCTTCTGAAGTAAATTGGACTTGAGCCTTTAGTTTGGTTAGCAAATCGCGCCCCAAGAGGGGAGCAAGACACTCAGGTATCACCAGGAAGGAGTGGGTCACTATGTTCTTGTTTATCTGTAGGGCTCATTCGGTCGTCCAGGGGTAAAATTTACTACCAGTGGCTCCAATCACCATGGTCTTTTTAGAGCCTAGCTTGCCTCGGGGGCTAGTGAGTACTGAATGCTCTGCTCCGGTGTCTATCAGGAAGTTGACGGGGGTCCCCTCCACGGACAAAGTTACCCTAGGCTCAGGGAGGGGGTCTGAGCCCCGACTTCCCTAATCATCTTCTAGGGTCAGGACCTTGGATTGCTCCCGGTTTTTAGGGCAGTCTCTAGCCCAGTGTCCTTTCTCTTTGCAATAGGCGCATTGGTCTTTTTCCAGTGGTATCTTTCTGCCACCTGGCGGTTTCACTGCCCTGTTGCCCAGGAGCCCTGTTTTACCTTTTCCTGACTGTCTATCATTTACAACTGTGGCCAAAATTTTACTCAAATTTCTCTCCTGACGGCGATCCCGTCTATTTTCCCTCTCCTCCATTTCTTTCTTCTCTCTCTCCTGCCTCTCTTCTTCTGTTTCCCTCTTATGATAGACTTTCTCTGCTTCTTTTACTAAATCTTGGAGCGTATGATCTTGGAGCCCCTCCAGCCTTTGCAGCTTTTTCTTAATGTCGGGAGCGGACTGACCAATGAAGGCCATGGCTACAGCGGCTTTCTGCCCCTCTGACGAGGGGTCAAAAGGGGTGTACCTCCTATATGCCTCCATGAGACGCTCAAGGAAGACTGAGGGTGGTTCAGTCTGCCCCTGCAAGACCTCTCTTACCTTAGCCAAATTGGTGGGCCGTCTAGCGGCCCCTCTGAGACCTGCCACTAGAGTCCGGCGATAGACAAGGAGGCGTCCCCTACCTTCCGCGGTGTTGTAGTCCCAGTTGGGGCGGTTCAAGGGGAAAGCCTCGTCCACGAGATTAGGGAGGGCAGTGGGTGTGCCGTCCTCTCCTAGAACATTTTTTCTCGCCTCCATCAGGATTCTTTCTCTTTCTTCTGTGGTGAAAAGAACCTGCAAAAGCTGCTGACAATCATCCCAAGTGGGTTGATGGGAGAGCATAAGTGACTCAAGGAGCCCAGTAAGCCCAGAGGGGTTCTCAGATAAGGGAGGGTGGTTAGTTTTCCAATTATATAAATCAGAAGAGGAAAAAGGCCAGTATTGTAAAGGAATGAGATCATTAGGTCCTGACGCTGGCCCTCCCACATGTGCTCTAAGTGGCAAGGCAACTGTTGAATCCGGCCCCCCTTCCTCCCCGGGGCTTCGGCCTCGGCGGCTCCGAGTGCCCCCCGCCGGTCCCTGAGCCCCTCTCGCTATTGGTCCCTGTGGTGGGGCGGCTGCAGGTGGCTGCTGGGGCAGGGGGTAAGGGGGAGGTTGGGAGTCCATCCAGAGGAGGTCGTCAATCTCTGGATAAATCTTGGGGGGTGCTGACGGGCCGGACTTTCCAGCTGCATCAGACTGGGCAACCACGACCGTCAGTTTCAAAGAATTTGGGGTCCAAGGCTTGACCCACGGAGGTGGGAATTGGACGAGATTCTGCCAGGTCACAATGTAGGGGATCTGATCAGGGTGACCCCCTTCCTCCTGAAAAACAATTCGCCTGACGGCGGCGATTAGTGACAAGTCAAAAGCACCTTCTGGTGGCCAGCCCACTCCAAACGTCGGCCACTCGGAGGCGCTAAAGTTCTGCCACGGACCCTTTCTGACCTCCACCGACTGGTTGAGGGCTCTGACCTGCACCTCCTTCCAATGCTCCAGAGTTAGAGAAAGGGGAGTGGACACAGATTGTCCCATTTCTAGAATAATAGTAGACACAACAAGAGCGAACACAAGACTAAGACAAAAAAGAAACCAAAAACGGCGGCGACTTCGCGTCAACCACAAGCAACTCAAAGAATCAGATGGCCTTTCTAAGGCTGGCCGATTGAGACCCTCTGCGCGAGGTGGGACTCGAACCCACGATCTCGCAACAAAACACGAGGTGGGACTCGAACCCACGGTCTCGCAACAAGGCGCGAGGTGGGACTCGAACCCACGATCTCGCAACCCCAGATGGTCTCTTGGCCTCCAAAGGGGTCCACCAGGCGTCACTGGTCCTACCCTGTTCCTCCTGGGACGTCTCCCAGGGCAAACGGACGGTGGACACCTGGACACGTCTATCCTTATCCACCCCGCGTTCCCTCTCGGAGCGCGGTCTCACTGAGCGTCCGCAAAACCGAAACTGCGATCGCACCAAACTTAGAAACAGAACACAGACACCAGACCAAGGCAGGTCAAAGAATCTTACCTTAAAGTGGGTCTATGACCTCTGGGTGGTCGCGCTAATCCCGGACGAGCCCCCAAATAAAAGACCCCCGAAGGGAGACCCTCACTCAAGCCTCGGGACAGCCGCGGACCCAAGAAGACACTGAGACCGAACTCAAATTGTAGTGGGCAAGATTTAATAAAGTAACAGCAAGAAAGCACATAGACCAGAGCTCTGGGGTCGAAACTCATACACCTAGTATGGTATAGAGGAGAATCGACCTCGAGCCAAATTTTTCACAGGCTTATATAGGAAAAACTCAAGGGGGGAGAGCGGGGCAGGGAAAGTACAAGTTTGCATAACTAAGGGGTTCTGCCAAGGGACAAGGGGTTCTGCCAAGGGAATTCTACGTAACTAAGGGGTCATGTCCTATTATTTGGCAATGTACCCGGTTCATTCTGAGGTTGTTCCAGGAGGCCCTTATCTCAAAAATGTTCTTGGAACAGTCCTTAGTTGGGAGGGTTCGAACTCTAGGGTGAGGAGTTCAGGAATGCATTCTGGGGTGAAGAGTTCAGGAGTGTTCTGGGAACAATCTCTAGATGGGAGGGGTCGGGCTCTGGGGTGAGGAAGAGTTCAGTAATTTTTTTATCTTTATTCTTCAGTTGGAAAAATGACTCATCTGTTAAAAGCACCTGTTCTATGCAGATGACCGGGCACAAAACACCCACATCGTGGCTCACAATTTATGCACAGCTAAAGTTTCAGAGAATCAGTGCACACTTCCAGCCTCTGTAGGCAACAGAGGCATAAGTGCGAGAGAAGGCCAGAAGGGTCTAGCACGTTCTTGTAATCAAGGTCAGTACTAGGAAGGTGGAGACAGGAGGGTACCAGGGGATATAGGGGATCTGGATGCTCCCTTCTGATCTCTTAGGACAGAATAAACTCTTGTGGTGTGCGTATGTACATTCAGAAAGAGTCCACACACATTCAATGTTACGCACATGAATAAATACAAACCAAAATGGCATGCAAGAGACTCTACAGTTGAAATAAAGTAGTGCCGTTTGCAGTGTTTCATGTTTCACGTTTGTTCAAGTTTTTCAAGTATGTAAGGGCTTATGAACCTAGAATTTGTCTTAAAGCCAGTAGTAGCTCATTCCCACCTCCTGAAAACTCCCTTTGAAGCGATGGTGCCTGGTACTCCATGTACGCATGAGCAGGATATATTCAGCCAATCAGCACAGACCTGATTTCTCCAGCTTGCATCACAAAGGGTCCTAAGAATCCTCAGTCCAGGCATCTCTGCTGACAAAGGTTTTTATACCATTGAGGAGTTGAGCACGGAAGGGTGCAGTTGTGAAGGTGTTCACCTTTGAGATAACCAGTAAGTGATAATCGGCTCTGCTCAGGGTTGTTGGACAGTTAATCAAGGTATGACAGGGTGGGGCATATCAGGCCCAGGTTGCCACTAGGTGAGAAAATGCCTCATGATCGCCATTTCCTATGGCTTCTGATTGTTAAGTGAAGGTGGAGGACCATATTCATGGCAGAGGATTGAACAGGTCAGGGCCTTAGAAGATTGTGAACCCTTGGAGGACACAATCATGGGGCCTTGGAATAGGATCAGAGAGCTGGCTGCAGGATTGAGGGTCGGGGGAGCATGGGGCTGTGAGTGAGGATCCTTGGCGCTTGTCCTGTGTGCTGTAAGGAGCCTTAGGGTCCAACTTGGCGCTTGTCCTGTGTGCTGTCCGGGACCCATTAGAAACACACTGAGGATTCCTCCCTCTTCATTGTCTTCTCTATGGTGTGTTCCTTTGGTATAGACTGTATGGACATTGCAGAGAGGGGAGTGGCGTAGGAAGAATGAATGAAAAGAAGAAGAGGAGACATTACAAGAGATTAATAAGTAATCTGGGAAGGATTCTGAACAGGGATCCTCCTGTCTAATCGCCCATGTATTGGGATTAAAGACTTGGACCACCAAGTTCAGCTTTTTCTCTCAGTTTTAGTTCTGTAGGATGGGATCTTCCTTTGTAGCTCAGGCTGTTCTGGCTTGGGCTGGCCTTTAACTTACAATCTTCAGATGTTTGAAATCCTCGGCTTCCCCCAATCCCAAATTTCTCCAATATAAGGATTTTCTGTGTGGGTAATGGTGGTGAGTGTTTGTTGTAGACTGAGCATTGGGTATTCTTGACATGAATATATAGTTACCATGTTCATCATCTTTCTGGATAGTACCATGAATTTACTTTAAAACAGAGATATACTGAAAATCGGAATTGCTGATGTTTTGTTTAAAAAGAATCTTTGGGAGATAGTACCAAAATTCAGATGCCTCAAAGTTTAAATGCAAACACATTTTGCTCATCATTTTTGGTGAGAAAAGGAGGACTCACGTATTAAAGGCTGACCTGTTTTTGCCTTTTTTAAACTGAGAAATGACAGATTGTTAACTTGGGTTCTAAAGAAGGATTTAAAATAAGTAAGTTAAAGAAGATTTTAAAACAAAGTTGGGAGGGAGAGGGACATGATAAATGGGATACATGAAGGAAATTGTAAGGGGAAGCATATATATATATATATGTGTGTGTGTGTGTATGTATATATATACATATACATATACATATACACATACACATACACATACATATACACATACACACACATACACATATACACGTGTAACCATATTGAATATGTATGCAAAACTCTCTGATAAAGACAAATTATTAAAAATATAAGTGTTAAAAAACAAAAGAAACAATCTTTCAATGAGCTAAAATAATTATTTGACTTTTTGACATTTTTAACTATTTAAATGATACCTTTGGATTTAGATAACTACTTTTTTTTCTTTTTTCCTTTTTATTTATATTTTTTAACTAAGAAGACAACTGAGCGCTTAAGAGAAAAATGTCTATTAAGAAACTGCGGGTGATACCAAAGGAAGGTTACTTATTACTTGTTGACTTTGATTCAGATGAAGAAGAAGAGCAGGCTCATTCTGAAGGTATCCAGTCTTCAGTATTGATTGTGTCCTGCAGTTCATTAGACTTTTCCCAACTCACCTGCAATGGAAGAAGTCTTTTCTAAGTTTTCATGTACTTCATTTCTAATTTTACCTATATCTATATATTCCTATACCCGAGTTTTAGCAGTGCATATACCTACTCTTGGCACTTTAGACATAATATGTTGAGAAACAATAACTTGCTATGATTTTACCCCAGAAAAAGATCTGAACGGTGTTCCTATATGTTAGCAAAACATGAATTTATCTCATAAAACCTGCAAATAAATTATTTCATTCCTTTTTTCTATTATATATTTTCTTTATTTACATTTCAAATATTATCACCTTTTCTATTTCCCCTCTGCAAATCCCCTCTCCTCTTACCTCTCCCCCTGCCCCCAACACACCCACCCCCAATTCCTGGCCCAGGCATTCCTTAATACTGGGGCATAGGACCTTTACAGTACCAAGGGTCTCTCCTCCCGTTGATGACATACTAGGCCATCCTCTCCTACATATGCAGCTGGAGCCATAAGTCCCACCATCTGTTTTATTTGATTGGTGCTTTAGTCCCAGGGAACTCTGGGGGTACTGGTTAGTTCATATTGTTTATCCTCCTATGGGGCTGCAAACCCCTTATGCTCCTTGGGTACTTTCTCTAGCTCCATCATTGGGGACCCTGTGCTCAGTACAATGGATGTCTGTGAGCATTCACTTCTGTATTTGTCAGGCACTGACAGATCCTCTCAGGAGACAGCTATATCAGTCTCCTGTCCCCAAGCTCTTGTTGGCATCTGCCATAGTGTCTGGGTTTGTTGGTTATTTATTGGATTGATCCCTGAGTGAGGCAGTCTCTGGATTCATTCAGTCTCAGCTGCAAACTTTGTCTCTTTAACTCCTTCCATGGGCATTTTGTTTCCCATTCTAAGAAGGAATGACGTATCCACACTTTGGTCTTCCTTCTTCTTGAGTTTCATGGGTTTTGCAGGTTGTGTCTTGGTTATTGTGAGCTTCTGGCATAATATCCACTTATCAGTGAATGCATATCATGTGTGTTCTTTTGTGATTGGGTTATCTCCCTTAGGAAGATATCATCAAGATCCATCCATTTGTCTAAGAATTTCAAGAATTCATTGTTTTTAATAGCTGTGTAGTATTTCATTATGTAAATGTACCACATTTTCTGTATCCATTCCACTGAAGAGGGACATCTGGGTTGTTTTCAGCTTCTTGCTATTATAAATAAAGATGCTATGAACATAGTGAAGCATGTCAGTATTACAAGTTAGAATATCTTCTGAGAATATGCCCAGGAGGAGTATTGCTGGATCTTCCAGTAAAACTATGTCCAATTTTCTGAGGAAACACCAGACTGACTTCCAGAGTGGTTTTACCAGCTTGCAATCTCACCAGCAATGGAGGAGTGTTCCTATTTCACCACATTCTCGCCAGCATCTGCTGTCATCTGAGTTTTAGATCTGAGCCATTCTGACTGGTATGAGGTGGAATCTCAGGTTTATTTTGACATGCACTTCCCTGATAATTAAGGATGATGAACATTTTTTAGGTGCTTCTCTGCCATTCGGTTTTCCTTAGTTGTGAATTCTTTGTTTATCTCTGTCCCCATTTTTTAATGGGGTTATTTGATTTTCTGGAGTCCAGATTCTTGAGCTCTTTATATATATTGGATATTAGTCCCCATCTGATTTAGGATTGGTAAAGATTTTTTCCCATCTATTGGTTGCTGTTTTGTCCTATTGACAGTGTCCTTTGACTTATAGAAGCTTTGCAATTTTATAAGGTCACATTTGTCTATTCTTAATCTTACAGCACAAGCCATTGCTGTTCTGTTCAGGAAGTTTTCCCTTGTGCCCATGTCTTCGAAGCTCTTCCCCACTTCCTCCTCTATAAGTTTCAGTGTCTCTGGTTTTATGTGGAGTTCCTTGATCTACCTAGACTTGAGCATTGTGCAATGAGATGAAAATAGATCAATTTGCATTCTTCTACATGCTAACTGCCAATTGAGCCAGCACCATTTGTTGAAAATGTTGTCTTTTTTTCCACTGGATGGTTTTTGCTCCTTTGTCAATGATCAAGTGACAATAGGTGTGTGGGTTCATTTCTGTGTCTTCAGTTCTATTCCATTTATCTACCTGTCTATCAGTATACCTGTACCATGCAGTTTTTATCACAATTGCTCTATAGTACAGCTTGAGGTCAGGCACGGTGATTCCAGGAGAGATTCTTTTATTTTTGAGAAGAGTTTTTGTATCCTAGGTTTTGTTCTTATTCCAGATGAATTTGCAAATAGCCCTTTCTAACTCAGTTAAGAATTGTGTTGGAATTTTCATGGGGATTGCATTAAATCTGTAGACTGCTTTCGGCAAGATAGCCATTTTTACTACATTAATCCTGCCAATCCATGAGCATGGGAGATCTTTCCATCTTCTGAGATTTTCTTTGATTTTTTCTTCAGAGACTTGACATTTTTATCATACAGATCCTTCTTTCACTTACTCAGTTAGAGTCACACCAACGTATTTTATATTATTTGTGACTATTGTGAAGGGTGTTGTTTCCCTAATTTCTATTTCATCCTGTTTATTCTTTTTGTAGAGAAATGCCATTGATATGTTTGAGTTAATTTTGTATTCAGCTACTGCACTGAAGCTGTGTATCAGATTTAGGATTTCTCTGGTGTAATTTTTGGGGTCACTTATATATACTATCATATCTTCTGGAAATAGTGAGATTTTGTCTTCTTCCTTTCCAATTTGTATTCATTTGTTCTCTTTTTGTTGTCTAATTGCTCTGACTAGGACTTCAAGTACTATGTTGAATAGGTAGGGAGAAAGTGGGCAGCATTGTTTAGTCCCAGATTTTAGCGGGATTGCCTCCAGTTTCTCACCATTTAGTTTGATGTTGGCTACTGGTTTGCTATCTATTGCTTTTATTATGTTTAGGTATAGGCTTTGAATTCCTGATCTATCCTGGACTTTTACTATGAATGGGTGCTGTATTTTGTCAAATGTTTTCTCAGCATCTAATGAAATGATCATGTGATTTTTGTCTTTGAGTTTGTTTCTATAGTGGATTAAGTTGATGGATTTCTGTATATTAAACCATCCCTCATCACAGGGATCAAGTGTACTTGATCATGATGGATGATCATTTTTATGTATTCTTGGATTCAGTTTGCAAGGCTTTTATTGAATATTTTTGCATCAATTTTCATAAGGGAAATTGGTCTGAAGTTTCCTTTCTTCATTGGGTCTTTGTATGGTTTGAGTATAATTGTAATTCTGGCTTCATAGAACAAATTGAATAATGTTCCTTCTCTTTAGATTTTGCATAATGGTTTGAAGAGTATTGGTATTAGGTCTTCATGAAGATCTGATAGAATTCTGTACTAAACCCATCAGATCCTGGTCTTTTTTGTTTGGGAGACTATTAATGACTGCTTCTATTTCTTTAGGGGTTATGGGAGTATTTCTAGGGTTTATCTGATCCTGAATTATATTTGGTACCTGATATCTGGCTAGAAAAGTGTCCATTTCATCCAGATTTTCCAGTTTGGTTGAGTATAGGTTTTTGTAGTAGGATCTTATGATTTTTTGGATTTCCTAAGTTTCTGTTGTTATGTCTCCCTTTTCATTTCTGGTTTTGTTAATTAGGATGATGTCCCTGTGCCCTTTAGTGAGTCTGGCTAAGGGTTTACCTATCATGTTGATTTTCTCAAACAACCAGCTCCTGGTTTGGTTGATTCTTTGTATAGTTCCTTTGTTTCCACTTGGTTGATTTCAGTCCTGAGTTTGATTGTTTCCTGCCTTCTATTCCTCTTGGGAGAATTTGCTTCCTTTTGTTCTAGAGCTTTTAGTTGTGCTGTCAAGCTGCTCCTGTATCCTCTATCCAGTTTCTTTTTAGAGGCATTCAGGGCTGTGAAGTTTTCTCTTATTACTGTTTTCATTGTGTACCATATGTTTGGTTATGTTGTAGCTTCATTTTCATTAAACTCTAAAAAATCTTTAATTTCCTTCTTTATTCCTTCCTTGACCAAGTTATCATTGAGTAGGTTGTTGTTCACATTCCACATATATGTGGATTTTCTATTACTTATATTATTATTGAAGATCAGCATTAGTCTGTGGTGATCTGATAGGATGCATGGGATTATTTCAATATTTTTATATCTGTTGAGGCATGTTTTGTGACTGATTATATGGTCAATTTTGGAGAAGGCCTCATGAGGTACAGAGAAGAAGGGATATCCTTTCGATTTAGGATAAAGTTTTCTATAGATATCAACTAAATCCATTTGTTTCATAACTCCTGTTGGTTTCACTGTGTCTGTTTTTAGTTTTTGTTTCCAGGATGTGCCCATTGATGAGAGAGGGGTGTTGAAGTCTTCCACTATTATAGTGTGCAGTGCAATGTGTATTTTGAGGTTTACTAAAGTTTCTTTTATGAATGTGGCTGCCCTTGCATTTGGAGCATAGATGTTCAGAATTGGGAGTTCCTCTTGGTAAATTTAATTTTGATGAATATGAAGTGTTCCTCCTTGTCTTTTTTGATAACTTTGGGTTGAAAGTCAATTTTTTTTTGATATTCTAATGCCTACTCCAGCCTGTTTCTTGTGACCATCTGCTTGGAAAATTGTTTTCTAGCCTTTTACTCTGAGGTAATATTTGTCTTTGTCTGTGAGATTTGTTTCTTGTATGAAACAAAATGCTGGGTCATGCTTACACATTAAGTCTATTAGTCTATGTCTTTTTATTGTGGATTTGAGTCCACTGATATTAAGAGATATTAAGAAATAGTCGTTGTTGGTTCCTGTTATATTTGTTTTTAGAGATGGAATTTTGTTCATGTGGCCATCTTCTTTTAGGTTTGCTGCAAGATTACTTTCTTGCTTTTTCTAGAATGTAATTTCCCTCCTTGTTTTGGTGTTTTCCCTTCATTATACTTTGAAGGGCATGATTTTTTGGAAGATATTGTGTAATTTTGCTTTTGTCATAGAATACCTTGGTTTCGCCATCTATGGTAAAAGAGTTTTACTGTGTATAGTAGCCTTGGTTGGCATTTGTGCTCTCTTAGGGTCTGTATGTCAACTGTCCTGGATCGTCTGGCTTTCATAGTCTCTGGGGAGAAGTTAGGTGAAATTCTGATAGGTCTGCCTTTATATGTTACTTGAACTTTTTTCCCTTACTGCTTTTAATATTCTCTTTGTTGTGTGCATTTGGTGTTTTGATTATTATGTGATGGCAGGAATGTCTTTTCTGGTCTAAAGTATTTGGGGATCTGTAGGCTTCTTTTATGTTCATGGGCATCTCTTTCTTTAGGTTAGGGAAGTTTTCTTCTATAATTTTGTTGAAGATATTCACTGGCCCTTTAAGTTGGAAATCTTACTTCTCATCTATACCTATTATCCTTAAGTTTTGTTTTCTCCTTGTATCCTCAATTTCCTTGATGTAATTATTTCATTTATAAAAGCTGTTTCAAAAACTCACGTGGGCAGTTTTTCCAGAGAAATGCAAATTGAAAATACTTTATTAACTATTACTTATATAGCATACTTTCAAATGTTTCCATTTTCTATTGTCAATATAGTAAAAAGGCCAGCATTTGGCAAACATGAGAATATGCCGCCTCACGTAGAAGCAGATGAAGATATAAGGTAATATTTTCAATTTTTCCCAGTTCAATAGAGTACTTCAAAAGTAGTGTTTGTGATCCCTTCACTGGAGGAGTAGATTCAGGAAAATCAACAATTCATGGTCAGATGCAACTATATATTGAGTTCAAGCCCTGCTTGGGGTCCTTAAGTCCTTGTCATCACAAACACATAGCAACTTGGACAATATAGCCACCTGCATGGGATCTTCCCAGATATAAACACAAACAAAAGGAGAAACATCATAAAAATAAGAGGGGGACCATCTGGGAAGAAGAAGGGTCTCAGCAAGTGTGGGAGAGTTATGAATAAACTACTGTGGGGTATAAATGTATGAATTGTTAAAAGTAAATAATTCAGGTTCACTTTGGTTGTCTACCATGTATTTTATATGCATATGACATTTGTTCCAAACCACACATTATATATCTATTCTAAATAATTAAAAGAAGTTCCTGTGTAAAGTTTTTTTTTGTGTGTGTGCTAGGCAAATGCTCTACCAGTCCACTATATTTCTAGCTTTAAAATTTTATTGTCCTTTCTTCACAGAGATGAACAAGACAGTATGTTGGATAAATCTGGAGGTAGGTGTTTTTGGAGATATTTGCCTGTTGTTTGAAGAGGACAGAAGATGGCATCAGATCTCTATAAACCCTATAGCATAGGAGGATAATTTTAGGTTTCACAATAATTGTAGTTTTCTTTAAAACACATACAGATGACTACTCACCCAACATTCAGAAACAAAGATTAGCTGAAGGTGTACCTCAGTGGTACAGCACCATGTAAAAGCTATGAGTTTCATCTTCAGTGGTGAAAAAAAAAACCCAACCAACACACGAAATTAACAAAACACCTACCAAACAAACAAAAAACAACAATAAGCCTCGCAAATGAAATGTTAGTTTTTCCAGTTTGCCCAATTAACTGTAAAGTGAGCAAGAAATGCAATTGGCTATTGTAAGGAAACAAACAAAACCAGCATTAAGCATTTTAGGAACTTAAATTTAGGCATGATTAGAGAAATATGCACCCCCCCAAAAAAAAAAGACAGTGGCTACAGCAACATAACAAACCCTGCAGAGGGGCTAGAATTATGGCTCATTTGGTAAAGTGCTTTCCTTGAAAATATATGGACTTAAGGTGGGGGCCTAGAATCCACTTTAAAAATGCAGGCTGCAGTCCAGTGCTGAGTAGGTAGAGATAGCTAGCTGGCTAGCCAGGCTAGTGACGTCGGTGAGCTGCAGATTCAGAGAGACCCTGTCTCTGAAGATTTAAGTTGGATCAGGCAGTGGTGGCGCATGCCTTTAATCCCAGCATTTGGGAGGCAGAAGCAGGGGGATTTCTGTGTTTGAGGCAACCCTGGTCTACAGGGTGAGTTCCAGGACAACCAGGGCTATACAGAGAAACCCTGTCTGGAAAAACAAACAAACAAAAAATGTAAGTTGGAATATGATTGAGAATACAGTCTTCTTCTGCACACATATACTGAAATGTATACACATCATTTTTGCTGAATCTCTTTTTATGATTTACAGAATCCTTTAAAATTATGTTTTTTTTTCTTTTTCTGGAAATAGACAATATGAGGAAAGTGTCATATTTCTATAATCTCCACTGTATATTAAAAATAAACATCTATCGAGAGAAATGATCCAGCATACCTTAAAACACACACAGGGCAGGGATGGAAAGATAGCTTTCAAATTAAGACCACTTGTTGCTCTTGGGGAAAACCAAGGTTTAGTTCCTAGGACCCATATAATGGCTCACAACCATTTGTAATTCTAGATCCCGGGGATTTGGCATCCTATTCTAGTTTCTATGAGCACCAGACATGCATGTTGAACAAATACAAACATGCAAAAGCACGTTAGTTAAATAAATAAAACAAATCCGAAATACACATAACAGCCCCTTCAACTGAAACAAAGTAGGAGAGTCTTCTTTGGGGTTCATTTTATTTTAACTTTCAAGTTAGTATTGCAAACTTGGAAAATGGAAAACTTCTGGGTAGTAGTGGCAGCTAAAATACTATCTCTTATTTGCTGCTTGGATGACAGATGACTGATAGAGCCTCTCTCACTTTAGTAAGCATGTGCAAACACGGCCAATCAGCAAGGGGCTTGGCTGAGATTGTTTTCCAGCTGCCCAATCCCTGTTACCCAGTATGCTTTGTGGTGGCCACGAAGCTGAGTTCTTGAGGAAGGGAAGTTTCTTGAGGAAGCATGGTAGGGGGAAGTCTCTGTGGAGGTAGTCAGTGACCTGTTAAAAGATGGTTAATAATGGTTCAGGTGGGGGTCCGGATGGGGTGAAGGTGGAGGGGCGGAGGTGTTACTTCCAGAGTAAGGAGAGGAGATGACCCTCCCTGGACTCCAGATAGCACTGCTGCTGGGTTCACAATCGACTTTACCCACTTAGACCTCTGCGGTGAAAAACGGAGAACTTCACTAAGGGCAGGAGTTTGAACAGTCTAGTATCTAGCAGAAAGCAGGAAGGCCATGGAATTGGAGACCCTGAAAGTCTTCCTTGGGCCTGGGGATGTGAAGTGTGAGTAAACTGGAGGTCAGTTAGTGGCAGAAACAGACTAGAACCTTTTCTGTGCTGCTGCTACCCGACAGAAATTTATTAAAAACAAACTGAAGACGAGTCTTCATTTTCTTCTACCTGGTGTTGAAAGGCCAGATTGCCGAAACTTGTATATATAGGATCCAAACGGCCTCAAAATCCCGAGGCTCCTCTCAGCCTCTGAAGTGCTGGAACTTCAGACATACTTCAGGCCAGGCTGTGTTTATTTATGTGTTGTTTTGGTTTAGGGAAGTAAGCTCTAACTCTGTATCTCAGGAGTGTCTGAAACCTCATGTGCAGCTTGAACTGGCCTTGAAACTGAAGTCCTCAGCCTTACAAATGTACTGGGACCTGAGGAAACATGCTTGTTTTATTTTTACTTTTAAAATTTGTGGGGGTTTTTCATAGTTGAAGATTGAACCCAGAGCTTCTTGCTGTAGCAGTGAAATATATGTCCAGCCAGACAGAACTTTATAATTTAGATTTGTATTTCGATGAAAAAGATTGAGGAGCTTGGTTGTGATAATAGCAACTATGATTTTATTTGGAGATTGAGATGCAGACACATTTGCTCTAACTTATCAAAAACCTTGCAGGAATGGGACCAACATGCAGATCCTCCTATGTTTAGATATAAACCCACATGAAGTCACAGTTAAAGCCATCATAGTGTGTGTGTGTGTGTGTGTGTGTGTGTGTGTGTGTGTCTGTGTGTGTGTGTGTAAGAGAGAAAGAGAGAGAGAGAGAGAGAGAGAGAGAGAGAGAGAGTTTTAAAGTAAAAAATAACACACCTCTATTCTTTTATAGTAAGGAAGACCAAGATACTTTATTCAACTTAAATAATTCTTTTTAAAAATGTGTACATATTAAAGTTAAGGTTATTAATGGCTATCTTTGAAGCCAACTATTGTGTTCCATGTTTAAATACTAAAGTCTTTAGTATTAAATCAGAGGGTAATAGAAATATGGTTTTATCTTTAAACCCTTCTTGCAATTATGAAGTGCTGTTTTTGTAAAAATCATTCCTTAATGTTATTTTATATTTCAATTTTATTAGTTTAAGTGATTTTTTTTAATTCAAATGGCTTGAGAAAATTTCTTTTTATTTTAAATCAGAAAACGTAAGTTTCTCAGAGGAATGGCAGCGTTTTGCACGTTCTGTAGAGACACCAATGGAAAACTGGAATTTGTTAAGTGGTGAACAGCAAGTTAGGAATGCTTCAGAATTGGACCTTATGGAAGGTACCAAATATTTAATGATGGGCATTGATGTTACACTTCCTTTTTTCTCAGTTGTTCTTCTTAGGCTTGTAAAGGAGATCAAAAATCTCATATTGTATCTCTTGTCTTTAATCACAACATATAAATAAACAGCTTAAAACATATTTTTAGATGACAATTAGACATTACTTGATTTTGTTTAACTTCTAGGCAAATAATAGATCTGCTTTAAAACCTAATGTTGGCACTATGCCTGAATGATCACAAAGTATTTCATTAAAATTTGCAAAATAACATAATTGTTTTAATATCTTGTTTTATTACGAACCCAGTACAGAATCCAGTAACTCATGATGATGGGAATGCAAATCCTGAAGAAGTAGTTGGAGATACATGGTAATGTGTTCAAACTTATTATTTCCTTCTTAGTGTAAGTACTTCCAGAAAAATTTAATTGATTGTATAGCAAGTAATGTATATTAATAATTGGAATATGATATATACTATAAACAATATTTCTATAAGATTAATCCTTAATTTGAATGGTTTTCTTGGAGGGTGTAATGTTGTGGGTCAAACTCTCATCGTCCTGCTTGTAGGACAAAAGCTGAGCAATCAAACAGTATCCCCAGCATCCTTACTTTGTAAAGCTTTAATTACTTCACAGATCTCCAGTACAAAATATACTGGGAAATTTTGAAGGTACATTTTTGGATATATAATTTGTTTAAACTATATAGTATTAACATAATTTATATATTAGGAAGTATTGATTAATATACTATATGACATCTTAATGACTTATTTATATGTAGTATTTTGTGAATATTTTTTTTTAATTTAATTTATTTATTATGTGATATTATCTTTATTTACATTTCAAATAATAGCCCTTTCCTGGTTTCACCCCAGAAACTCCCTATTCCATTACCCCTCCCTGTGCTTCTATGAGGGTGTTTGCCCACCCACCCACTCCCACTTCCCCACCCTCGCATGTGGGTACACTGGGGCATTGAACCTTCACAGGACCAAGGACCTCTCCTCCCACTGATGTCTGACAAGGCCATCTTCTGCTATATATGCACTGGAGCCATGGGACCCCCTCTTTTGTTGATGGCTTAGTCCCTGGGTGCTCTGGGAGGTCTGGTTCATTCATATTGTTGTTCTTCCTATAAGGTTGCAAACCCCTTCAAATCCTTCAGTCCTTCCTCTAACTCCTCCACTGGGAATCCTATGATCAATCTGATGGTTGGCTGTGAGCATCAGCCTCTGTTCTTGCCAAGCTCTGTCAGAGCCTCTCAGGAGAAAGTCATATTAGGCTCCTGTCAGCAAGCACTTGTTGGCATCCACAATCGTGACTGGGTTTGGTGTCTGTATATGGGATGGATACACAGTTTGGGCAGACTCTAGATGGTCATTCCTTCAGTCTCCGCTCTGTACTTTGTCTCCATGTTTCCTCCCAGGAGTATTTTGTTCCCCATTCTAAGAAGGACTGAAACACCCACACTTTTGTCTTCCTTCTTCTTGAGCTTCTTGTGGTCTGTGAATTACATTTTGGGTATTCTGAGCTTTTAGACTAATATCCACTTATCAGTGAGTGCATACCATGTTTGTACTTTTGGGATTGGGTTACCTCACACAGGATTATATATTTTAGATCCATCCATTTGCCTGTGAATTTCATGAAGTAATTGTATCTGTACCATTACCATACATTTTTATCATTATTTCTCTATAATACAGCTTGAGGTCGGGAATGATTCCCCCTGAAGTTCTTTTATTGTTGAGAATAGTTTTTTGATATACTGGATTTCTGTTATTCCAAATGATTTTTCAAATTGCTCTTTCTATCTCTATGAAGAATTGAGTTTGAATTTTGATGGAGATTGCATTGAATCTGTTGATTGCTTTTGGCAAGATGGCCATTTTTACTAAATTAATTGTGCCAATCTATGAGCATGGGAGATCTTTCCATCTTTTGAGATTTTCAATTTCTTTCTTCAGAGACTTGAAGTTCTTATCATACAGATCTTTCGCTTGCTTGGTTCGAGTCACACCAAGGTATTATAATTTGTGACTATTGTGAAGGGTGTTGTATCCATAATTTCTTTTTCAGCCTGTTTATCCTTTGAGTAGAGGAAAGCTACTGATTTGCTTGAGTTAATTTTATATCCAACCACTTTGCTGAATTTGTTTATCAGGTTTAGGGGTTCTCTGTTGGAATTTTGGGGGTCACTTACATATACTATCATATCATCTGCAAATAGTGATATTTTGAATTCTTCCTTTCCAATTTTTATCCCTTTGACCTCTTTTTGTTATATAGTTGCTATGGATATAACTTCTAGTACTATAAAATACTACTATATTATATACTACTGTGAATAGGTAGGAAGAGAGTGATCTTGTCTTGTCTGATATTAGTGGGATTGCATCAAGTTTCTCTCCATTTATTTTGATGTTGGATACTGGTTTGCTCTATATTGCTTTTACTATGTTTAGGTATGGGCCTTGGCTTCTTGATCTTTCCAAGAATTTTATCATGAAGAGTTGTTGAATTTTTGCAAATGATTTCTCAGCATCTAATGAGATAATACTGTGTTTTTTTTCCTCAAGATTGTTTACATAGTGGATTACGCTGATGGATTTCCATATATTGAACCATCCCTGTATCCCTGGGATGAAGAACATTTGATCATGAAGGATGATCATTTTAACGTGTTCTTTGTTTGGGTTTACCAGAATTTTATTGAGTATTTTTGCATCAATATTCATAAGTGAAACTGGTCTCAAGTTTCCTTTCTTCATTTGGGTCTTTGTATGTTTTGGGTATAAGTGTAATTGTGGCTTCATAGAAAATTGAATAGTGTTCCTTCTCTTTTGATTTTGCATAAAAGTTTGAAGAGTATTGGTATTAGGTCTTCTTTGAAGGTCTGATAGAATTCTGTACTAAACCCATCCGATCCTGGGGTTTTATTTTTGGTGAGGGGGTGGGAGCCTATTAAAGACTGCTTCTATTTCTTTAGGGGTTATACGAGTGTTTACAGGGTCTATTTGATCCTGATTTAAATTGGTACCTGATATCTGTCTAGACAGTTGTCCATTTCATCCAAATTTTCCAGTTTTGTTAAGTATAGGCTCTTATAGTAGGATCTGATAATTTTTTTTTTGGGGGGGGGGTTCCTAAGTTTCTGTTTTTATGTCTCTCTTTTCATTTCTGGTTTTGTTAATTTGGACTCTGTGCCCTCTCTTTAGTCTACCTAAGGGTTTATCTATTTTGTTGATTTTCTCAAAGAACCAGCTCCTGGTTTGGTTGATTCTTTGTATAGTTCTTTTTGTTTCCACTTGTTTCATTTCAGCCCTGAGTTTGATTATTTCCTGCCTTCTACTCCTCTTGGGTGAATTTGCTTCCTTTTGTTCTAGAGCTTTTAACTGTGCTGCCAGGCTGCTAGTGTATGTTCTCTCCAGTTTCTTTTTTGGAGGCACTCAGAGCTATTAGTTTTTCTCTTAGAATGCTTTCATTGTGTCCCATAAGTTTGGATATGTTGTAGCTTCATTTTCATTAAACTCTAAAAGTCTTTAATTTCTTCCATGACCAAGTTATCGTTGATTAGACTGTTGTTCAACTACCACGTGTATATATATATATATATATGGGTTTTGTATAATTTATATCATTATTGTTGTTGTTGTTGTTGTTGTTGTTGTTATTATTATTATTATTATTATTATTATTTGGGGGGTTAAGACAGGGTTTTTCTGTGTATCCCTGGCTGTCCTGGAACTCACTTTGTAGACCAGGCTGGCCTTGAACTCAGTAATCCACATGCCTCAGTGTCCCAAGTGCTGGGATTAAAGGCATGTGCCCCCATGCCTGGCTTATTTATATTATTATTGAAGATAAGCCTTAGTCCGTGGTGACTTGATAGGATGCATGGGATTATTTAAATATTTTATATCTGTTGAAGCCTGTTTTGTGACCCATTATATGGACAGTATTGGAGAAGGCATCATGAGGTGTTGAGAAGAAGGCACATTCTTTTGTTTTATGATAAAATGTTCTATGTTATCTATAGATATAGATATCTGTTAAAACAATTTGTTTCATAACTTCTGTTAGTTTCACAGTGTCTCTCTTTTGTTACTGTTTCCAGGATCTGTTCATTGCTGAGAGTGGGGTGTTGAAGTTTCCCACTATTATTATGTAGGGTACAATATATACTTTGAGCTTTAGTAAAGTTTCATTTATGAATTTGGTTGCCCTTGCATTTGGAGCATGGATGTTCAGAATTGTGAGTTCATCTTTGTTGATTCACCCTTTGACAAGTATAGTGACAGTCCTTATCTTTAAAAAACAAAAACAAAAGAAAAACAATAAAAAAAACAAACAAACAAAAAAAAACAATAACAAAAACCTTTTGGTTGTAAGTTGATTTTATTCCATAGTAGAATGGCTATTCCATGTTGTTTCCTGGAAATATTTGCTTGGAAATTTTTTTCCAGACTTTTCCTCTGAGGTAGTGTCTGTCTTTGTCACTAAGGAGGGTTTCCTGTATGCAGCAAAATCCTGGGTTCTGTTTATGTATCCAGTCTATTACTCTATGTCTTTTATTGGGGAATTGAATCCATTTCTATGAAGAAATATTAAAGACCAGTGACTGTTGGTTGTTTCCTGTTACTTTTGTTGTTTGAGGTGGAATTATGTTTATATTGCTATCTTCTTTGGGGTTTGTTGAAAGAAGATTTCTTTCTTGATTTTTGTATGGTGTAGTGTTTCCCTCCTTGTGTTGTAGTTTTCCATCTATTTTTTTGAAGGTTTCGATTCGTGGAAAGATATTGTGTGAATTTGGTTTTATCATGGAATACTTTGGTTTCTCCATCTACGGTAATTGATAGTTTTGCTGGGTATAGTAGCCTGGGCTGGCATTTGTGTTCTCTCAGGGTCTATATAACATCTGTCCAGAATCTTCTGGCTTTTATAGTCTCTGGTGAGAAGTCTGGTGTATTTCTAACAGGTCTGCCTTTTTATGATATTTGACTTTTTTCCCTTACTGCTTTTAATATTTTATCTTTAGTGCATTTGTTGTTCTGATTATTATGTGTCGGCAGGAATTTCTTTTCTGGTCCAGTTTATTTGGAGTTCTGTAGGCTTCTTGCATGTTCATGTGCATCTTTCTTTAGGTTTGGGAAGTTTTCTTCTATAATTTTGTTGAAGATATTTGCTGGCCCTTTGACTTGGGAATCTTCTCTCTCTTCTATACCTATTTTCCTTAGGTTTTGTCTTCTCATTGTGTCCTGGATTTCCTGGATGTTTAGGGTTAGGAGATTTTTGCATTTTGCATTTTCGTTCACTGTTGTGTCAATGTTTTCTATGGTATCTTCTGTACCTGAGATTCTCTATTCTATCTCTTGTATTCTGTTGGAGATGCTTGCATCTATGTCTCCTAGGTTTTCTTTCTCCAGGTTCATCTCTCTTTGTGAGTTTTTATTCTGTATTTCCATTTTTAGATCTAGATGGTATTTCTTCAATTCCATCACCTGTTTGATTGTGTTTTCTTTAACTTTTTAAGGGATTTTTGTGTTTCCTCTTTAAGGGCTTCTAGCTGTTTTCCTGTATTTCTTTAATGGAACTATTTTTGTTCTTAAAGACCTCTATCATCATCATGAGATGTGATTTTGAATCTGAATCTTTCTTTTCCAATGTGTTGGGGTATTCAAGACTTGCTCTGTTGGCCAAACTGGTTTCTGATGACACCGACTAGTCTTGGTTGCTATTGCTTATATTCTTGCACTTACCTCGTGCCATCTCATTTTCTTTGGTGCTACCTTCCCTTGCTGTCTCTGTCTGGAGCCTGTCCCTCCTGTAATCCTAGTTGTGTCAGAACTCATAGGAGTCCAGCTATCTCTGAGATCTTGGGATCCTGGGATCCTGATATTTTGGGTGTGTCTGAGCTCCTGGAAGTCATGCTGCCTCTTGGATCTTGAAATCCTGGTGTGACCAATCTCCTGAGATCCTGCTGTGTCAGAGCTCCTGGGGGTTAAGCTTTTTCTTGGTGTTGCAAGATTTGGTGAGGTGCCAGAGCCCTAGGTTTTCTCTAGACACAGTTGCATACTGCAAGGAACCTGTGCCTCTGGCCGGGAGGATGATTTTGTTTCCCTGGTTCTTGTGGGGGTCCCAGATACACAGGGTGTTGGGAAAGATATTGTGCCCTCAGCTCTGCTCTTCTGTCAGAACTCCAGTGTTCCTGGGTGTGTCTGATCTCCTGGGAGTCGAGATTCCTCTGTGATCCTGTGATCTTTAGCATTTCAGAATACCTGAGAGTCGTGCTCCCTCTGGGTGTTTTAAGAGTGGGTGCAAAGCCAGTACCCCAGGTCTGATCCAGGTGCAGTTTCAGAACAGATGGAATCCATGCAACTGGAAAGGCAGGAGTTCCTGTGTCCCTGGATCCTTAGGGACTCAGTTACTCCTGATGTTGGGGCCATTCCTGTGATCCTGGGAGTGTTAGAGCACCTGGGATTTGAGCTTACTCTGGGTATTGTGGGACTAGGTCAGCACCCAAGAACTACTCATGACATGGACTCTTGCAAATATTTTTGATTTAGCATCATGGACTTATTTTTGCCTGTGGTACAGAAGTGAAAATGGTGCTTTTTCAACAGGTGTGACATTAATTAAACTTAATTTTATTTTTTTCATATATTTCTGTCTGTGGTGCATATATACACATGTGGAGGGCAGAGGAGGATGTTGGGTTTTGCTCTATTTCTTTCCACCTTATTCCCGTAAGACCTGCTCTTTCACTGAACATGTAGCTAGATAAGCAGCCAGCAAGTCCTAGCAATTCTCACTCTGCCTACCACAGTGCTGCTATTGTAGAAGCAAACATCCATGGTTAGTTTTCTAAATGGGTACTAGAATCAAACTTGCAAACGTCCTCATTTCACAGTAAACCCTATTTATTACTGAGGCATTTTCATAACTGCATTGAAGGGATTTTTAGAGGAAAAAAATGATGTAAACTTTTCTACATTCCATGTATTCAAAGCTAAGTGATATGTATACAAAATTCTGTACATGCAACAGTATTTCGTTGACCCAGTATTAATTTTATATTAAGTCAGTTTCTTTTCTAAAACTCCTCTGTGCTTTTCTTTATATGACACAATGGAAAAATGAATTCTTTAATATAACCCTTATTACTTATTTTTTTAAATTTTATTTTATGGGTATGTTTGTTTTGCTTGATTGTGTGTATGTACACATCTTGTATGTCTTGTACCTGAGGAGGCCAGATGAAGGCATTGAATTCCCTGGAACTGGAGTTATAGGTTGTGAGCAACCTTGTGGATGCTGGGAATCCATTCTCAGATCTCTGGAAGGGAACCAGTGCTCTTAACTGATGAATCATCTCACCAATCCCCTCACTGATTTTTATAAAATGAATTATGTAACTGAAAGTGAAAGACAAATTTACTAACCAGTGAGGGAATGAAACTCAGATCCCAAAGAATCTATTTTAAATTATATGTAATTGAATGTTGCATGAGCTTTCTTAGAGGATAATAATTTGTCTTTGATATATAGTCTCACTATGTATGTCAGGCTGGCTGGAATTTTCCTAAGTAACCTATGTTGTCCTTTACACTGGAAATCTCCTGCTAAGCTTCCTAGACTAGGATCATAGACCCAAAACGTCTTACATGGCTTAAGAAACAATGCTCTTAATACCTATTTTTCAGACATATTTGTGTATTAGTGTTTTGCTTACAGGTATATATGCGCACCACATATGTGCCTGTTGCCCATACATATAAGATGATTATTTCAGACGCCTTGGACTGGAGTCACATAAAGAGAAAACACATGGAAACTTATATCAAAGATTCTTTCAAAAAAATGCAACCAGAAATTAGAATGACTTTGGCAAACGAACAAATGGGAGAGGTAGAGTTGTTAGTTTTGTAGGGTCACATTTGTATCATTTTAAAAATTATATGTGGCTGAAGTTGAAAAAAAAACATTACTGAGCTTTTAGTAAAAATGTGTGTCTTTGATTTTGTCTAAGCAGTTAACCATATAACTTCATGCCTTCAAGTAAACTAAATCTAATTCTTAGAAATCTGTGAAAATTTTTATTTTCTACTTTAAGTACCTGTTAATGAGATTTTAAAATTTGATTTACATTAATTGTGGAAACACAGAAGTCTTACACAAAATCTTAGAAATGTAATTTGTTGTTTATTATGTTTAACAATATGGAAAAAAATCAATTACATATGCAGACAATTTGTATATTTTAATTGACTTATGTTTTGCACTAAGTCTTAACTGAATCAATATAGGAAAATAAATTAGACATTATATTTGATAGAAAATAATGAAAAAATACTTTGAAATACAATTAATATTCTAAAATAAGATATATATGTATTAAAACTTCTTTAATTTTTGAAAAGCTAAAACATAAAAGAAGACTTCTCTGATAATCTTTCAGGGAAAAAAAACTATAATGATTTCCCATTAGATAATTTTTTACTGCTGTTTTTCTTTTTATAGTATGAAATGGTCAATTTAATTTGTTTTGAGTGGTCTTTTTCATATCGGTATGAAATGTGACTGCTTTTATTACTGTGCTTTACAGAAAGAAGATCAACAACAAATTGTGTGAGCAGAAGTTTGATATGGATATACAGAAATTCAATGAAGAACAAGATAAATCAGTGGTTGGTATCATAACTAACTTCATAATTAACCTAGAATAACTAAGTATCAAGTAGGAATGGAGAAACTAGCCTTGTGTTGGGCACATGAAACGAAGTTAAGTTTCATTATCTATCTATCCTTGGTTCTGTTCTAGTCCTACTGAATTGTAAAGCAGAGAAGTATGATCACATACTATATCAATGAAAACCACTAGGTATTTTCTTGTAGACCAGATTATAAATTTTCAAGAGGCAGACTTTTGCTGAAAGATGAAGAGAGGATTACCAGTTTCTACAAAAGTAAGCACACTATGTCAGCCTCAGGTACAGTTGAAAGGAGAGAGAAAGCTTACTTACTGGTGTCATCTGGACTCTGTTGTTAATATTCGAAAGCCATCTCAAACTGGCAAATCAGTTCTTACAATCCTAAACTTAGTACAAATTTAGTAACAGTGGATAGAAACAACCTTTCTCAACAGCCCTGGCAGAATATTCCTGTGGAAGAATATCACCAAACTATTTTAGATCATCTCTCCATTACTGTACCAATGACTGTAGTCATCACATAGTTTCCAAGTAAGATCTGAGATGATGACCATATTAACTATTTTTTATTTGATTGGTTAATAGTTTGAGAAGTATTCAATTTGAAATGAACAGGAGATCCATTCCTGCCTGGGAAGGAATTGAGGAAGCCGCCATTATGAGTCAGTTCTGGAAAGAGATAGGGACTAAAGATAAAAAGTAAATAAATACTCCAATTGAAGGCAATTTTTAAACCTTGAACCCTGGATGAAATTTCAAGGGGGAGTAATCATCCATGTATATGAGGAGTCTAAAGACAGACTCCCAGAGTACTTCAATATTTGTAATTCTGCATGAGGTGGGGGTGAGGGGGTGAGAGTGAACCAGAAAGGGAAGAGAACAATTGGTACAAATAAAACTACTATGAGTGAAGGAAAACATTTAAGGAAGAAAAGTTCACTAACTTTGTCATATGCTGCTAATGGGTCAAATAAAATAGATTTGCAGGGCTTGAAGATGGTTTATTTGGTAATCTTTCTCACTGTAGGCATGGAGACTCGAGTTTATATTCCCTGAGTAAGCATGCACGCACACACCTCCACCACCACCACTACCACCAACACCACCAACAACAAAACAAACAAGCAAAACTAAAAACAAACCACCACAACAATAAAAGTTGGTGTGGTGGTGAGCATTTTAGAACCACCAAACTCAGATTTAGTTCAGAGATAAGAAGATTCCCAGAGCTTCCTAGCCACCAGTTGTAGCCTAATGGATGAATTCTAGGTTCATTGAGACCCTGTCTCCCAAACAGTGGGATGCAACCAAAGAAGACACCCAATATTAATCCTTTGTCTCCATATGTATGCACGTGTACATTTTTTAAAGAGAAACTTCACAAAGTGGAGGTCATTGTACTTAATCAGGATGATTTGAGTGGAAATGTGAGGTACAAAACTGATCACTGTGAATAAAGGACAAAATAGGAATGTAGTAGCAGAAGGAGAAAAGGTGTAAACAGCCTGTCTTAATTTTTTAAATGCAAATTACCATGGTTGTCTGCCAACATAAAGAATACAAAGAGAAATTTATATTACTACTTCCATTGTTACTTGAGATTGGAACCTAGATAAAACAAATCTACCACTAAACTTTGTCCCCAGACATCTTTTTACACTTTATTTTGAGGCAGGGTATCTTTAAGTGATCAAAACTATTCATGATCTTGTGATCATTCTAACTCAAACTTTATAAAAGTTAGTTTTATAGGCATTACACTGACGACCAGCTAAAGTCATAAATTTAAAATAACAGTTACAGTTGGTGAAACTCTTGACAATAGTTGAGAAAAGTGAAGATGTTTGACTTAGTAAAGAATAAGTATAAGGCATCCTTAAGAAAGGAAAAGAAAGTAGAAGACATGGCACATACACCTTAGGTGGGGGCTAGATACAGAGATGAGGTAGTGAACCACCTCCTGGGATTACTTCTGCTGGTTAGAAAAAGGAGGCCACCATATGGTAAAAGCATTAACACTAGCTAGAGTTAAGCTTCCAGGGCTAGGATTTTACCAAGTTCATGTTTACATGGTGCATGCCTATAAACTTAAGTACTTGAGAGGCTAAGGCCAGTCTCTGCAGCATGGCAAACACTTTCTCATAAAAAAAAGTTTTATTAACCCACAATTGGTAGTATAATTGTATTTCATGTTACTTAAAAATATAAGTATATTTAGTCATAATAGTTGTTAAAATGTTAAATCACTTGGAAAACTATTCCTTTTACATTTCATATGGAATTATTTTTGCTCACGTAAATATTTTAGTATTGGAAATACATTAAGTGGTTGGTTGTTAGCCTAGCATTCATGCTGCATGGCAGTAAAAACAAAAATGAACAGAATTGTTACAGTAATGTTTTCCTTTTACATTTGTAGAACAATTATCAAAAAGAACAACAAGCATTAAAACTGTCCGAATGTAGTCAGAATCTGACCCTGGAAGCAATTGAAGACATGCATGAGAAGTCCATGGAGGTATGTTGCACATGGTCCATAAAATGTCCTTAGGAAACGAAATATGTTTTAGGAATCAAAAAGTTTAACTACTTGATATTTTGAATTATTTCTTACTGAAGTGACTGATATTATCTGTAAAATCCTAATGACTTTGTAGGAATTATTCAAGACATGAAATGATAAATTGGGAATTTGACCTCAGATGTACCTCATAGTTTATTAACACTATAATTATCCTGCTTAACTAAACATAGCACATCTATACATCATTTGCAGAGAATCTTTCATATTTGTATCCTTTGGAGTTTCTTTAGTAAGAAGTGCTTTTCTGTTTTAGGGTTTGATGAACATGGAGACCAACAACTACGATATGCTTTTTGATGTAGATGGTGAAGAGACATTATGAAGCATACTCTGAAGTACTCTTCTCCTTTCCCATCTTCAGACTAATGAAGCATACATATTTCTCACTTGCTGGTACATTTGTAACCAAATAAAAAATTCACTAACATTTTTGTCTCCTATGAAACAGAGTTTGAAAGGCTCTTTAATCCTTGTAATTCTGATGATTCTAAGAAGGAAGTTAACCCCCGTGAAGTGATTACAAAGTTAACTAGGAGGTATACCTTTAGAGTCAAAATAGAACTCCTTTATTTTTAAACATCTTTAATCATTTTCTTGTTTAAGTGTAAGAGCCTCTTTATATTAACTTCCAAACAAAATCTAAATGAATAAGTGAGTGGCAAATAGTCCTTTGTACCGAACTTCCACACACTAATGTAGTGAATTATTTAAAATTTATTCCTTAATCTTTTTTTAAAGTCTAGACTTTATCCCCCTCCTTGTCCACCCTCTGATTGTTCCACATCCCATACCTCCTTGCCTCATGCTCCCACACCCCAACTCCCCATCTCTAAGAGGATGTCCCCACCATCCTACCCCCACCCCACCAGACCTCCCTACTCCCTGTGGCCTCAAGTCTGTATATGTGTTGGGTCTTCATATCAGCTGGTGTATGCTGCCTGGTTGGTGGCTCAGTGTCTGAGAGATCCTGGGAGGTCCAGGTTATTTGAGACTGTTGGTCCTCCTCCTTCAACTCCTCTTCCTCAGCTTCTTCTAGCTTTTCCCTAATTCAACCACAGGGGTTCCCAGCTTCTGTCCATTGGTTGCATGTAAATTTCTGCATCTGACTCTTTCACCTGATGGTTGGGTCTTTAAGAGGGCAGTCATGATAGGCCCATTTTTGTGAGCACACCATAGCATCAGTAATAGTGTCAGGCCTTGATGCCTCTCCTTGAGCTGGATCCCAATTTGGGCCTGTCATTGGATCTCCTTTTCCTTAGGCTTTTCTCCATTTTTTTCCAGTAGTTCTTTCAGACAGAAACAATTCTGGGTTAGAGCTTTTGACTGTGGGATGGCAACCCCATCTTTCCACTTGATGTCCTGTCTCTCCACTGGAGGAAGACTCTACAAGTTCCCTCTCCCCACTGCAGGGCATTTCATCTAAGGTCCCTCCCTTTGAGTCCTGAGAGTCTCTCACCTCCCAGGTCTGTGGTATATTCTAGAGGGTTTTCTAACCTCCTACATATCAAAGATGCCTGTTTCCATTCTTTTTGCTAGTCCTCAGCGCTTCAGTCCTTTTTCCCACCCCCACAATACCTGATCATGTTCCTCTCCTCTTCTCCTTGTCTGCTTTCCCACCCAGGACCCCTCCCCCTCCCTGTAGTGATTTTTTAACCTTCTTAACATTTCTAATTATTTTTATTCATAAGGATAATTGAAATTTATTTTTGATTCATTATCTTATTAGTTCCCGAAGGTACAAGTTACAAATATAGAAGGCACATTGGTTTGGTTTTATTTCATTTATTTTATTTTTGAGACAGGCACTTAGTATTTTTTGTATGTCTAGTAAGGTCTAGAATGTTTTGGTTCAGCATTCCATGTAGGTGCTATACAGGAATGTGACAACATACCTGGCTTACACTGTTCTTAAGAAAATAGTCCCAAAAAATCTCCTATAAACACTATAAAATTAACACTGTCAGCTCTGAGAGATGAAAATATTTCCTGTTCACTTACAGAATTCATTGACAGAAAGTATATTTGTTTCTTGAAACAAACTAGACTGCTAACTGTGAGGCAGGATAAAAGAACTGATTAGCCCCATCTCACTGTTCCAGGCCCAGCCCCTTCTCTCTGTTCCCATTGTTCTTGTTTCTGAGCTCTCTGTCTCTGTCTTTGTTCTCAGCTTCCCCTCTATCTGTTCTCTGCCCTACTTTTTCTGACCGAATGACTTTGCTTCTTCTGTCTGTCTGCCTCTATCCCTTCCCCAGTTCCTCACTCTTCTCCCCTCCCCCAATAAATCCATTTTATACCAGGTCTGTTGCATGGTATAATTTCTCAGGGGCACACCTTGCATGAGCCCACCAAAGGTACTCCCTTGCCATGTTATATTTCATAACACTAACACATTAAATGCAACTGACAAAATCTATAAATATTAGTTTGAGACATGGATTTTTTTATTCTCATAAAGGCATCAAAACATCATTTCATTGTGCTTGGCCTTCAGATAAATGACACCTAACCTTACCTAATGCTTAAGAATGCTTCACATATGTCTTCAAACATAAGTAATCAAGAATGCCTTCTATTTTCATGTTTAGCAAACATATAGAAGTTTGATTTTTAGATTCATTTTTTTTTAGTATTAGTATTTTATTTATTCATGCAGATTCAACATCTTGCAAACTTTATATGTTTCAGTATGGGGGAACAACAGGGCCAAGAAGTGGGAGTAGGTGGGTAGGGGAGTAGGGGGAGGGTCTAGGGGGTTTGGGGGATAGCATTTGAAATGTAAATGAAGAAAATACCTAATTTTAAAAAAGAAATAATTCTGATAGGCCTGAATTTATGTGTTACTTGACCTTTCTCCGTTACTGCTTTTAATATTCTATCTTTATTTAGTTCATTTGTATTTCTGATTATTATGTGTCGGAAGGAATTTCTTTTCTGTCTATTTGGAGTTCTGTAGGCTTCTTGTATGATCATGGGCATCTCTTTCTATAGGTTTGGGAAGTTTTCTTCTATGATTTTGTTAAAGATATTTGCTGGCCCTTTCAGTTGAAAATCTTCGTTCTCATCAACTCCTATTATCCATAGGTTTGGTCTTCTCATTTTGTCCTGTATTTCCTGGATGTTTTGAGTTAGGATCTTTTGCATTTTTTATTTTCTTTGATTGTTGTGCCGATGTTCTCTAAGGAATCTTCTGCACCTGAGTTTCTCTCTTCCATCTCTTGTATTCTGTTGCTGATGCTCACATCTATGGTTTTAGATTTCTTTCCTATGGTTTCTATCTCCAATGTTGCCTCACTTTGGGTTTTCTTTATTGTGTCTACCTCCCGTTTTAGGTCTAGTATGGTTTTGTTCATTTCCATCACCTTTTTGGATGTGTTTTCCTGTTTTTCTATAAGGACTTCTACCTGTTTGTGTTTTCCTGTTTTTCTTTGAGGACTTGTAACTCTTTAGCAGTGCTCTCCTGTATTTCTTTAAGTGAGTTATTAAAGTCCTTCTTGATGTCCTCTACCATCGTCATGAGATATGCTTTTAAATCTCGGTCTAGCTTTTCGGTTGTGTTTGGGTGCCCAGGACCAGATGGGGTGGGAGTGCTGCATTCTGATGATGGTGAGTGGTCTTGATTTCTGTTAGTAGGATTCTTTTTTTTTAATTAGGTATTTTCCTCGTTTACATTTTCAATGCTATCCCAAAGGTCCCCCATTCCCACCCCCCCAATCCCCTACCCACCCACTGCCCCTTTTTGGCCCTGGTGTTCCCCTGAACGGGGGCATATAAAGTTTGCAAGTCCAATGGGCCTCTCTTTGCAGTGATGGCCGACTAGGCCATCTTTTGATACATATGCAGCTAAAGACAAGAGCTCCCGGGTACTGGTTAGTTCATATTGTTGTTCCACCTATAGGGGTGCAGTTCCCTTTAGCTCCTTGGGTAATTTTTCTAGCTCTTCCATTAGGGGCCGTGTGACCCATCCAATAGCTGACTGTGATCATCCACTTCTGTGTTTGCTAGGCCCTGGCATAATGTCACAAGAGAGAGCTATACCTGGGTCCTTTCAGCGAAATCTTGCTAGTGTATGCAATGATGTCATTATTTGGAAGCTGATTATGGGATGGATCCTTGCATATGGTAATCACTAGATGGTCCATCCTTTTGTCACAGCTCCAAATTTTGTCTCTGTAACTCCTTCTATGGGTGTTTTGTTCACATTTCTAAGAAAGGGTAAAGAGTCCACACTTTGGTCTTCATTCTTCTTGAAATTCATGCGTTTGGCAAGTTGTATATTATATCTTGGGTATCCTAAGTTTCTGGGCTAATATCCACTTATCAGTGAGTACATATTGTGCTAGTTCCTTTGTGATTGGCTTACTTCACTCAGGATGATACCCTCCAGGTCCATCCATTTGCCTAGGAATTTCATAAATTCATTTTTTTAATAGCTGAGTAGTATTCCATTGTGTAAATGTAGCACATTTTCTGTATCCATTCCTCTGTTGAGGGGCATCTGGGTTCTTTCCTGCTTCTGGCTATTATAAACAAGGCTGCTATCAACATAGTGGAGCATGTGTTCTCCTTACCAGTTGGGAAATCTTCTGGACATATGCCCAGGAGAGGTATTGCGGGATCCTCCTGTAGCACTATGTCCAATTTTCTGAGGAACCGCCAGACTGATTTCCAGAGTGGTTGTACAAGCTTGCAATCCCACCAGCAATGGAGGAGTGTTCCCCTTTCTCCACATTCTCGCCAGCACCTGCTGTCACCTGAGTTTTTGATCTTAGCCATTCTGACTGGAGTGAAGTGGAATCTCAGTGTTGTTTTGATTTGCATTTCCCAGATGATTAAGGATGTTGAACATTTTTTCAGGTGCTTCTCTGCCATTCGGTATTCCTCAGGTGAGAATTCTTTGTTCAGCTCTGAGCCCCATTTTTAAATGGGGTTATTTGATTTTATGGAATCCACCTTCTTGAGTTCTTTATATATATTGGATATTAGTCCCCTATCCAATTTGGGATAGGTAAAGATCCTTTCCCAATCTGTTGGTGGTCTTTTTGTCTTATTGACGGTGTCTTTTGCCTTGCAGAAGCTCTGCGATTTTATGAGGTCCCATTTATCGATTCTCGATCTTACAGCACAAGCCATTGTTGTTCTATTCAGGAATTTTCCCCTGTACCCATATCTTCGAGGCTTTTCCCTACTTTCTCCTCTATAAGTTTCAGTGTCTCTGGTTTTATGTGGAGTTCCTTAATCCACTTAGATTTGACCTTAGTTAAAGGAGATAGAAATGGGTCAATTCACATTCTTCTACATGATAACTGCCAGTTGTGCCAGCACCATTTGTTGAAAATGCTGTCTTTTTTCCACTGGATGGTTTTATCTGTCTTTTCAAAGATCAAGTGCCCATAGGTGTGTGGGTTCATCTCTGAGTCTTCAATTCTGTTCCATTGGTCTGTCACTATACCAGTACAATGAGGTGTTTATTACAGTTGCTCTGTAGTACAGCTTTAGGTCGGGCATGGTGATTCCACCAGATGTTCTTTTATCCTTGAGAAGAGTTTTTGCTATCCTAGGTTTTTTGTTATTCCAGATGAATCTTCTGATTGCCCTTTCAAATTCGTTGAATAATTGAGTTGGGATTTTGATGGTGATTGCATTGAATCTGTAGATTGCTTTTGGCAAGATATCCATTTTTACTATATTGATCCTGCCAGTCCATGAGCATGGGAGATCTTTCCATCTTCTGAGATCTTCTTTAATTTCTTTCTTCAGAGACATGAAGTTCTTATCATACAGATCTTTCACTTCCTTAGTTAGAGTCACGACAAGGTATTTTATATTATTTGTGACTGTTCAGATGGGTATTGTTTCCCTAATTTCTTTCTTAGCCTGTTTATCCTTTGTGTACAGAAATGCCATTGACTTTTTTGAGTTAATTTTATATCCAGCTACTTCACTGAAGCTGTTTATCAGGCTTAGGAGTTCTCTGGTGAAATTTTTAGGGTCACTTATATATACTATCATATCATCTGCAAAAAGTGATTTTTGACTTCATCTTTTCCAATTTGTATCCCCTTGATCTCCCTTTGTTGTCTAATTGCTCTGGCTAGGACTTCAAGTACAATGTTGAATAGGTAGGGAGAGAGTGGTCAGCGTTGTCTAGTCCCTGATTTTAGTGGGATTGCTTCCAGCTTCTCACCATTTACTTTGATGTTGGCTACTGGTTTCCTGTAGATTGCTTTTATCGTGTTTAGGTATGGGCCCGAATTCCTGATATTTCCAAGTCTTTTATCATGAATGGGTGTTTGACTTTGTCAAATGCTTTCTCCACGTCTAACAAGATGATCATGTGTTCTTGTCTCTCCGTTTGTTTATATAGTGGATTACATTGACGGATTTCTGTATATTAAACCATCCCTGCATCACTGGAATGAAACCTACTTGGAATGAATGAATGATTGTATTGATGTGTTCTTATATTTGGTTAGGAGAATTTTATTGGGTACATTTGCATCAATATCCATAACGGAATTTGGTCTCAAGGTCTCTTTGCTGGGTCTTTCTGTGATTTAGGTATCAGAGTAATTGTGGCTTCATAGAATGAATTGGGTAGAGTACCTTCTGCTTCTATTTTTTGGTATAGTTTGTGAAGAACTGAAATTAGATCTTCTTTGAAGGTCTGATGGAACTCTGCACTAAACCCATCTGGTCCTGGGCTTTTTTTTTGGTTTGGAGACTTCTAATGACTGCTTCTATTTCTTTCTTTTTTAAAGATGTATTTATTTATTTTATGTAAGTAGCTGTCTTCAGACACTCCAGAAGGGCACCACATCTCATTACAGATGGTTGTGAGCCACCATGTTGTTGCTGGATTTGAAAACAGGACCTCCGAAAGAGCAGTCAGTGCTCTTAAGCACTGAGCCATCTCTCCAGAACTGCTTCTATTTCTTTAGGGGATATAGGACTGTTTAGATCATTAACCTGATCCTGATTTAAGTTTGGTACCTGGTACCTGTCTAAAAATTTGTCCATTTCATCAAGGTTTTCAAGTTTTGTTGAGTATAGCCTTTTGTAGAAGGATCTGATGGTGTTTTGGATTACTTCAGGATCTGTTGTTATGTCTCCCTTTTCATTTCTGATTTTGTTAATTAGGATGCTGTCCCTTTGCCCACTAGTGAGTCTGGACAAGGGTTTATCTATCTTGTTGATTTTCTCAAAGAACCTGCTCCTCCTTTGGTTGATTCCTTCAATAGTTCTTGTTTCTAGTTGGTTGATTATTTGCCCCTGAGTTTGATTGTTTCCTGCTATCTATTCCTCTTAAGTGAAGTTGCTTCCTTTTGTTCTAGAGCTGCTAGGTATGTTGTCAAGCTGCTAGTGTTTGCTCTCCCCAGTTTCTTTTTGGAGACACTCAGCGCTATGAATTTTCCTCTTAAATATGTTTTCATTGTGTCCCATGAGTCTGGCTAAGGGTATGTCTATCTTGTTGATTTTCTCAAAAAACAACCTCCTCATTTGGTTGATTATTTGAATAGTTCTTCTTGTTTTCACTTGGTTGATTTCGCCCCTGAGTTTGATTATTTTCTGCCGTCTACTCCTCATGGGTGAATTTGCGTCCTTTTTTCTAGAGCTTTTAGATGTGTTGTCAAGCTGCTAGTATGTGCTCTCTCCCGTTTGTTCTTGGAGGCACTCAGAGCTATGAGTTTCCCTCTTAGAAATGCTTTCATTGTGTGCCATAGGTTTGGGTATGTTGTGCCTTCATTTTCATTAAACTCTAAAAAGTCTTTAATTTCTTTCTTTATTCCTTCCTTGACCAAGGTATCATTGAGAAGAGTGTTGTTCAGTTTCCACGTGAATGTTGGCTTTCCATTATTTATGTTGTTATTGAAGATCAGCCTTAGTCCATTGTGGTCTGATAGGATACATGGGACAATTTCAATATTTTTGTATCTGTTGAGGCCTGTTTTGTGACCAATTATATGGTCAGTTTTGGAGAAGGTACCAGACGATCTGAAAAGAAGATATATCCTTTTGTTTTAGGATAAAATGTTCTTTAGAGATCTGTTAAATTCATTTGTTTCATAACTTCTGTTAGTTTCACTGTGTCCGTATTTAGTTTCTGTTTCCATGATCTGTCCATTGATGAAAGTGGTATGTTGAAATCTCCCACTATTATTGTGTGAGGTGCAATGTGTGCTTTGAGCTTTACTAAAGTTTCTTTAATGAATGTGGCTGCCCTTGTATTTGTAGCATACATATTCAAAATTTGAAGTTCCTCTTGGAAGATTTACCTTTTATGAGTATGAAGTGTCCCTCCTTGTCTTTTTTGATAACTTTGGGTTGGAAGTCGATTTTATTTGATATTAGAATGGCTACTCCAGCTTGTTTCTTCATACCATTTGCTTGGAAATTTGTTTTCCAGCCTTTCATTCTGAGGTAGTGTCTGTCTTTTTCCCTAAGATGGGTTTTCTGTAAGCAGCAAAATGTTGCGTCCTGTTTGTGTAGCCTGTCTGTTAGTCTAATTCTTCTTATTGGGGAATTGAGTCCATTGATATTAAAAGATATTGAAGAAAAATAATTGTTGCTTCCAATTATTTTTGTCATTATAGTTGGGATTCTGTTCTTGTGGCTGTCTTCTTTTAGGTTTGTTGAGAGATTACCTTCTTGCTTTTTCTTGGACGTGGTTTCCCTCCTTGTGTTGGTGTTTTTTTCTTTATTATACTTTGAAGGGCTGGATTTGTGGAAAGATATTGTGTGAATTTGGATTTGTCATGGAATACTTTGGTTTCTCCATCTATGGTAATTTTATGTTTGGCTGGGTATAGTAGCCTGGGCTGGCATTTGTGTTCTCTTAGAGTCTGTATAATAACTGTCCAGGCTTTCATAGTGTCTGGTGAAAAGTCTGATGTAATTCTGATAGGCTTGCCTTTATATATTACTTGATATTTTTCCCTTACTGCTTTTAATATTCTATCTTTATTTAGTGCATTTGTTGTTCTGATTATTATGTGTCTGGAGGAATTTCTTTTCTTGTCCAGTCTATTTGGACTTCTGTTGGCTTCTTGTGTGTTCATGGGCATCTCTTTCTTTAGGTTTGGGAAGTTTTCTTCTATTATTTTGTTGAAGATATTTGCTGGCCCTTTAATTTGAAAATATTCCTTCTCATCTACCACTATTATCAGTAGGTTTAGTCTTCTCATTAAGTCTGTTTTTTCCTGGATGTTTTGAGTTAGGATCGTTTTGCATTTTGCATTTTCTTTGATTGTTGTGCCCATGTTCTCTATGGAATCTTTTGTATTTGAGATTTTCTCTTCCATCTCTTGTATTCTGTTTCTGATGCTCCCATCTATGGTTCCAGATTACTTTCCAAGGTTTTCTATCTCCACCATTGCCTCACTTTGTGTTTTCTTTATTGTGTCTACTTCCCTTTTTAGGTCTAATATGGTTTTGTTCATTTCTATCACCTGTTGGATGTGTCTTCCTGTTTTTCTTTAAGGACTTCTACCTGTTTGTGTTTTCCTGTTTTTTCTTTAAGGACTTGTAACTCCTTAACAGTTTTCTCCTGTATTTCTTTAAGTGAGTTATTAAAGTCCTACTTGATGTCCTCTACCATCATCATGAGATATGCTTTTAAATCCCGGTCTAGGTTTTCAGGTGTGTTGGGGTGCCGAGAACTAAGTGAGGTGGGAGTGCTGCATTCTGATAATGGTGAGTGGTCTTGGTGTCTGTTAGTAACGTCCTTACGTTTGCCTGATCATCTTTGGAGTTAGTTGTTATAGTTATCTCTGGTTAGACCTTGGTCCTCTCATGATTCTGTTAGCCTCTATCAGCAGACCCTGGAGATTAGCTCTCTCCTGATTTTCAGTGTGTAGAGTCCTCTCTGCAGGCAAGATCTCCTCCTTTAGGGAAGGTGCACAGATATCTGCCATTCAGTCCTGCTTCCTGACAGAAGATGAAGGCCTGAAACAGGGCCTCTCCCAGAAGCTGTTAGCTTCTGTAGTCCACACTCTCATCTGGGCAGACTAGTCTCAGATGGATTCAGGAACCAATATGACTCCCCCAGGTGCTCTGGCAAAGCCCTGCCAGAAGGGGGGGACACCTCTCGTCTGTCAGGTAAGGTACCCTGATGTCTGGAGCCTGAAGTGGGGTTTTCCTCAGAAGCTATGTGGCTTCTGCCTGTCCCAGAAGCTATTAGCTTCTGTAGTCCACACTCTCATTTGTGCAGAATAGTCTTAGAGGGTTCCAGGAACCAAGATGGCTCCTCCAGGTCCTCAGGCAAGGCCCTCCCGGGAGGGAGGTACACCTCTCCTCTGGCAGGGAAGGTGTCCTGATGTCTGTAGCCTGAAATGGGGTCTGCCTCAGAAGCTGTCCGCTTGGGACCTTGGGAGTATCCGCTGACTTCATGCCCACGGTGACCAGGTACTGGAACCAACTGGAAGGGACTTGTGACTGCCTTCTGCTTCCATAATGCTGTCTTATGTCCCACGTGATTGGATTGGAACAGAAGTTGTGTTTCACTCACCAGAGGTCCTAAGATCGAATTGAATATCCCCTAGGGACCTTGGGGGTGTCTGCTGACTCTGCGCCAAGGTGACTCATTGCTGGCACTGACGGGAAGCGCTGGAGCAGCCATTCTAATATCGAGTAAAATTGACTTCCAACCCAAAGTTATCAAAAAAGACAAGGAGGACCACTTGATAGTCATTAAAGGTAAAAATCTATGAAGATGAACTCTCAATTTTGAATATCTATGCTCCAAATGCAAGGGCAGCCACATTCATTAAAGAAAGTTTAGTAAAGATCAAAGCACACATTGCACCTCACACAATAATAGTGGAAGACTTCAAAACCCTGCTCTCACCAATTGACAGATCCTGAAAACAGAAACTAAACAGAGACAATAGAAACTAACAAAAGCTATGAAAGAAATGGTTTTAATATATATCAACAGATTGTTTTATTCTAAAACAAAAGGATATACATTATTTTCAGCATCTCATGGTACCTCCTCCAAAATTGACCATATAAATGGTCACAAAACAGTCCTCAACAGATAAAAAAAATATTGAAATTATCCCATGAATTCTATCTAATCACCATGGACTAAGGGTCATCTTCAATAACAGCAAAAATAATGGAATGCTAATATTCAGAGGGAAACTGAACAACACTCTACTCAATGATACCTTGGCCAATGATGAAATAAAGAAAGAAATTAAAGACTTTTTAGAGTTTAATGAAAATGAATCCATAACATACCCAAAATTATGGGACACAATGAAGACAGTACTAAGAGGAAAACTCATAGTGCTGAGTGCCTCCAAAAAGAAACTAGAGAGAGCATATATTAGCAGCCTGACAGCACACCTAGAAACTCTAGAACTAAAGGAAGTAAATTCACCCAAGAGGAGTAGACAAGAGGAAATAATCAAACACCAGGCTGAAATCATCCAAGGGGAAACAAACAAACAAAGAAACAAACAAAACCTATTCATCGAATCAACCAAATAAGGAGCTGGCTCTTTGAGAAAATCAACAACATATATAAACCCTTAGCCAGACTAACTAGAGGGCACAGGGACAGTATCCCAATTAACAAAACCAGAAATGAAAACGGAGACATAACAACCGAACCAAAGGATATCCAAAACATCATCAGATCCTATGACAAAAGGCTTTACTCAACAAAACTAAAAAATTTGGATGAAATGGACAACTTCCTAGACAGATACCTGGTGCCAAAGTTAAATCAGGATCAGATTAATGATCTAAACAGTCCCATTTCTCCAAAGAAATAGAAGTAGCCATCAATAGTATCCCAACCAAAAAAAGCACATGACAAAATGGGTTTAATGCAGAGTTCCATCACACCTTCAAAGAAGATCTAATTCCAACTCTCCTTAAACTATTCCACAAAACAGAAATGGAAGGTACTCTACCCAATTCATTCTATGAAGCCACAATTACTCTGATACCTAAACCACAGAAAGATCCAACAAAGAAAAAGAACTCCAGACCAATTTCCCTTTTGAATATTGATGCAAAAATACTCTATAAAATCCTGGCAAACCGAATCCAAGAACACATCAAAATGACCATCCATCATGACCAAGTAGGATTCCTCCAAGGAACACAGGGATGGTTTGAATCTGGAAATCTATCAACATTATCCTCTATATAAACAAAGTCAAAGAAAAAAAGCACACTATCATCTCGTTAGAGGCTTAGAAAGCATTTGACAAAATGCAACATCCATTCATGATAAAAGTCATGGAAAGATCAGGAATTCAATGCCCAAACCCAAAGATAATAAGAGCAATATACAGCAAACCAGTAGCCAACCTCAAACTAAATGGAGAGAAACTGGAAGCAATCCCACCAAAATAAGGGACTAGACAAAGCTGCCCACTTTCTCCCTTCCTAATCAATATAGTACTTGAAGTCCTAGCCAGAGCAATTCAACAACAAAAGGAGATCAAGGGGATACAAATTGGTAAGGAAGAAGTCAAAATATCACTATTTGCAGATGATATGATAGTATATATAAGTGACCCTAAAAATCCCACCAGAGAACCCCTAAACCTGATAAACAGTTTCAGTGCAGTAACTGGATAAAAATTAACTCCAACAAATCAGTGGCCTTTCTCTCCTCAAAGGATAAGCAAGCTGAGAAAGAATTTAGGTAAACAATACACTTCACAATAGTCACAAATAATCTAAAATATCTTGGTGTGACTTTAACTAAGGAAGTAAAAGATCTGTAGGTAAGAACTTGAAGTCTTTGAAGAAAGAAATAGAAGAAGATCTCAGAAGATCGAAAGCTCTCCCATGCTCATGGGTTGTCACGATTAATATAGTAAAAATGGCTATCCTGCCGAAAGCAATCTACAGATTCAATGCAATCCCCATCAAAATTCCAACTCAATTCTTCAATGAGTTAGAAAGGGCAATTTTCAAATTCATCTGGAATAACAAAAAACCTAGGATAGCAAAAACTATTCTCAATGATAAAAGAACCTCTGGTGAAATCACCATGCCTGACATCAAGCTGTACTACAGAGCAATTGTGATTAAAAACTGCATGTACTGATACAGTGACAGACAGGTGTACCAATGCCATAGAATTGAAGACCCAGAAATGAACCCACATGCTGATGGTCACTTGATCTTTGACAAGGGAGCCAAAACTATCCAGTGGAAGAAAGACAGCATTTTCAACAAATGGTGCTGGCACAACTGGTGGTTATCATGTAGAAGAATGCAAATTGATCCATTCTTATCTCATTGTACAAAGCTCAAGTCTAAGTGGATCGACATAAAACCAGAGACATTGAAATTTATAGAGAAGGAAGTAGGAAAAAGCCTTAAAAATTTGGGCACGGAGTGTGGTGGGGGTAGGATTCCTAAATAGAACAGCAATGGCTTATGCTGTAAGATCAAATATTGACAAATGGGACCTCATAAATTTGCAAAGCTTCTTTAAGGCAAAAGACACTGTCAATAAGACAAAAAGACCACCAACAGATTCGGAAAGGATGTTTTCTAATCCTAAATATGATAGGGGAGTAATATCCAATACGTACAAAGAGCTCAAGAAGCTGGACTCCAGAAATTCAAATAACCCCATTAAAAATGGGGTACAGAGCTAAACAAAGTATTATCAACTAAGGAATACTGAAGGACTGAGAAGCACCTGGAAAAATGTTCAACATCCTTGATCATCAGGGAAATGCAAATCAAAACAACCCTATGACTCCACTTCACTCCAGACAGAATGACTAAGGTAAAAAGTTCATGTGAGAGCAGATGCTGGTGAGGATGTGGAGAAAGAGGAATAATCTTCCATTGCTGGTGGGATTTCAAGCTTGTACAACCACTCTGGAAATCAGTATGGAATTTCCTCAGATATTTGGACTTAGTACTACCACTAGATCCAGCAATTCCTCTTCTGGGCATATACCCAGAATATGTTCCAACTTGTAATAAGGACACATTCTGCACTATGTTCATAGCAGCCTTATTTATAATAGCCAGAAGCTGGAAAGAACCCAGATGTCCCTCAACAGAGGAATGGATACAGAAAATGTGGCACATTTACAAAATGGAGTACTACTCAGCTATTAAAAACAATGAATTTATGAAATTCTTAGGCAAATGGATGGAGTTGGAGGATATCATCCTGAGTGAGGTAACCCAATAACAATAGAAGTCACTTGACATGCACTCACTGATAAGTGGATATTAACCAAGAAACTTAGAATAGCCAAGATATAATTTGCAAAACACAAGAAAATCAAGAAGAAGGAAGACCAAAGTGTGGATACTTCATTCCTCCTTAGAATAAGGAACAAGTTACCCAATGACGGAGTTACAGAGGCAAAGTTTGAAGCTAAGATGTAAGGATGGACCATCCAGAGACTACCCCACCTGGGCATCCATCCTATAATCTGCCACCAAACTCAGACACTATTGCATAAGGCCCCTTGGTCTTATACACTTTATATGCCCCAGTACAGGGGAACACCAGGCCCAAGAAGAGGGAGTGGGTGGGTAGGGGAGCAGGGCAGGGGAGGTTATAGGGAACTTTCAGGATAGCATTTGAAATGTAAATAAAGAAAATATCTAAAAAGAAAAAAAAATCCTGTACTCTGCAAAATTGGAAAATCTTAACGAAAAAAGAGTTTTCTAGAAGATACCAATTATGAATGTTAAATCAATTACACATAAACACTTTAGACAGCCCAGTAACACTAAAGAAATAGAAGCAGGCATTAAAAATCTCCCAAACAAATAAGAAAATAAAAAGTCAATGGTCAATTCAATTTAACACAGAATTCTACTAGAGTTTCAAAGAACTAACTCAATGTATGTTGAATTCTTTCAGAAAATGGAAAGATAAGGAACACTGCCAAACTCATTTTCTGATTCGACAGCGACCCTGTGGTGTCATAGTTCTACCACAGTTCATAGCAACACCTAAATCATATAAAGACTCAACAGAGAAATAGAACTTCAGACTTATTTCTCTTATGAACATTGATGCAAAATTACTCAGGAAAATAATCAAACTGAATCCTGGAACATAACAAGATGCAACAAACCCAAACATATACTTTAATAACAAGACAGTATGTAGTAATCCACTAGTAGGAAAATGGTTCCACAAACAGTCAAAAGAGTTTTAGACAACCCCATTCCCACTGGTAGGAAGACAACACAAACCCCTTGCTTCACAACTATATCATGAATGTAGAGGGCCTAGTACAGACCCACAGGGGCTCTGTGGTTGTTGCTTCTATATTAATGAACACCTAAAAGCCTTGATGAGTTGACTCTGTAGACTGTGATTTCCTGGTATCCTGACCCCTCTTATTCCTATAATCATTTCTCCACATATCCCAAGGAATTCCCTGATCTCCACCTAATGCTTGACAGTGGATCTCTGCACCCATCAGATGCTATGGGAAGCTTCTCTAATGATTAGGCAATTTAGTGATCTAAATATCATCTTCTGGTGTCCTCTTTGATTTATTTCTATAAACATTTAAAATGTTTTGTCATACTCTACTTTTATTTTTGTGGGTACTTACCCAAGATGTTTTCTGTGGTTTGTGGCTGTTGTGGATGGTGTTATTTACCTGCTTCATTGGCTGGGCCATACCCCACAATAAATTTACCACATCTTTGTATGTTTTCTTGGAGAATAGACAAACACTATCCCAATAGCAATATCCTATCCACATTGCCAGTGATGTCTAACTGCCATTAAAAGCAACTTTTATCTGACTCCACACCCAGTTTGCATCAAGATTTATTAATTCTTCTGCTATATTTATAATATATTGTCCTTCTATATATTAAGATATACAATTCTACATACTAAATTCGGCTATGTCTTCCATAGAGATACATGGGGACTCTTAGATAAAATATAAAAATAAAAATATACTCAGTAACATTGAGGGGATGTGGTGGGGAGAAGTATTAGATTTCAATAGACCAGGAGATCATAATGGATGATGAGCAATCCCAAGGAGATCCCTATGGGTCAGTATGCAGAGCCCAACAGGCAGGAAGAACCAGAGATGCAGCATTTTTCTTATGAAATATTTTTCTCTCAAGATAGGGATCATGCATAACCTCTTATTTCACCATATATTTTGGGTGGGGTATTCCCTGATGAGCCATGAGCAAGCTGCAAAAGATGGCATTAAACTGACACTAATCCATGCCTAGGGTACCTGATGGAATAGACTGTGGTCTTTGGACAATATGATGAAAGAGATTTGACAATAAATGTCCTTCTCATAAGAATCTGAACTCCTATCTGAGAAACACAAGACCTCAGAGGTAAAGACAATGGGGTAAGTTTTCCCCTGTCTCTGCCTGAGACCTGCCTTCACCAAGGTTTGAAGCATTTTCTCACACCATCCCTTATACAATGAAGGTGTCTGTCTCTGCATGTATGACTTTTCCCTTGTCCAGTGATCTCTAATACCTTGGTTGTGTAGTGTAACCATGGTGTACCATAATGCTGGTAAGACTGCCTTGGGGTTTTTCTTATACCCTGGGGTCAACCTGATAGCTGAGGGTCCTGGGCCAATGTCCATTTCAGGATATTGTAATTTCCTAACAAAGCATAATGGAACTATACACCTGGTTTCAGTGTCCATGGTTTTGTTTCTGAGGCTTTTGTGCAGGATGATCCATGTGTCCACAGGAGACCTGCCTTCAGCAAGTTTTGAAGCCACTTCTTGCCCTAAGCCCTGGTTGATGAAGGTACTTATATATGCAGTGGCACCTTCCCAACTTCATCTATATGCAGTGGTCTCTAAAAGCTTGGTTATAGTTCCACAGTGTCAGCACAGCACTGATGAGATATGTGAGTCTACCTTGCTACTGTCAAGATTACAGCTGAGGATGCTACACCAAGTCAGGATATTGCTGTAGCACAGTGAGAGGACCTGGGCCCAGTATTCATGGTTTGGTGTCTGAGGATTCTGTCTTCTATTTAAACTAAGAGTGGTGTTACTTTTGTCTTATATGTGTATAATCTCTACGCCTTGATGGTGTAATACCCATGACTAGATTGTCTCAGTCCAGTGGAAATGAGAGCCCTGTGTGGTCTTCGACTTAAAGGCCATTTCCATGACTCACTCTGGGAAATCCACCTATAGCCTGAAATGCCTAAGATGCTAGGTTGCCACCTAGATGCCTGGTGGCAGTTCACTTTTTAGGGTGTTTTTTCTGAGCAATGGTCCAAGGAACTAGATAAAGGATAGTTTAGCATTCTAGACAAAATACTATCATGAAACCTAATTATCTTGCTGAGGCCCCCAGTGCTTTGCTTTGCTTTGCTTGGCATGTTTTGAGAGTGGCAGAGAGGCAGGGCAAAATATTCTTTCAGTATTTAAAGTCCAGGGAGAAAGAAGGGTCTAGTGATTCTGGCAGCCAGAGTCTGTGCAGGCTCCTCAAACAGAGAGGGCTCCAGATCTCTTGACCTACTAGATACAGAAGGCATAGCATACCACTTCCCTTTGAGGCCATGTCCATCAGAGATGGCAAACAATAGCAGCCCAGCAGTTTACACATATCCTCAGAGATATAGGAATATTGCCCTGGCATCCTCTAAGTCTTTCTGATAGAAAACATAGTGCCCAAGCACACACATTTTACTACAGGATCCCTAGCTACTTTCTCTTCCCCTACTTGCAGCAAAGTTCATTTCTTTTTTTTTTCCATTTTTTATTAGGTATTTAGCTCATTTACATTTCCAATGCTTTATCAAAAGTCCCCCATAGCCACCCACCCCCACTCCCCTACCCACCCACTCCCCTTTTTTGGCCCTGGCGTTCCCCTGTACTGGGACATATAAAGTTTGCGTGTCCAATGGGCCTCTCTTTCCAGTGATGGCCGCCTAGGCCATCTTTTGATACATATGCAGCTAGAGTCAAGAGCTCCGGGGTACTGGTTAGTTCATAATGTTGTTCCACCTATAGGGTTGCAGATCCCTTTACCTTCTTGGGTACTTTCTCTAGCTCCTTCATTGGGGGCCATGTGATCCATCCAATAGCCGACTGTGAGGATCCACTTCTATGTTTGCTAGGCCCAGGCATACTCTGACAAGAGACAGCTATATCAGGGTCCTTTCAGCATAATCTTGCTAGTGTATGCAATGGTGTCAGCATTTGGAAGCTGATTATGGGATGGATCCCCGGATATGGCAGTCTCTACATGGTCCATCTTTTTATCTCAGCTCCAAACTTTGTCTCTGTACCTCCTTCCAAGGGTGTTTTGTTCCCACTTCTAAGGAGGGGCATAGTGTCCACACTTCAGTCTTCATTTTTCTTGAGTTTCATGTGTTTAGGAAACTGTATCTTATATTTTGGATATCCTAGGTTTTGGGCTAATATCCACTTATTAGTGAGTACATATTGTCTGAGTTCCTTTGTGAATGTGTTACCTCACTCAGGATGATGCCCTCCAGGTCCATCCATTTGGCTAGGAATTTCATAAATTCATTCATTTTAATAGCTGAGTAGTACTCCATTGTGTAGATGTACCACATTTTCTGTATCCATTCCTCTGTTGAGGGGCATCTGGGTTCATTCCAGCTTCTGGCTATTATAAATAAGGCTGCTACGAACATAGTGGAGCATGTGTCCTTCTTACCAGTTGGGGCATCTTCTGGATATATGCCCAGGAGAGGTAGTGCTGGATCCTCCGGTAGTACTATATCCAGTTTTCTGAGGAACCGCCAGACTGATTTCCAGAGTGGTTGTACAAGCCTGCAATCCCACCAACAATGGAGGAGTGTTCATCATTCTCCACACCCACGCCAGCATCTGCTGTCACCTGAATTTTTTATCTTAGCCATTCTGACTGGTGTGAGGTGGAATCTCAGGGTTGTTTTGATTTGCATTTCCCTGATGATTAAGGATGTTGAACATTTTTTCAGGTGCTTCTCTGCCATTCGGTATTCCTCAGGTGAGAATTCTTTGTTCAGTTCTGAGCCCCATTTTTTAATGGGGTTATTTGATTTTCTGAAGTCCACCTTCTTGAGTTCTTTATATATGTTGGATATTAGTCCCCTATCTGATTTATGATAGGTAAAGATCCTTTCCCAATCTGTTGGTGGTCTTTTTGTCTTATTGACGGTGTCTTTTGCCTTGCAGAAACTTTGGAGTTTCATTAGGTCCCATTTGTCAATTCTCGATCTTACAGCACAAGCCATTGCTGTTCTGTTCAGGAATTTTTCCCCTGTGCCCATATCTTCAAGGCTTTTCCCCACTTTCTCCTCTATAAGTTTCAGTGTCTCTGGTTTTATGTGAAGTTCCTTGATCCACTTAGATTTGACCTTAGTACAAGGAGATAAGTATGGATCAATTCGCATTCTTCTACCCGATAACAACCAGTTGTGCCAGCACCAATTGTTGAAAATGCTGTCTTTCTTCCACTGGATGGTTTTAGCTCCCTTGTCAAAGATCACGTGACCATAGGTGTGTGGGTTCATTTCTGGGTCTTCAATTCTATTCCATTGGTCTACTTGTCTGTCTCTATACCAGTACCATGCAGTTTTTATCACAATTGCTCTGTAGTAAAGCTTTAGGTCAGGCATGGTGATTCCACCAGAGGTTCTTTTATCCTTGAGAAGAGTTTTTGCTATCCTAGGCTTTTTGTTATTCCAGATGAATTTGCAAATTGCTCCTTCTAATTCGTTGAAGAATTGTGTTGGAATTTTGATGGGGATTGCATTGAATCTGTAGATTGCTTTTGGCAAGATTGTTTGATTGTTTTGTTTTGTGTGTTTCAAGTTTTCTCTTATTTATAAGGTTTTTTTTTTACATTTCAAATGTTATCCCCTTTTCTCATTTCCCCTCCAAAACCCCAATCCCACCCCCCTTCTTTTGATCTCCAACCCACCCACTCTCGCTTCCCTGTCCTGGCATTCCCCTACAGTAGGGCATCAAGCCTTCATAGGACCAAGAGCCTCTCCTCCGATTGATGTCCATCAAGACCATCCTCTACTGCATATTCTTCTGGAGCCCATGTGTCCTAGTTCCAGCTCACAGAAAAATCTTCCCCATTCCCTTTCCCTAGAATCCATCAAGTAATCCACTATATAAACAAACTCAAAGGAAAAAAATTATCATCTCACAAGACCGTGAAAAAGCCTAGGCCAAAAGCCAAAGCTCCTTCATGATAAAAGTCTTGTAGAGATCAGGAACTCCTGACACACAACTAATATAACATAATAAAATCAATATGAAGGAAACCAGCACCCAGTATCAAATTAAAAGAAGAGAAAGTTGAAGCAATCTTCCTAAAATAAGTTGCAATACAAGGCTGCCCACTCTCTCCCTATTTATTCAATGTAGTACTTGAAGTTGTCAGGAGTCATCATATGACAAGCTAATAAATAATATGTGATCTTCCTGAGATGGTCTGTCTTGGATTATAATCCACGAGAGATTTGCTCCAATAGGCATGTCGCAGGAGAAAATCATTTCAGGAACGATTCCTGCTAATGCTTTTCTTGTTAATATTGAACATATAAATTGAACATAACACTAGGAATTAGCCCACACTTCTGAGCAGATCTCTGCAAATCTACAAAAATATACTGGCTTGTAGTGATGCTATATATGAAAATACATGATCTCTTAAATCTTGAAAATGATCCTATCAGATTTCCTTAAGTTATATCAGTGTTTATTAAGCTCTTTTATAGTGGGTCTGCTACTAGATCCTTTTGTGATAGTCAAAACTGCAATGAGAACTCTGCCATTCTCCCATGTGTTACCAGTTAATTCCTCTACATAATAACCAGACTTTCTACTACTACTACTACTACTGCTACTACTGCTACTACTGCTACTACTACTACTACTACTACTACTACTACTACTACTATTACATTGTACTACTACAATGCACTACTACTACATTCCAAATGGTTGTAAAACAATTAACCAAAGGTCGTAAAAATATAACTAACAATTAATTAAAGGCTCTGGTATAGAAAATATAATATTGACTAGGTTTACTATACAAAACTTCACTAATAACTTACTTATGGTTTTTACCTTTCAGTGAACCTTCTTAGCTGTGACAGGTGATGAATATTTAGCCAGATAATTACTCCTAGTATATATGCATGTAAGCATTCTCTGTTGTAAAATTCTATTTCAATTTATGATTTTATGTGTGAACATTTGATGATCTTTTTAACATGTGGTCATGTATTCTGTAAGATGTGTAAGTGCTGAGGATAAAGAGAAGAGAGAAGAAATGAGCTGAGAAATTTTTAGATAGAACAGTTTATGGACATAACAGAGCTGAACAAGAACTTAGAAGTATAGGAATAGCATTGGAAGAGAAGATGTTGAGAGAAAGGGGGAAAGAGAAGAGAGCAAGATTAGAAAAAATGCAGAGTGGATTAAATTCTAAACTATATGTAACATTAAAAAAAATAAAAACTAATAGAGCAATGTGCAGAATGTGGAGAGAAAGAGGAAAAGGAACCTGCAGAGATAGCAGAAGTAGCAGGCAAGTTTCTCCTTACCATGGACAGAATAGGTCTTTTCTTACTAAGGCAAGCTTAGCCTTATTAAAGAACAAACCTTTTTTCTTATAATCTTGTGTTAAATTCATTCAGCATTAAAAGGGTAGAAACTTTTTTCTTCATAAAATAAAGGTTGGAGCACATTTTTCATCCAGAATGAGTTAGTTTCCTGCACCAGTGCTTGATCTTTGCATCATATGCATAGGTCTGTATGGATATGTGCGTGTAAGTATGTAATTGACACAATTCATGCAAGTTGAACCTAACTGGTTTGAATTGGAATGTATGAATTTGCATTTGTGTAACTCTATGTGAATTTATGTGTTTATGCATATTTTCTTATGCAAAATTTTTCCTTCTGTGAGCACTATTCTCTTCTTCTCATCCAATAGAAGTTTATTGTTCCATGCTTCCCCCTAGACTGAGAAGTAAGAGGCATCTGGACAAAAGAGAAAAGTCTCTAGCAATTAATTCTTTACTTAATCCCATGCTATTTTAGGATGAGGTGTTAAGTGCCAGAGGCCACAGTTTCAGGTCTCAGAGAAACACAGGAGGCAGGTCAGCTACAGCAGCAAAGTAACTTAGACTTAGATAAGTAAACTTTTTATTATTATACAGCAACTCTAGATATCTTGAAAGACAGTCTTACCCTGTATCTTGTAATATGAAGTCTTACACTCCACTGATGCTCTCCCCACTCTGCTGCCTCATCAAAACAAACAAAAGAGAAGAACCTGCCAGGGCTGGCCACCAGCAAAGTTCTAGCTAGAGCAATAAGACAACAAAAGGAGATCTTAGGATATACAAATTGGAAAGGAAGAAGTCATGGTATGACTATCCATGGGTGATATGATACATAAATGTCCCTCAAAACTCTACCAGAGAACTCCTATAACAGATAAACAACTTCAGCAATGTGGCTAGATATTACATTGACTCAAACAAATCAGTTTCCTTCCTTTATACAAATGATAAAGTAGATGAGAAAGAAATTAGGGAACAACACCATTCAAGTAGCCACACATAACATAGAATACCTCAGTGTAACTCACCAATCAAGTGAAAGGCATGTATGAAATGAACTTCAAATCCCTGGAGTAAGGAAGGGAAGACCTCAGAAGACAGAAAGATCTCCCTTACTCATGAATCAGTAGGATTAACAGTGAAAATGGCCATCTTACCAAAAGTAATCCACTGATTTAATGCAAATACCATCAAAATTCCAAGACAATTCTTCACAAAAATAGAAAGAGCAATTCTTAATTTCAAACAAACAAAAACAATATACCCAAAACATTATAAACAATAAAAGAACTTTTGGGAGAATCATTGTCACTGACATCAAAGTCTTTTCTAAAATTAAATATCTATATCAAGTGTTCCCTACTGCTTGTCCCCCCTTAGAGAGACCCTACCACTATCCTGTATCTCTTTCTCTGAGAGGGCAGTGGCCTCCTGTGGGTATCCACCCACCCTTGTACATCGAGTCTCTGTAGGGCTAGGCAGAATTTCTCCCACTGTAGCCAGACACGTCAAACTATGTTGAGGAACAGATATCACTGTCAGGATATAACTTTAGGGAAAGCCTCTGGTCCCCTAAAGGTTTTTTTTTTCTTTGTTCTGCCTTTACTTTGCTGGTTTTTCTTTTCTTTTCTTCTTTTCATTCTAATGTTCAATCTTGAATCCCATGTATGGACTTGTGACATTCCATGAAGGAGAATCACAGCTAATAATATTTTTGAATTTTATTTTTTTATACTTTTTATAGACCAAAATATATTTTATTAGATATTTACCTTATTTACATGTCAAATGTTTTTCCCTTTCCTATATTCCTCTCCCAAAACCCCCTATCTCCTCCCCCTCCCCTTGCTCACCAACCTACCCACGCCTGTTTCCTGGCCTTGACATACCTCTACAGTAGGGCATAGAGCCGACATAGAGCCTTTCCTCCCACTGAGGAATGACTAGGACATCTTCTGCTACATATGCAGATAGAGCCATGATTCTCACAATGTGTACTCTTTGGTAGGTGATATAGTCCCTGGGAAGTCTGGGGGTACTGGTTAGTTCATAATGTTCCTCTTTTGGGGCTGCTAACCCCTTCAGCTCCTAATTTTCTTTATTTCTTTTTCTTTACTTTTTTTTTTTTTTTTTTTTAGACGGGTTTCACTCTATAGCTTTGGCTTTCCTGGAACTCTTTCTGTACAACAGGCTAGCTTCCAACTCTGATCTGTGAATGTCTCTGCCTCCTGAATGCTGGGATTAAAGGTATGAGCCAGCACAACCAACTTCAAAGGTTTCTTCCATTTATTTATTTATTTATTTATTTATTTATTTATTTATTTATTCAATTTACATCCCTTCCCCACTACTCCCTCCCTGTTTTCTCAGAGTAGAGGAAGTCCCCTCAGGTCTCACCCTGCCCTGGAACAGGTAGTCCCAGCCAAACTAAGCACATCCCCTCCCACTGAGGACCAACCAGGAAGTCCAGCCAGAGGAAGGAAATTTCATTCAATTTTTGAGATTATGCTATAATTACATTGTTTATCGCTTATCTTTTCTCCCTTCAGGCCTTCCCATATATCCCTCCTTACTCTCTCTATACTAATCAGGACTCACCAGTATGATAGTTTAAACATGAGATGAAGATGGACAGGATATGTGGCAAAGTGGACATAGAACGCCCATGAGGCCTCAACCCTATACAAAAACTACTGCTAACTGTTGAATGTTGAGAGTGGGAGCAATATATGCCCTAGAGAAGAGCACACAGTTTGGTTAGCAATTACTATCATTATTTTTCTTTTGTTAAGGAAACAGAATAACCACAGCATTTCCCCCTTCCAGAGTAAGATGAAATATATCCTCTCCCATCCAGGTTTGAAGCTATTTAGGAGCCTAGTAACTAGTTGAGGTAGGTGATTGTGTCCCCCATGGCAGCGACCCACCTTTTTATACTGTATGTTCTCTAGGACTTTGGGTGTGGTATGGACCACAGCGATAGCAAATCCTTGGCAGGAATGACCACCCTGGGCATCACTCTGCATTTGAGGAGTCAAGATGATAACTAGGATCCTGTACCAACATCCAAGTGAGAGGGCCTGTGTTCAGCCCCTGGATCCAGTGTCCACGCTTTTGTATCTGAGGGTTCTGATCTCTTTTCCAGAAAGGGAGAAGGTTCCTTAAGGATAGTTATATCGTATGGTTCCTGTCCCTTGGGAGAATTTAATTCTCACAGTACAGTGGAAATGGTGACACAACGGGGTCTTTGTCTCCCAGGCTGAGTCATATGACTCATTCTTAGAGGCACATATCTAGCCAGAAGTAGCCAAGATACTGAGTAGCCAACGGTGAGTTTGGAAGGTAATGAGTTGGTGTGTTTTGCTCAGTAGAGGATCAGGTAGTGTGTGGCAATGCATTATTATGAAACAGTTGCTTACATCCCAGTTCTATGATACTAGGGTTGACTCAGCAGAAGGTAATATTGCTAAAGAAGCAGACACTGCATCAAGTGTAATAAGCACCTTGCCACTCAACTCCATCCCTAAATCCTAAAACAGTAAGAAATACGATTACTACCACTAAACAAAGTTCGTGATTAGGCTGGAATCTGTAATTTCAATCATAAAATTATACATAATTGAAATAATAAAGATTTCTGACAACTATGTTAACTCCTTCCACATATCCTTAATTTACTTGCCAAAATCAAAAACCTGATTCCACAGACAGATACTGAACTCAGTTGAATTTTTTAATAAACTTTATATTCGAGTTTCCATCAAACTTGTTCTCAAAAAAGACATTGTAGGCACAGTAGATGATGTTTCTATTTGGTATACCAATTCCCCAACTTTTGAAAGTCAAAGGATTCATGGCAAAGGTAATTCCCCCATCAAAGTACAGAATAAGTGTGTGCAAGGTTTCAAAGCAAAGCTCACATTTTCAACTCTATATTTCCTCCTTACCTTGCTCTCATTTTTTTTTTTTTTTTTTTTTTTTTTGGTTTTTCGAGACAGGGTTTCTCTGTGTAGCCCTGGCTGTCCTGAAACTCACTCTGTAGACCAGACTGGCCTCGAACTCAGAAATCCGCCTGCCTCTGCCTCCCGAATGCTGGGATTAAAGGCGTGCGCCACCACGCCCGGCTCCTTGCTCTCTTTAGGGTAGAAGTTTCTGTCTCAATGGAGTTGTAAAACTCTGTCCCAGAACATTCTTTCTCAAGGAGCTACTGAAAAACTCCTATCCAATGTTCTTGAATGGAAGGGTTTCTTGTTTCAGCACACTAATGTGTAATTAAGGGGACAAACGTAAACATTTGTATCAGCTAATCCAAGAATAACTTCAGGAAGATCATATAGAGTTATACTTCAAGACCTGGAATATTCCTATATCTTGTATTCCTGAAAGTCTGGTAAATAGTTGACATGACCTCCTTTCTGTCAATGCCCATCTCCATTACTTTGATGCTCTTTAGCCTGGAGTTTTGTCTCCTGCAATGGTCACATGGTCACTCAAAACTGTCTTCTTCTTCTTCTTCTTCTTCTTCTTCTTCTTCTTATTATTATTATTATTATTATTATTATTATTGATTTACAGGACCACATTACTATTCTTTTACATCCTAGTGATAAAGTTGTGCTTTTTCAGGGACTACTCAGCAATCAAGTGCTGACATCTGGCTTTCAAAATATATTCAAGGTCCCCACCTTCTGACATCGCTAGGTAACACAGCAATGTGCCCTAAAATACAAAAATATCACCCACATTGAATACCAAAATGCAATTGTTTGAATGTAGAAATGATTTTAGAGCACCCAAAAACCATCAGTGTTAAATTATGTGCCATGCGCTCTGGTCGAGTCAACTTAAGCTGAGAGGCTTGAAAGTCACTCATGAGGCAAAGAGCTTCAAGGAAGCTCTCCTCCTGGAGTCTGGCATTCCCTCTAACCCATACATTAATTTTCCATTCCCGAGTTAGTCTAGTGTATGGATCCACGTGCTCTCTTTCAGTATTTTCCTATTATAAGTGCCTTTTATGTTTGAATTCTGACATAGCTAAAGCCTTCTGCCAGTGTTCCAACAGTCCTAGAACATCCTTGAGCAAGGCCATGGGCTTGAAATTCAGTAAGAATGTTGCTAATCAGAATAGCCTCTGGTACTATACTATCACTTTGAATAAAGGCTAGGTCACTCCCTTACACAGGAATTTACCATCACTGAGGAAGAAGGAAGTTTCAGACCAAAAGAGTAACCAGAATAGATACTTAGAACTATAGCGAAGTTACACCTATACACACACATATTTACAATGGCGTAAGGGGAAGATGGACTATACAATAGACTAAAATAGGAACTATGGCAAGGGCGCAAAGTCCTTGACCCTGGCATCTAAGATTTGTGAATCTTAGATGGAGCCCTTGTTGATCCTAGTTGTTATCAATGAATTCTATCCCAGGTGGTTCCCTTTAGACCTCTTGTGTTTGCATTACTCGGTTTTATGTAAGATTCTGGTCACCTCATTTGTAACTTACGAATATGTCACCCAACTTCCTTATTGTCTTCTGCATAAAAAGTCTGATGCTTGATTTGAAAAATACATTCAGATTTCACACAACCTCTCCTGTGTGTGTCTGTTTGTGAATTCATCCTACGCTTTGCCCACCCACAACTAGAGACCTGTTCCAAGCAGACAAAGGGGCCCAGAGTGTCTGTGGCAATTATGGAAAATAAATATAAATGCATTTCCTTGGTGAATTTAACGAAGAATGATCTAAGATTTGAATTTATTATTTCTCTCCCTCCAATATCTTCCACTGTTTCTCTCTGTTGCATGAATCTGTGTCTTTACCAGCTTGAATAACAGAATCAATTTCTCTCTCTCTCTCTCTCTCTCTCTCTCTCTCTCGCTCGCTCGCTCGCTTGCTCCCTCTCGCTCTCTTTCTCTCCGTCTCTCTCCCTCTCTCCCTCTCTCTCCCTCTCCCCTCTCTCTCTTTCTCTGTCTCTACCCCCATTGAGCCACACAAAAAGCACCATATGGGGAAAAATTAGTGATACCTAAAGAAATGTTTCATAGTGTTTTTCAAGTGAATAAATAACTGACTTCAACTGATCTGGATAAAAAACATTACAAATACCATTTTTATGCACTATTTATATATTTTATTCAATATTTGTGGTGGGTATTCATTTTTAAAAAACAGCTTTGATCCTATTTACCATTTTCCAAATGTGATCATTGTAACACTTACATAGATACACATTCATTACACTCTGGGTCAGAAGCATTGAAAAACATATTTTAAAATAACAGCTATGCCTTACATCAGATTATAATGATTGGTTACTTAAAACTCAAGGCAAGTAAGGTTGGTTGTTCCATTAGTCCCTTAAAGAGAGGTTATACAAAGGAAATGCATACAGTTGGCATTGTTCTACGTCTGAAGTGACCTCAGAGTATATTATTAACTCTGGTTTTGAGATTAAGCAAAAAGGCCAGTCATAGTAAAAGAAATTTCTCCTGAGAAATTTTTATTAAAAATTCATTACCATTGGTGTAGACTTGAGGTAAAGGTAGCTTGGCCTTCACAGAGTGATTTTGACCTGAAGGAGAATTTTCTCATAGATGCCCCAAATATTTCCGTGTGGTTTTCCTGCCTGGATTTGGGAAATGGGTTATTTGGGTCTCAGAAGTATGGGAATGTAAGTTCCCTCAGACTAAGGAGTCTTTAGGAGAACCAAGAACCAGGTTGACCTGTGGCAGCTTGGACAAGTGCTGGCTCCTGAGGCAGGCAGTGCTCCAGAGGAGTTAAAGTCATAGGAGATGCATATACATCGACATCATGTGACAGCAATATTTGCCAAGTGAACCCGTTGCTCTCTTCTCAGTAGAATGCATCTGCCATTGAGGGATGTGATGAAATTTCCTGGGATAGCTTCCTGGCCTCTTTGCACACAGTAGTAATATGCAGCAATGCTTTGGATCCTTAGGTCTTCTCTGGGCTAAGCTGCTTACTCAAAACTATTTTGAAGAAGTCACACCTAATGCTGGATATCCTTGGATCATCCCATGGTGTTTGGGGCACACAGACCTACTACATAAATAGCTCTTTATTTTTCCTTCCTCACTTTTCTCTCCTTCATTCTTGTCTCTTACACTCTATCTCCACATGTGTACCTAGCCCCAGACATGAGTATGTGACTGTTTACAGAGGACATAGAAAGTCTTAAAGTGACTTAGGGACTTTGGAAAAACAGAAGACAGTGAAGTATTTTGAGTGATCCTTAGTGATTAGAGTAGGGTGTGATGGAGCTGTGGGCTGGGGAGAAGAGAGAGATTGTCACAGATCTCGAGATTCCTTATTATGATTGCATGGCTATGTGCAGGAGATGGTTCAGATGGGGGCCCAAACCCAGGGCGTGGCAGGCATGAAGGCAGGTGGTATGGAATGCTTCTCCTTTTGCTATGTCCTCATCCACACATAAGATTCCTGGGCTTCCTGACTTCTCAACAATTGTTGTGAATGTACGCTGCTGCCCTCTGGTGGTAGGCGGGTTGGAAGACATGCTGCGGCATCAACCTGGACCCTGATGACTGGGTGCCTGAAGACTCAGACCTTAGTTAATGGAAAAAAGAATCAAAGGTATTGGCAAATATTCTTATCTCCTGGCTCCAGCTTGAAAATGTGAATAGAGCTGCCTGTGCTTTGCCCTGAATCCACCCCAGAGCTATATTCTGGTAGATTGAAGCTGTCTACTCTCCCAGGGGCCCAGCTGAGGTTGTTGGAATTCACCCTTTTGTCATTTGTTAATCTTCCCTTATAACCTAATCTCTCAGCTACAACCAACTCTCTCATCTACCAGCACAGGGTTCTCCTGGGAAGACTGGGGGACAAGCATCTTTAAACTTACAGCATTCTTGTGGTCTGAATTCCAAATGTTTGCGCACTCATGACAAGCTTGGCAGCTGTACAGCAGGTACTTTATTGTTAATGACGTAGTCATAAGCCAGGTATCTCGGCCCTGAGAACAAAAAATTATTAATCTGAGTCAAGCTCTCAGATAGGAAAATGGAAACACCATTACCATATAGATGGACTTTGCTATGATTTTTACTACTCTGTCCACTGCATGTATGTATGAACGATAAAGGCGGCATCTTACCACTACAAGACAGGATATTAAAAACAAAGAGAATTTATTGAACTTTCTAGAAGCTATTTGACTTTTCCTATGAACTGTGGTCCTCCACTGCCAGGTTGCTGACCTGGCTCCCCAACAAACACCCCTAACATCTATTTATATTATATTCTGATGACATAACCCAACCTGGTGCCGCCTGAGACTCCATTGTAAAGAAAAAATATACAGCTCACATCCACAGGTTGATGGAGGACATCAGAGGCAAAGATCATTCTCACACAAACAACTGGCAAGATTGTTGGTAATTGATCTTCACCAGGCATCTGGGGTCCATGCAACTTTCTGAGTTACTCAGATTAAAGTACATTTCACTTAAACTGGACATCCTGGTTCAAGATTATGCCAGGTTTGTATTCAAATTAATCTAAAACAGGGAGCCCTTACCTAGGAAGGGTTCGAAATATGAAATAAACACCTCAGCAACTTTAGGGAAACTGACTTCAGCAAGCTTCAGCCTGCCAGGGGATGGAAAACTTTACTTGCTAGGTTTGCAGGTACCTTTTTGTTGAGGCCGGCCAACAGCTCACATGTATGGGTTCAGCAATGCCTCTACAAGAATTATGCCAATTGTCACAACACAATTTGTGACTCTTAGGCTATATTGGGAGCTAGAGGTCATCCTCCTCATCTTTATTGTCTCTATGGCCTGATGAATCAGACCAAAAGCCATAATATGTACTGGAATGCTTTTAGAATGAAAATTAGTAGCTGCCATCTGCACACTCTTGGGGGCAGGGATGCACACCTGGTACAGTCAGGCTGAAGGGTGTTGATTGACCTGCTTGAAAAACAAAATCCAGACAGTGAAAGGCAACAGTACACAGTTTCTTTGTGGAAGCACAGGTACTTTATTCAGTTGCAAATTAGCAACAATCAAGATCAGGCTCTGGCCTCCAGGTGTGTGGGAGCTGGCTTTTAGAATTAGTAAAAAGGCCAGAGATTCTCTGGAAGTGGAGGCTGTGCTCTGAATCAACTTTGCTAGATAATCAAGATTTTTAGCTATCTTCAATAGGAATCTCTAATATTGGACTTATTACAAGACCAGTCCAAGACTGTGTTAGAATAACTGGTCACCTTTAAGAAAAGAGAAAAATCATTATGACTATTATATGACTAATATTTCTAGTCAGAATATACAGTCTCTGATGTTCATTTTGCCATAAAGTTTTAAAAGCTTGAGCAAGAGAGCTTCACTAGTCCAAACTGGAAAAATGGAAAGCAAGGATGGGTCGAAAACATGTACCCAATTTAGCTTCCTTGTCACTTCAGTCAGGGCACTGAGCCAACTCACCTGCCAGCTTGTCAAACGAATTAGCCATCATGCTTCTGCAGTGTTCCATGGAGAGAACCTATGTTTTTCCTTTCCCTAATAAGGTAGCTGTTTAGGATCAAACCATATGCCAATAAGTAGATCCTTTTAAGATACTATAAAGCATTAAGTTCTTTGACATCCAAATTTCAAAATTCTAAAATAAAAGTATGATTTAAATAATGTGCACAGAAATACACTAAATAATATGCACAGGGATATAATTTCCCCCTTCTTTGTCTTTTAAGAAGTTAAAGTTTTTTTTGTTTGTTTGTTTTTTTTTTGTTTTTTTGTTTTTTTTTGTTTTGTTTTGTTTTGTTTTTATCGTAAACTTTTTTTTTAATTAGGTATTTTCCTCGTTTACATTTACAATGTTATCCCAAAAGTCACCCATACCCACCCCACCCCCCATTCCCCTACCCACCCACTCCCCCTTTTTGGCCCTGGTGTTCCTCTGTACTGGGGCATATAAAGTTTGCAAGTCCAAAGGGCCTCTATTTCCAGTGATGGCCAACTAGACCATCTTTTGATACATATGCAGCTAGAGTCAAGAGCTCCGGGGTACTCGTTAGTTCATATTGTTGTTCCACATATAGGTTTGCAGTTCCCTTTAGTTCCTTGGGTACTTTCTCTAGCTCCTCCATTGGGGGCCGTGTGACCCATCCAATAGCTGACTGTGATCATCCACTTCTGTGTTTGCTAGGCCCTGGCATAGTCTCACAAGAGACAGCTATATCTGGGTCCTTACAGCAAAATCTTGCTAGTGTATGCAATGGTGTCAGCGTTTGGAAGCTGATTATGGGATGGATCCCTGGATATGGCAATCACTAGATGGTCCATCCTTTCGTCACAGCTCCAAATTTTGTCTCTGTAACTCCTTCCATGGGTGTTTTGTTCCCATTTCTAGGAATGGGCAAAGTGTCCACACTTTGGTCTTCATTCTTAAAGTTAAAGTTTTAAAGTTCCACAATATCTTGTCCTTTAGAATTAATAACTTGTTGACAAAACATCTCAAATACTTGACTGTTATAGTCAGTATTCACGTAACATGGGCAGTGATTAATAGCACTTTGAATTGTTTCTCTTAAAGAGTGAGTGGTTGATGTCCAGGACTCCACAGAAAGTTGTCTGCACAGACCAGAGTGTGGACCTCAGAAGCTAACAGCTTCTGGGACAGGCGAGAGCCACAGAGCTTCTGAGGCAGCGCCGTTTTCGGGCTCCAGACATCTGGCCATCTTCCCGGCCAGATGACAGGGGTCTGCCCAGCCTGGGAGGCTAGGATTTTGACTCAGGAGCGGCGGGAGCCACCTTGGTTCCCGGACTCAGCAGAAAGCAGCCTGCACAGGTGAGAGTGTGGACTACAGAAGCTAACAGCTTCTGGGACAGGCAAGAGTGACAGAGCTTTTGAGGCAGCGCCATATTCGGGCTTCAGACATCCGGCCACCTTCCCGGCCAGAGGTCAGGTGTCTGCCCGGACGGAGAGGCCCTAGCCTCAGGATCCGCGGGAGCCATTTTGGTTCCGGGACTTCACAGAAAGTAGTCTGCACAGATGAGAGTGTGGACTACTGAAATTAACAGCTTCTGGGACAGGTGAAAGCAACACAGCTTCTGGAAAAGGTTCTATTTTGGCCCTTCATCTTCGGCCAGGAGAAGGTCCAAACACCAGATAAGTGTGCACCTTCCCTGTAAGAGGTGAGCTTGCCTGCAGACAGCGCTCTGACCACTGAAACTCAGAGGAGAGATCTAGTCTCCCAGGTCTGCTGATAGAGGGTAACAGAATCACCAGAGGAACAATCTCTAAACAGAGACAACTATAACAACTAACTCCAGGTATTACCAGATGGCGAAAGGTAAAAGTAAGAATCTTACTAACAGAAACCAAGACCACTCACCATCATCAGAACCCAGCACTCCCACTTTGCCAAGTCCAGGGCAACCCAACACACCCGAAAAGCTAGACCCGGATTTAAAAGCATATCTCATGATGATGGTAGAGGACATCGAGAAAGACTTTAATAACTCACTTAAAGAAATACAGGAGGGGCCACCTTCCTGGTGAGAGCACAGGGGTCCGCCCGGCCCGAGAAGTTTCTTCCATAGGCCCTGGCGGCCGGAGCCTCCTTGGCTCCGGGACTCCGCGGAGGGCAGGCTGCACGGGTGAGGGTGTGGAATACAGAGGCCAGCCGTTTCTGGGACAGGCGAGAGCCAGAGAGCTTCTGAGGTGGTACCATCTACAGCTCCAGACAACCGGCCACCTTCCTAGTGAGAGCACAGGGGTCCGCCCGGCCTGAGAGTTTTCTGCCACAGGCCCCCGCGGCGGGAGCCTCCTTGGCTCCGGGACTCCGCGGAGGGCAGGCTGCACTGGTAAGGGTGTGGAATACAGAGGCCAGCCATTTCTGGAACAGGCAAGAGCCAGAGAGCTTCTGAGGTGGCACAAACTTCGGCTCCAGACAATCGGCCACCTTCCTGGCCAAAGCAACAGAGCTCCTGGGAAAAATCCTGTTTTGGGCCTTCATCTTCAGCCAGGAGAAGGTCCAAACACCAGATAACTGTGCACCTTCCCTGAAAGAGGAGAGCTTGCCTGCAGAGACTGCTCTGACCACTGAAACTCAGAGGAGAGAGCTAGTCACCCACGTCTGCTGATAGAGGGTAACAAAATCAACAGAGTAATAATCTCTAAAAAAAGACAACTATAACAACTAAATCCAGAGATTGCCAGATGGCGAAAGGAAAAAGTAAGAATCCTACTAACAGAAACTAGGACCACTCACCATCATCAGAACCCAGAACGCCCACTTTGCCCAGTCCAGAGGATCCTAACACAACTGAAAAGGTAGACCTGGATTTAAAAACATATCTCATGATGATGGTAGAGGACATAAAGAAGGAATTTAATAATTCACTTAAAGAAATACAGGAGAACACTCCTAAAGAGTTACAAGTCCTTAAAGAAAAACAGGAAAACACAACCAAACAGGTAGAAGTCTTTATAGAAAATCAGGAAAACACTTCCAAACTGATGATGGAAATGAACAAAACCATACTAGACCTAAAAAGGGAAGTAGACACAATGAAGAAAACCCAAAGTGAGGCAACACTGGAGATAGAAACCCTAGGAAAGAAATCTGGAACCATAGATGCCAGCATCAGCAACAGAATACAAGAGATGGAAGAGAGAATCTCAGGTGCAGAAGATTCCATAGAGAACATCGGCACAACAATCAAAGAAAATGGAAAATGCAAAAAGATCCTAACTCAAAACATCCAGGAAATCCAGGACACAATGAGAAGACCAAACCTATGCATAATAGGAGTGGATGAGAATGAAGAATTTCAACTCAAAGAACCAGCAAACATCTTCAACAAAATTATTGAAGAAAACTTCCCAAATCTAAAGAAAGAGATGCCCATGAACATACAAGAAGCCTACAGAACTCCAAATAGACTGGACCAGAAAAGAAATTCCTCCTGACACATAATAATCAGAACATCAAATGCACTAAATAAAGATAGAATACTAAAAGCAGTAAGGGAAAAAGGTCAAGTAACATATAAAGGCAAGCCTATCAGAATTACACCAGATTTTTCATCAGAGGCTATGAAAGCCAGAAGAGCTTGGAAAGATGTTATACAGACACTAAGAGAACACAAATTCCAGCCCAGGCTACTATACCCAGCCAAACTCTTAATTATCATAGATGGAGAAACCAAAGTATTCCACGACAAAAATAAATTCACCCACTATCTCTCCACGAATCCAGCCCTTCAAAGGATAATATCAGAAAAAAAGAAAAAAACCAATACAAGGACGGGAACCACGCCCTAAAAAAACCAAGAAGATAATCCATCAACAAAACTAAAAGAAGACAGCCACAAGAACAGAATGCCAACTTTAACAACAAAAATAACAGGAAGCAACAATTACTTTTCCTTAATATCAATAGTCTCAACACCCCTATAAAAAGACATAGACTAACAAACTGGCTACAAAAACATGACCCAACATTTTGCTGCTTACAGGAAACTCATCTCAGAGAAAAAGATAGACACTACCTCAGAATTAAAGGCTGGAAAACAATTTCCAAGCAAATGGTATGAAGAAACAAGCTGGAGTAGGCATCCTAATATCTGATAAGATTGACTTCCAACCCAAAGTCATCAAAAAAGACAATGAGGGGCACTTCATACACATCAAATGTAAAATCCTCCAAGAAGAACTCTCAATTATGAATATCTATGCTCCAAATACAAGGGCAGCTACATTCATTAAAGAAACTTTAGTAAAGCTCAAAGCACACATTGCACCTCACACAATAATAGTGGGAGACTTCAACACACCACTTTCACCAATGGGCAGATCATGGAAACAAAAACTAAACAGGGACACAGTGAAACTAACAGAAGTGATGAAACAAATGGACTTAACAGATATCTACAGAACATTTTATCCTAAAACAAAAGGATATACCTTCTTCTCAGCACCTCATGGTACCTTCTCTAAAATTGACCACATAATTGGTCACAAAACAAACCTCAACATATACAAAAATATTGAAATTGTCCCATGCGTCCTATCAGACCACCATGGTCTAAGGCTGATCTTCAATAACAAAATAAATAATAGAAAGCCAACATTCACATGGAAACTGAACAACACTCTTCTCAATGATACCTTGGTCAAGGAAGGAATAAAGAAAGAAATTAAGGACTTTTTGGAGTTTAATGTAAATGAAGCCACAACATACCCAAACTTATGGGACACAATGAAAGCATTCCTAAGAGGAAATCTCATAGCTCCGAGTGTCTCCAAAAAGAAACTGGAGAGAGCACACATTAACAGCTTGACAACACATCTAAAAGCTCTAGAACAAAATGAAGCAAATTCACCCAAGAGGAGTACATGACAGGAAATAATCAAACTCAGGGGCGAAATCAACAAAGTGGAAACAAGAAGAACTATTCAAAGAATCAACCAAATGTGGAGCTGGTTCTTTGAGAAAATCAACAAGATAGACAAACCCTTAGCCAGACTCACTAGAGGGCACAGAGAAAGCATTCAAATTAACAAAATCAGAAATGAAAAGTGAGACACAACAACAGATCCTGAAGAAATCCAAAACTCCATCAGATTCTTCTACAAAAGGCTATACTCAACAAAACTGGAGAACCTGGATGAAATGGAGAAGTTTCTAGATAGACACTAGGCACCAAAGTTGAATCAAGATCCGGTTAAATGATCTAAACAGCCCTATATCCCCCAAAGAAATAGAAGCAGTCATTAATAGTCTCTGAACCAAAAAAAAAAAAAAAAACCCAGGACCAGATGGGTTTAATGCAGAGTTCTATCAGACCTTCAAAGAAGATCTAATTCCAGTTCTTCACAAACTATTCCACAAAATATAAACAGAAGGTACTCTACCCAACCCATTCTATGAAGCCACAATTATTCTGATACCTAAATAGCAAAGAGACACAACAAAGATAGAGAACCTCAGACCAATTTCCCTTATGAATATTAATGCAAAATACTCAATTAAGTTTTTGGTAACTGAATCCAAGAACACATCAAAACAATCATCCATCCTGACCAAGTAGGTTTCATCCCAGGGATGCAGGATTGGTTCAATATACGGAAATCCATCAAGGTAATCCATTATATAAACAAACTCAAAGACAAAAACCACATGATCATCTCCTTAGATGCTGAGAAAGCATTTGACAAAATCCAACACCCATTCATGATAAAATTGTTGGAAAGATCAGGAATTCAATGCCAATACCTAAACATGATAAAAGCAATCTACAGCAAACCAGTAATCAACATCAAAGTTAATGGTGAGAAGCTGGAAGCAATTCCACTGAAATCAGGGACTAGACAAGGCTGACCACTCTCTCCCTACCTATTCAACATTGTACTTGAAGTCCTAGCCAGAGCAATTAGACAACAAAGAGAGATCACGGGGATAAAAATTGGAAAAGAAGAAGTCAAAATATCACTTTTTGCAGATGATATGATAGTATATATAAGTGACCCTAAAAATTTTACCAGAGAACTCCTAAGCCTGATAAACAGCTTCAGTAAAGTAGCTGGATATAAAATTAACTCAAACAAGACAATGGCATTTCTGTACACAAAGGATAGACAGGCTGATAAAGAAATTAGGGAAACAACACCCTTCTCAATAGTCACAAATAATGTAAAATACCTTGGTGTGACGCGAACTAAGGAAGTGAAAGATCTATATGATAAGAACTTCATGTCTCTGAAGAAAGAAATTAAAGAAGATCTCAGAAGATAGAAAGATCTCCCATGTTCATGGATTGGCAGGATCAATATAGTAAAAATGGCTTTCTTGCCAAAAGCAATCTACAGATTCAATGCAATCCCCATCAAAATTCCAACTTAATTCTTCAACGAATTAGAAAGGGCAATCGGCAGATTCATCTGGAATAACAAAAAACCTAGGATAGCAAAAACTCTTCTCAAGGATAAAAGAACCTGTGTTGGAATCACCATGCCCGACCTAAAGCTGTACTACAGAGCAACTGTGATAAAAACTGCAGGGTACTGGTATAGTGACAGACAAGTAGAGCAATGGAACAGAATTGAAGACCCAGAGATGAACCTACACACCTATGGTCACATGATCTTTGACAAGAGAGCTAAAACCATCCAGTGGATAAAAGACAGCATTTTCAACAAATGGTGCTGGCACAACTGGCTGTTATCATGTAGAAGAATGCGAACTGATCAATTCCTATCTCCTTGCACTAAGGACAAATCTAAGTGGATTAAGGAACTCCACATAAATCCAGAGACACTGAAACTTATAGAGGAGAATGTAGGGAAAAGCCTCAAAAATATGGGTACAGCAGAAAAATTCCTGAATAGAACAACAATGGCTTGTGCTGTAAGAGTGAGAATCGATAAATGGTACCTCATAAAATTGCAGAGCTTCTGCAAGGCAAAAGACACCGTCAATAAGACAAAAAGTCCACCAACAGATTGGGAAAGGATCTTTACCTATCCCAAATCAGATAGGGGATTAATATCTAATATATTTATGAATTCAAGAAGTTAGACTCCATAAAATCAAATAACCCCATTAAAAATGGGGCTCAGAACTGAAAAAAGAATTCTCACCTGAGAAATACAAATGGCAGAGAAGCACCTGAAAAAAAAATGTTCATCATCCTTAATCAACAGGGAAATGCAAATCAAAACAACCCTGAGATTCCACATCACACCAATCAGAATGGCTAAGATGAAAAATTCAGGTTACATCAGATGCTGGCGAGGATGTGGAGAAAGAGGAACAATCCTCCATTGTTGGTGGGATTGCAAGCTTGTATAACCACTCTGGAAATGTGATTCCTCAGACAATTGGACATAGTACTACCGTAGGATCCCGCAATACCTCTCCTGGGCATATATCCAGAAGATGTCCCAACTGGTAAGAAGGACACATGCTCCACTATGTTCATAGCAGCCTTATTTATAATAGCCAGAAGCTGGAAAGAACCCAGATGACCCTCAACAGAGGAATGAATACAGAAAATGTTGTACATTTACACAATGGAGTACTACTCAGCTATTAAAATGAATGAATTTATGAAATTCCTAGGCAAATGGTTGGACCTGGAGGGCATCATCCTGAGTGAGGTAACCAATCACAAAGGAACTCACAGAACATGTACTCACTGATAAGTGGATATTAGCCCAGAAACTCAGGATACCCAAGATATAAGATACAATTTGCTAAACGCATGAATCGCAAGAAGAACAAAGACCAAAGCGTGGACACTTTGCCCCGTCTTAGAATTGGGAACAAAACACCCATGGAAGGAGTTACAGAGACAAAATTAGGGGCTGTGATGAAAGGATGGACCACCTTGTGATTGCCATATCCAGGGATCCATCCCATAATCAGCTTCCAAATGCTGACACCATTGCATACACTAGCAAGATTTTGCCTAAAGGACCCAGATATAGCTGTCTCTTGTGAGACAATGCCATGGCCTAGCAAACACAGAAGTTGATGCTCACAGTCAGCTATTGGATGGATCACAGGGCCTCCAATGGAGGAGCTAGAGAAAGTACCCAAGGAGCTAAAGGGAACTGCAACCCTATATGTGGAACAACAATATGAACTAACCAGTACCCCGGAGCTCTTGTCCCTAGCTGCCTATGTATCAAAAGATGGCCTAGTTGGCCATTACTGGAAAGAGAGGCCCATTGGACTTGCAAACTTTATATGCCCAGTACAGCGGAACGCCAGGGCCAAAAAGGGGGAGTTGGTGGGTAGAGCAGTGGGGGGGGGGGTGGGTATGGGGGAATTTTGGGATAGCATTGGGAAATGAAAATGAGGAAAATACCTAATTAAAAAAAAGAATGAAGTAGAAATAAAAAAATGAGTGGTTGTAACTAGAAGGCTTGAAAAGTTATTAATAGTTACATGTGCATAATTTATTTATTAACTTAGGAGTAAGAGCATTTATTTGCAGCAATTTATTAAGTCTAATTCCTCAAGAATTCACACCCTTATGTGGAAACAAGTAGTAACTGAGGACACTGAGGAAAGAATTTTATAGGCACAATTTTCAAGAATACTAAAATATTATATTAAACCATAATTGTTTTGAATATATAAAGAATATGTAGGACCTATAGACTGCCTGAGATATAAATCCAACATGGCATTGCTTTAAGTTATCTAGGCAATCGAGAAAAATTTATTAAATGTCTAAAACCAGCCTTCTTAAAAGGACAGCATTTTTTCTATGAGTTGTATATGCATAAGCAATTGCAAATTTGAGATTAATAGCATCTGAAGGACGAAAAATCTTAAGCAATTGTGAGCTCTGACATAATATTTACTATTAATATACAAATGAAGGTTTGATTGTTCAGCATTTTAAAACACCATCTACAGCACACAACGTAATTATCTGTGCTGAAACAGTGGGAAGAATAAGCATGTGATCTAATTTACATCTACTTACTTCCCATACAGGGGTTGTTTTTAAACACAATAATTGGGATGTATGCATGCATGGATTTATAGAAGCTACAGAAGCATGCATAAAAACAATTCTTAACTTATCTTTGGGATATTGATTGTCAATCTTATTTAAAATGATGGTATGCAATAGATTAATATTTTGTAATAACTAAATTAATTGCTGTTTTGAACACAGAACAGACACTTAGTCAGGTTTTTAAGACACAAATTTTGTTATAGGTTTTCTAAAATACACAAGTATATCTTACAATCCTTTATTAGTACCAAAGTAGTTTTAATAGGATGTAGAAACTGTGTTTTGAGGTGAACGACACCTCGGCCTTGCACACCCTTGGCCTTCCTCTCAGGCAGAAGAGGCTGAAGGCAGCCCAATCTGTTGTAGGCCAGAAAGCCCACCCTGAGTCTTAGTGCAAAAATTATGGCTACCCAGGTCGGGACAGGTGGAGGCTTATGGGGCAATGGCAAGGGCAGCCCTCTCTTGAGTTCCTTACAAAGCCTCCCACTTTCTGGAGACCTCCCGAACCACTACAGCTCAGGGAAAGCTGTGTGCCCCAAGGTCCCGCCCCACAGCAGCCAGCAGCTAGCTGGCTCCACGTGGGCCAACAATTGGCTGGGAGGATGAGAAAATGACTTTACAATAATGTTTTCTCTTGCCAAAGAATTGTTGTTGGCACAGCTAATATTTGATTAACATTGATTATTATTAATAACAATTGAGACTGCAAGCTTATACAACCACTCTGGAAATCAGTCTGGCTGTTTCTCAGAAAATTGGACATGGTACTACTGAAGGATCCCGCAATACCTCTACTGGGCATATATCCAGAAGATGTACCAACTAGTAAGAAAGAAACATGTTCCACTATGTTCATAGCAGCCTTATTTATAATAGCCAGAAGCTGGAAAGAACCCAGATGCCCCACAACAGAGGAATGGATACAAATAATGTGGTACATTTACACAATGGAGTGCTACTCAGCTGTTAAAAAGAATGAATTTATGAAATTCCTTGGCAAATGGTTGGACCTGGAGGGCATTATCCCGAGTGAGGCAACCCAATCACAAAAGAACTCAAGTGATATGTACTTCTGATAAGTGGATATTCGCCCAGAAACTTAGAATACCCAAGATATAAGTTACAATTTGCAAAACTCATGAAACTCAAGGAGAAGGAAGACCAAAGTGTGGACACTTTGCCCCTTCTTAGAGTTGGGAACAAAATACCCATGGAAGGAGTTACATAGACAAAGTTTGGATCTGAGAGAAAAGGATGGACCATCTAGAGACTCCCATATCCAGGGATCCATCCCATAATCAGCCTCCAAAGGCTGACACCATTGCATACACTAGCAAGATTTTGCTGAAAGGACCCTGATATAGCTATCGCTTTTGAGACTATGCCGGAGTCTTGCAAACACATAAGTGGATGCTCACAGTCAGCTATTGGATGGATCACAGCGCCCCCAATGGAGGAGCTAGAGAAAATACCCAAGGATCTAAAGGGATCTGCAACCCTATAGGTGGAACAACATTATATATATAGGTGAACTAACCAGTACCCCGAAGCGCTTGACTCTAGATGCATATATATAAAAAGATGGCCTAGTCGGCCATCACTGGAAGGAGAGGCCCATTGGACTTGCAAATTTTATATGCCTCAGTACAGGGGAATGCCAGGGCCAAAAAGTGGGAGTGGGTGGGTAGGGGAGTGGGGGGGGAGGGTATGGGGAACTTTTGGGATAGCATTGGAAATATAAATGAGGACAATACCTAATAAAAATAATTAATAACAATTATAAAAGCTTTCTTTATTTTCTGCAAAGCCTTCTGTAGTAAACTAAAACCCTAAGTAATAAAAAGATATCGCCTCTGAATCTTTTCAGGAGCAACAGCTACTCCCCAAAACTTAAAAGCTCCTTGTGTGAGAGCAAGGATTTAAAGTAAACTTCCCTTGAGAGGCATTAGCTAATAAAATATTTCTACTTAGAAAACAATGTACACTGGAAGATTCAAACTCTTGGCTTGTTGTATAGAAGCAGAAATGATAAAAATTTCGTACATAATGTAGATCAATATTTATCCATATCTAGAGGCAAAATATTCCAGTTATTTTAAACTTACTTGAAGCAAAACCTTTACAATCATTAAGATGCAAAGGAGAGAGAGAAAAAAGAAACACACTTTTATATCTATAATAACTATATAAAATGTAGGCAAGCCAGATTATAATGCCTTTATAAATTTTACAGTCTGATTGATCCTTTATAAACTATGGATTTGAACTTTATTAAAACAGCATCTGGCTAGATCTGCAAAGATGCTCTTTTAGCTAAAGGGAATTTCCCCTGGAGGCAAATCTCCAGAGCTTCCCTAGGCACTGTTTGCAAGACAAAGGAAAGTCACACAAACCAAGCAAAAGCTGCTCTGAGCTTAGTTCCTCTTGCCATGAGGATGATATTAGAATTACTAAGTTTCTTTTGCAACATTAGATTATATCTATAACTTTGGGAAAGCAAAACCCAATTTCAAAACAATTTATCACTTTAAGAATCAACATTAAAACTTCACTACTACATTGCAAAATTTGGCTGCCAATTTATATCTATGAATGCATGACAATGTAAGCTTTAACGCTTCATAAAAGAGACATTGCTTTAAATTTTATCTTAATCTTACTTTCTAGGATAACAATCACATTAAATATTATCTCAGTTAAAAGTATCTTAGGAGGCCCAGTTTTTTGGCTTGCTCCACCACATGTTTGAAAAGATTCCTGAGTTGCCAAATTAAGGCTAAACTTCTGTTACCAATATAACAATTATTTAATCTTAACCAATAATTTATGAGCTGATTGTGAAGACACACTGAGCATATTACTAGTTAAAAAGAAGAAGAAGAAGAAGAAGAAGAAGAAGAAGAAGAAGAAGAAGAAGAAGAAGCTATACCAGCACTTTTCTAAATTTTCACATAGCTCTAAACACATGCACAAAACACACAAAGCAGAAACCAACAGCTCCAGACATGTGGAACCCCTACTTGTCCTCAATGAGCAGGCAAAAGAATTAGAAGGGTAAGCTTCCTTTTCATAAACAAAACTTGGTCCATCTTGACCAATCTCTGGAGACCACCAGGTGACTCTTGCTCTCCCACTTCCCAGGGTGTCCCCTGGTGAGGTGACAGTCTTCCTAGCACATCTGCTGACCACAGCCTGAAGGGACAGCTGCAAATATCAAGCGCACATTTCATAAAATCCCATTGTCTATAAACACCAGAGAAAACAAACTCAGGCAGATCTAAACTCAGACTGCACCATGTTTCAGAGGCACGAAACAAAACACAGACAACAAACCAATACAACAAGCACATGTTCAATTCCGGAAACATAAGACAGACACTTAGAATGAAGACACCAGCTGGCACACACACAAGAGGGGGATTCCCCAATTTTCTCTCTGTCCCTGGGAGAGTTTCAAAATCCACTTTCTTTCTGCCTAATGCAGTTTCCAACTGCGGCCATCTGCCTGATTATTAAATCCCTTTTATTAAAACCTAATATTTCTCTCTCCTAAAAAAACAGCTTCTAGAAGCTGCAGCCAAAGGCCTGCCTGTTGAGTTCCTAGTTCCTGGTAGCTCACTGCTAAACCTAAGTGAATCCAGCGTGCTGGTATAGCACTGATCCATCTTATCCCATACCAACCTTCTGTGGTACAAATTTTAATTCTTTTCTTCTTGCATGGAGCTACAAATCAGCAGTGTTTCTTCCAAATGTCCTCTGCCTTTCTCAGGTCCTGCATTGGTTCGCCAAATTGTTGAGGCTGGCCAGTGGCTCACATGTCCGGGTTTGAGCCTGGAAGGCATCTTGGAATCTGGAAGAAAAGAGGGAATCTAGGCTATGAGAGAAAGGATGGAACCAAGACAATAGTCTGATCAAGGTTCAATTTTAATATAGGGGAACACGTGCTTATAAAGAGGGGGGCCCACTCCCACTGAATCATCCTTGGAGTCCAGCTGCATGTGTCCACATGTAGGCAATGGAACAGCTAGGCAGCAGGTAGCAGCAGCAGCAGTGGTTGAATAATAGGGTGGCAGGCTCCACTCCAGGTGATCTCCTAGTGACAAGTCAAGCCTGCTCAGCCTGTTTTCAGGCTGTGGGGGGGAGGTTACACCTTTTCCAGGTGGGTTGAAGCATTCATCTGGACTAAACCTGCTCAGATAGTAGCTTAAAAGTTCCTCCAGGAACTGGTCTCCTGATTATCTTCTAGCAATGGCGTCTGACAGTGACCCAGCATTCATAGCCATAACTTAACAATTAACAAAAGATTTGCACACATATTGAAAACATTATTATGCATATAATCCTCAGAATTTGGGCAGGTTAAAATAAAAGAGGACATTAAGAGAAACTTTAGCAAAGCTCTCATTAGAGTCCAGCAAATGTTAAATAGACCTTCCTTTGCTTTGGGCTTCTGTACCCCATATAGATAATAAATTAGTCCCTATGAATTTACATTTGAAAGATTTCCCCCACTGCTTCCCAAGCTCAGAGGCCAGCAGTTGATAGATCTCTCTAATGTTCATTATCAAGCTACTACAAGATCTCTAGTTCCCCATAAAGAGTATTTATCAGGATATTTGAGAGATTCAGTCTACATCTAAAGCCATCACCAGTTTCTGCTTGTTCAAATCTGGAGATAAAGTATGGGTCAAACAGGTAGCCATAGGGGCACTGAAAACAGCTGGAACCTGCTTGGAAGGGATGCTACATGGTGATTTTCTCCACATCTATGATTATGAAGGTAACTGCTGACACTACGTCGTGGATCCACCCTTTCCAGATCAAGAAATTTGAAGCCATGGATGTTCCTGCCAAATGGAATATATCTTGGAGTATGGATCCATTTCATCAGTCCCAAGATTCTTCCACTCCCTGGTCTTCTATTCTTATGATTTGCCCTATTGGTATGAGGATAGGGTAATCATCCAAACCCATGGCTCTCAGGACTGGACTTGGAAACTAAGGAAGACAAATACAGGGAAGGTATTAGCTAGCATGACTACAGACCAGAAACCCATATTTATCTTGACTTTTGTCATTGATATCTACTTTATATGTCTAGTTGCACGAGAAAAAGGAATGATGTTGGAATTTATTTTTTGAGATTGGAATACAGAGTTTACAGTTCTATACAAGCCCTGTAGCTGTCCCCAGAAACAGAGAATCCATTTCAAAAATTCGGGTTGTAAAATAGAGGCTTCCTAAAAAAACACAGATGAATATATAGGAAGTCCCTTCCCCCAAAAAAATACACCATAGAAAAATATAATTCAATGGTCATAAAATGAAAACATCTAAAATTTTTGGTAAAAAAAAAAAAAAAATCTTGCATTTGGATAACAAGAAAAACCTGGGGAAACAAGATTCTGTTCCACAGGATGGGATCTGAGGAATGAAATTGATCACTATCCGCCAGAAATGTGCCAAGAATGCTGGCTATGCTTAGATACCAAGCCCTTCCCTAATTAACTAGTATGTCAGTCCACTAACCTACAAAACTCATTGTGACTGTGGTAGCCCAAATTAACATTAGAGGACTTATAATGGGATGAGACTTGTCTAATATCCAAAACCTTTAACTTAGGCACTTCTCCTTACTCTGATGCCTATTATTCTGCCTTATGGCTTGAATCTTCTGGACAACAGCCATATTACTGAGACCAATTGGTGGAAATGTAACAATGGTTTGACTCAATATGCCTCTTCTGATGCATTACAAACTAGGTAGACATGTTGATCAGGACCTAGATCTATTGAAACTATACTTAGATTCCCTTCTAGAAATGGCACAAAAGTGGAGAGTCTTAGACTTACTTCTCACAAGATAAGGGGGACTACATATGGCTTTGAAAGAACATATTCTTTCTGTACTAAGTCACCAGGAGTAAAAACAAACAAACAAACAATAACTCAAACGAGAAAAAGAAACAAAGACATTAATTAGAAAAATAGTACTAGTCTCTGTTCTTATAGGCAATCAAGTATATATATAGTAAAAGGAATGGTCCTTAGGATCAACCACATCTTTTTAAAACAGGTTGAGCCTATTATTTGTCTCATTCACTAAGACCAGTGCAAATGTAACAGGTCCCTAAATCTTAGGCCCCCAGACCTCAGCATGATTGGCTCCACGGTGGAAGCACCATTTAGTTCATAAAAGTCAGCATATAGACAGCACCACCTGCCAAAATGAAAACAAAGACCTGGTCCATCAAAGTCCATAGTTCTGGGACATTCTCGAAATAAACTGACTTTGCTTTTCGGATTCTGTCGTTCCACTTCTGAGCAATTGATCTTGACAACAAAGGTATGTCACCCCATACCACAGATCAAATTTTGTGTGCTTAAAAGTTCACTAAGTAAGGCTCAGAGCTACACTGGGATCCTGAACAGCCATGTATTTGCCAGAAGCAAAGACAGACATTCCAGTTTCTGGCTATTATAAATAAGGCTTCTTTGAACATAATGGAGCATATGTCCTTATTATATGTTGGAGCATCTTCTGGGTATATGCCCAGGAGAGGTATTGCTTGATCCTATGGTAGTACTATGTCAAATTTTCTGAGGATTTGCCAAGCTGATTTCCAGAGTTGTTGTACCAGCTTGCAATCTACCCAGCAATGGAGGAATGTGCCTCTTTCTCCACATCCTCACATGATGTTCCTCAACAGAGGAATGGATACAGAAAATGTGGTAATTTACACAATGGAGTACTATGCAGCTATGAAGAAATAAACCTATGAAATACTTAGGCAAATAATGGATCTGGAGGATATCATCCTGAGTGAGATAACCCAATCACAAAAGAACACACATGATACACACTCACTGATAAATGGATATTAGCCCAGAAGCTTGGAATACCTGAGATACAATTCACAAAACACATGAAACTAAAGAAGATGGAAGACCAAAGTGTGTACACTTAGAAGGAGGAACAAAATACCCATGGAAGGAGTTACAGAGACAAATTGTTGAGAAGCACTGAAGGAATGACCATCCAGAGACTGCGGCTCTAAGAAATCCATCCCACAAACAACTACCAAACACAGACACTACTGTGGATTCCAACAAGAGCTTGCTGGCAGGAGCCTAATATAGCTGTCTCCTGAGAAACTCTGCCAGTGCCTGACAAATACAGAAGTGGATGCTCAAAGCCATTCATTGGACAGAGCACGGGTTCCCCAATGAAGGAGCTAGACAATGTATTCAAGGAGCTGAAGGGATTTGCAGACCCATAGTAGGAACAACAATATGAACTAACTAGTACCCCCAGAGCTCCCTGTGACAAAAACCTCAACTAAAGAATACACATTGTAGTTTGTGGGCAGCCCATCTCCTTTCTCTTGGACCCTGAAGACACTTACTAGGTTCTGATGGAGTTTGGATGACCCACTACTCCTTCTAATTTTCCTATTGTAGGGATAGGAGGACAGCCTTACTTCCCACACCAGACCTCACAACTTATTTGCATTTTTAGGGGTGTACCTCTCACCCATTCATTTTTGATAGTGCCAACATGTCCTGTCTGCTTATTGGGAAGGGATCTTCTAGCCAGACTGGGAAACTCTATTTCCTTTGCTCCTCACATTCACTTAAATCCAAGCTCAGCAACAGTTCCTCTCCTCCTTCTAGCCAGCTAACCTAGTAAAACTACCATGTCATTTCCTTTACCAGCTTCTCATATAGCTCCCTGAGTCTGTGACATACAGAAACCCTCTGTTGATAAACATCATTCTCCTGTTTTCATCCAATTACTGCACTCTACAAGGTACGTTTCCCAAGCTCAACCATCTCTCTCTCTCCAGAACCTCAGGGAACTTAATCTTATCTTTTCTGACCCCGTGAGGAAAGAAAAACTCCTTTGCCATACCTCTTCCCTCTTTAACACCCCTACACTAGCAGTTAAGAAACCTAATGGTATGATCACCTGGTTCAAGACCTCAGGCACATTAATTCTACAATGGTTCCTCTCAATTCTGTTGTGGCTAACATTTGCACACTTTTTACCACTATCCCCTTGGGGACTTCTCATTTCTCAGTCATAGATCTCAAGAATGCATTTTTCTCTATTCCTCTAGATGCCCAGTCACAGAATATACTTGCCTTTACCTGAACAGATCCTGATACCCAATTAACTACACAACTAAACTGGACTGTTCAACCTCAGGGATTCTGCGACAACCCACACATATTTGGTCAGGCCCTGGTTTCTGACTTACTATCTCTGTCTGTCCCTGAATCTAAAATTATACTTTACATAGATGATGTCCTACTATTTAGTCTCTCTCTAGAAATTAGCCAAGTTGACACCTCTGCTCTTCTAAATTTCCTCTCCAGTTGAGGCTACAGGGTCTCTCCTTCTGAAGTCTAATTGTCCACACCTCAGGTTACCTATTTGGAACTAACAATTACCCCAACCCACAAGGCTATTACCTTAGATAGAAAGAGTCTGATTCAGCCTCTAAATGTTTTTCTACAAAGGAAGAGATTTTATCACTCTTAGGAATAGCCAGTTTTTTTTTGTTTTTTGTTTGTTTGTTTGTTTGTTTGTTTGTTTGTTTTTACATTCGTGGGTTCCTTCCTTTTCCATTCTTTCTCATCCCTTATATGAAGCAGTGTTAGAACCCACCCACAATCCTCTCCTCAATCCTATTACCAAGCCCTTTCAAAGGCTCCAACAGGATCTCCTTAAGGCTCTAGCTTTTCATCTCACTGACCTGACTCATCCCTTTTTCCTCTACATTACTGAAAAAGAGGGGTTTGCCCTTGGAGTTTTAGGTTATCTACTGGGACCTTCTTTTGCACCCATAGCATACTTGATAGTATACTTGTAAAAACAACTATATCTAACCATCCAGGGATAGGTGTAAGACCCCAACTCAATGTGTTTCTTAGACCCCTAGAAAGGAAGCCCATCATGGAGTTCTTTGTTCTTTTGCCTTCAGCCTGAGAGAAAGATGACCACTGGGTAACCCACCCAGGCACCTGACCCATAATGTAAGGGACCAAGAATGTTTGCAAAAAGATAGCCTGTAACCTTTCCATGAGAGATGAGCTGTAATTCACCATCCCCATTCTTATGATGTTTACTCAGCTTCCCCATTCTTTAAGGGACCAAGAATGTTTGCCAAAGATAGCCTGTAACCTTTCCATGAGCGATGAGCTCTAATTCCCCATCCCCATTCTTATGTTTACTTGGCTTCCCCATTCTTTGTGGTCTTATCCTCCCCTCACTTTGTGGTTTATTCTTTAAAACCCTCAACTGCAACTGCTGAGGGTCGATCTCCTCTGCCCCTGTGTGTGTTATGAGCTTGGCCTCAGCATCCCGAATAAATCTCATGCAATATTGCATCAAGAATGGTTTCTCTTGCGTTATTGGGGTGCCGGCTCATCCCAGGACTTGAGCGAGGGTCTCCCCGAAATGGGGGTCTTTCAGTTGGGGGATCATCATGGGATTTTGTGGCCAACCCATTTCTCAAAGACCCCTCTTGGAGGTAAGATTCTGTTTTTGTCTATGTCTTTCTCTGCTGGCTGTGTTTGAATTTGGTACTTTCGGTTTCAGTTTGCAGTCATCAGAGCTCGTGAGAGCAATGAACTCCTAGACCAGGATGGAAGGGAGGGTTATTGACAGACATGTCAGGGGATAACTGGCTGCCACCCTGGGAGATGTCCCAGGAATTCTGAGGGAGCTCCAGGGATGCCTGGAGATTTCCCATCTGGGTGCCAAGTTGGAACCTAAATCCCTCCTGGAGAGGAGAGATTTTGTGCCCACTTGGCTGTCTGATTATGTTTCTTGGTATTGGAAGTCCCGCAGGAAGCGAGTCCTGGTTTCGGTCTTCTTGGTATTTTTGTGTGTTTTGTTTGTTTCCCTGTACATGACTTGGTCAATGGGATAGACCATTAGTACTCTCCTTGGACTGACTCTTGACCATTGGACTGAAATTAAGACTAGGGCTCACAATCTATCTGTAGATGTCAAAAAGGAATTCTACCACTGATGCATTGGCCAAAAATCGCGACCACCCCTCACACCCGAGAACCAACTTGGAGGTATGGGGATCCCCTCTGGAATGTGTGCGTGCCAGCCAGTGTCTCTGTTCTGAGTGTCTGTTTCTGTTTTCTGAAATTAACGTGCACTTGTTGTGTTGGTTTGTTTGTCTGTTGTTTCTGAAGCATGGTCCAGCCTGAGATTGGATCAGTCTGAGTTTATTCTGATCACCCTGAGTTTTGTATTCTGATCTGCCTGAGTCTGGTTTATACTGTAACCCTCTTGTTGAGAACTGGCCATCTGATTCAGCGATCCTCTGGGTCATTTCTCTGGTTTTGGTCTTTGTGTTTGTTGACAGTTTGTGTGCTCTTTGTATTCTTTGTCACTAAGATGATGAGACAGTCTGTGATGACCACCCTAGTTTGACTCTTAATCATTGGACTGATGTTAGGACTAGAACCCATAACCTCCCTGTGGAGATCAAGAAAGGACCTTGGCAGACTTTTTGTGCATCTGAGTGGCCAACTTTTGACGTTGACTGGCCACTGGAGGGAACTTTGGTCTTGACTAAGCCATGATCTTTCAGGAAGGACCAAAATCGCACCCTGACCAACAGCTGTACATTACAGTAATGGCAAGACCTGGTCCAGAAGCCAGGCTCCCGAGTCCTAGTCTTCCAAAAACTCACAGAAGAGAAAAAGAAAAAAAATAAATAAAAAGTACATATTGGTCTTTGGAGCCCTGCACCTGTAGTTAGAAGTCTAGTGTGTCTGGAGAAGCCCTGCTAGGAGCTGATTGTAAACAACGCTCTTAAAGGGACCAGCAGCTTCTCAAGTCTATAGTAAGGGAAATGATGGCTGTTTTTCCTAAAAAAAAGTCTCTGTGCTTGTCATTATTGGATTCATCAGGTGACAAGGTGCTCCTCTCTTGAATTTAAAGCTAGAAAAATTAAGAATTTTGTTTGGTTTAAATAAACAAATATATGCAGCTTTTTCATTTTTGTTTCTGAATAGTTTTAAAAGGTATAAACATGTTTTATGTATCTTGGTTATAGATTATTGGCTCATACATTATTGGTTATTATTAAAAATTTATACCATTGGTAACAGAAAGTTGGCTTAAAACTGGAAACTCTGGGTTGGATTAATTTAGAACTACAATATGCAGCATGAGAACACCCAAGGAAACAGGTCTCTAAAAGATATGCCTAAATTGGGTAATACTCTATGTAATTCTTATCCTAGAAACCAGACTTATAAAAGATAGGATTTAGGGCAGTGTCTCTTTAAAGTATTGGGGGCTGCATATTTTTGTGTTTGTGTGCAGGAACAGGCAGCCAAACTTTGTAGCAAGTAATGTTTTTGGTGTTGATTTTTTTTTCCATATATACCTATGGAAGTTTATTCAACTAAATAGCACTATCAGAGAATATACACAGTGCATCATAAAAGAAAAGAAAATTAAGCATCTTTGGTGTTGATTTTTAAAGAGAATAGATTGTTTACACTGTTAAAATTGTGTTTTGCTTCCCAAAATTGTTGTTGTGTTCTGGTGCTACAAGAGAAATCAAAAGTGAAGGCTTCTCCCGAATCAGAGCCACCAGCTAATCCATTGGCTCCTCCAAAAATCTATGAAGCCTCCAGAGTGGCCTAGTCCACTAACTCCCCCTTATCTACAGCCTCAACACCTGCTGCAGGCCTTTGCAATGCTTTGTTTTAATTTAATAGTCAGATTTCCCTGATTCAGCACCAGTTCTAAGTCTGCTTCAAGGTAATGGCCAAGGCGAGGCTCCCATGGAAAACCACAGCGTGGGGGCCGGGGGGAGGCAGACCTGGCAGGGGAACAGTGACACGGAGGTCCTGGAACACCCCCATGCCATGCACCTTGTGCCTACAGGATGGGCAGAGGGGAGGGGAGAGGGTGAGGCCTTGGGGTCTGTGCGGCACCCGCTGGGCTCCTCAGGAGCAGTTGTGCCACAAGAAGGGCCCACTGTCCAGAGTCGCCACCACCAACCCCCCACACCCAAGTGTCCAGGTCTACGTACCTGCTCCGAGTACACTGAGCTGGAAAGTGCAGAATCCGAATGGACTCAAGTGGACCCACCCAACCTTAAACCCCTTCAGTACTGTTCATTTTCCTCTGTTGACCTTTATAACTGGGAAACTAACCACCCCCTCTTCTCAGAGGATCCCCAATGCCTCACAGTGTTGGTGGAGTCCCTTATGTTCTCTCATCAGCCTACTTGGGATGATTTTCAGCAGATGCTGCAGCCTAACCCTAACTGAAGAGCAAGAGAGAATTCTGTTAGAGACTAGGAAAAATATCCCAGGAGCCGACGGGTGGCCTACACAGCTACAAAATGAGATTAACACGGGATTCCCTTTGACTTGCCCTGTTTGGGACTACAACATGGCTAAAGGTATGGAGAGCTTGAAATCCTATCACCAGGCTTTGGTCTCTGAGGTGCCTCAAAATGGCCCACTAATTTGGCTGAGGTAAGAGAAGGTGTATTACAAGATAGAGACATGATCTAGTGAAAGGGGAAGAGAAGGTGTTATACGAGAAAGAGAGAGAGACAGATGGGAGGTGGAAGAGAGAGAGAGAGGTGGGAGGCACAAGAAAGAAAAAACAGGAGAGATCATAGACAAGAAAGAAATTTGACTAGAATTTTGGACACAGTGTTAGGAGAGAAAGAAAAGAAAGGAACTAGTCAGATAGGGAACCTGGGCAACTGAAGAACAGTGTGCTTAACAGAATTGAGTGAGTTGGGGTACCGAGCCTCAGCTAAAAAGGCTCAGCTGTGTCAGACTGAAGTTATTTATTTGGGATATACGCTTTGAGACAGTAAGCAGTGGCTAAAGGAAGCCAGAAAACAGACTGAAACTCAGATCCCCACCATAACTACACCAAGGCAATTAAGAGAATTCTTGGACACTGCTGGCTTCTGCGGGTTCTGGATACCTGGGTTTGTGACCTTAACTGCCCTGTTGTACCCCCCTAACCAAGGAAGAGGAGATGTTTGTGTGGACTCCAGATCAAAGCCTTTGAAGAAATTAAAAAGGCCCCACTGAACAGGGGTCACCAGAGGAGTCCTTACTCAGACTTTGGGACCTTGGAAAAGGCCAGTGGCTTACTTATCCAAGAAGTTAGACCCTGTTGCCAGCTGGTGGTTTTCTTGCCTGAAAGCTATTGCTGCTATTGCTCTGCTTGTCAAGGATGCTGATAAGCTCACTCTGGGACAGCAAATAACTGTAGTGGCACTCCACACACTTGAAAGCATTATAAAACAGCCTCCTGACCGATGGATGACCAACACACGTATGACACATTATCAGAGCATTTTGTTGACTAAACGAGTGATTTTCGCTTCCCCTGTTGTCCTCAATCCGGCTACCCTACTTCCAGAGACTGATGACTCTTCACCTACTCATCACTGCACTGACATTCTGGCAGAAGAAACTGGTACTCGAAATGATCTGAAGGATCAGCCTTGGCTTGGGTGTCTGAGCTGATACAGGGATGGCTGTAGCTTCATAGTTGAAGGAAAGTGGAAGGCAGGAGCAACAGTGGTAGATGGAAAGCAAGTGATCTAGGCCAGCAGTTTCCCTGAAGGGACATCTGCCCAGAAAGCCGAACTTTTGGCTTTGATACAAGCTCCAAGAATGGCAAAGGGAAAGTACACTGACAGCAGGTATACTTTTGCCACTGAGCGGAGCAATATTCAGACAAAGACGGATGTTGACATCTGCAGAGAAAGACCTAAGATGCTGTGGCTAAAGGGAATCGGATGGCAGATCTAACCGCCAAAGAGGCAGCCCAAGGAGCAATGATCCTGGCAGTCAAGGAACCTAAAGATTATTATGATATCAGAGAGACCAGCTTTAGATACACCCTTGAGGACTATCAAGTTATGGACAAATTAGGACTGGTACCAACTTACATTACTTGACACACTTGGGGGCCAAGAAATTAAAAGGTGTGGTTAGGTCCTCTGACTACTATGTTATAGGACTCCCTGACATGGCAGAAGAAATAGTCAAAAGCTCCAAGGTCTGTGCTATGACTAATACAGGGAACTCTATGTATACTCCTGATAAGAGGTTCAGGGGCAACCGGCCTGAGGCCTACTGGGAGGGAGATTTTACAGAAATTAAGCCAGCTAGAAATGTCAAGAAGTACTTATTAGTTTTTATAGATACCTTTCCAAGCTGGGTAGAAGCTTTTCCTACCAGGACTGAGACGGCCAAAGTGATGGCCAAGAAGATCCTAGAAGAAATCTTCCTGAGGTTTGGGATACCCAAGGTAATCAGGTCTGATAATGGACCTGCCTTTGTTGCCCAGGTAAGTCAGGGACTTGCCAAGATACTGGGGATTGATTAAAAGTTACATTGTGCATACAGGCCCCAAAGCTCAGGACAGGTAGAGAGGATGAATAAAACAATTAAAGAGACACTTACCAAATTGACAGCGGAGACTGGTGCTAATAATTGGATAGCTCTCATACCCTTTGTGCTCTTCAAGGTTAGAAACACTCCTGGACAGTTTGGACTGACCCCCTATGGATCACTCTATGGGGAATCCCCTCCACTGGTAAAAATAGCCTCTGTACATAGTGCTGATGTGCTGCATCCCCAGGCTTTGTCCTTTAGGCTCAAGGCACTCAAGTGGCTGAGACAGCGAGCATAGAAGTAGCTCCACGAGGCCTACTCATGAGAAGGAGACCTGCAAGCCCCATATCTCTTCCAAGTTAGAGATTCTGTCTACGTTAGATATCTCCATGCAGAAAACTTTGATAATCGGTGGAAAGGACCTTATTTTGTATTCTTGACCACCCTACTTTCTACCCTTATGGGACTCCTTTTGATTTTGCTTCTGCTTTTTAATTATAGGTCCATGTGTGTTAGATAGGCTAGTAGCCTTTATTAGAGCAAGACTTAGTACATTGCAGCTTTTAGTTTTGAGACAACAGTACCAGCCCTAAAGGAAGAGTGTTGCTTCTATATTGACCATTCAGGGGCAATTAGAGAGACTCTATGGCCAAACTCAGAGAAAGGTTAGAAAAATGAAAATGAGAGTGAGAAGCTAATGAAGGATGGTTTGAAGGTTGGTTCACCAAATCCCATGGATGAATACTTTACTATCTGCCCTCATGGGCCCCTTATTAATCTTGCTTCTTTTATTTACCATAGGCCCCTGCATAATTCACAAGCTAGTGGCTTTCAACAGACAGTGGGTCAGTGCTGTACAGGTTCTTATGTTGCTCCAACAATATCAAAAATTAGAACAGGCTGATAAGGGCTGTACTGAGTCGGAGGTTTAATTTTCTACTTCTATGACAAAAGTGCTCTGATCTCCTCTTCCTTTGAGAGACCATCCCCCAGTTTGATGTCCCAGCCTCTCTCTAATCAGACAATAATCCTGAATTTACTTGCCAAGTTTCTCAAATCGTATCTAAGTCCCTAGACATCCCCTGGCATTTTCATATTCCCTACCACCCTCAATCTTCAGGTAAGGTATAAAGAACTAACTGCTCTTTAAAAAAATACACTCTTGTTAAGCTGTCACAAGAACTTCACCTTTATTGGGTAAAACTCCAACCACTGGTTCTTTCTAGGCTATGAGCACTCCACAAGTGACTTCTCCTCATCTTACCCTTTGAACTCATGTATGGACATTCATTCCTAATTCCTGGTCTTTCACCTAAATGTTCTCCACTCCCAGACCATATATTCACCCCATACTTTGCCATCTCTGTTCTTGAAAGACCCACAACGTGAGGACTCCCCCACGTTCTGACTCAGGAGAGGCGACACCCCAAAATCACCAACGAGAAACGTTCTTGCTGCAAATTGCAAGAGGATTTTTATTCGAGAGCGCTCTCGGGCCCACGGTCATACACCACGCAGGGGTAGAGGACTGTGGCGCCCCGAGTAGCTGAGTAAGGGGGTATTTAAAGAAAAAAAACCACAACTCAAGGAGGCGAGAAGGGCGTTGTTGGAAAATACCAAAAATACCAGTTAAGAGTCACAAGGAAGTTCAAAATCACAGGTGTCACAAGGAATACCTGGTAATTGTTAACTCTCAAGACAGTTTCTAAGAGCCCCTAACAATAGCACATTTGCATTGCAGGTTCTGGTAATGGTCAGGGTGACTTTCTTTGAATTAACACTCTTTGAACCCAGGAAGCGGGTGGGTGGAGGAAGGAGTGTTGCTATCTGCTTTATGATTAGCATACCTTGGAGCACTGAGTTTACTACTCTTTCATTCCCCCCTTCTTCTTGTTAGTAGTTCTAATCTTAGAACTAGACACTATCTTTTCCCTGACATACTTGATCCTTTACTTTAGGGCATGGTACTGTTGTCTCAAAACTAAAAGCCGCACTGCACTAATTCTTGTTCTAATAAAGGTGACTTGCCTATTTAACACACATGGACCTATAATTAAAAGCAGAAGCAAAATCAAAAGGGGTCCCATAAAGGTAGAAAGTAGGGTGGTTAAGAGTACAAGATAAGGGCCTTTTTACATGAGTCTTAAGGTTTTCTGCGTGGAGACGTCTAATGTAGCAGGCCTTCTTCTCTTGAGTAGGCCTTCTGGAGCTGCTTTTTTGCTCACTGTCTCACTCACTGGAGCACCTTGAGCCTAGAGAACAAAGGCTGGGAAAGCAGCATGTCAGCACTATGCACAGTGGCTATTTTTACCTCTGGAGGGGTGGAGGGGAGTCAGTCTAAACTGTCCAGGGGTGTTTCTATCCCTGAAGAGCATAAAGTGTAGGAGAGCTATCTAATCATAGCGCCAGTCTCTGCTGTCAATTTGGTAAGGGTCTCTTAATGGTTCTATTCATTCTCTCTACCTGTCTTGAGCTATGGGGCCTCCATGTACAATGTAACTTCTAACCGATCTCTAATATCTTGGCCAGTCCCTGGTTTACCTGGGCAACAAAGGCAGGTCCATTACCTTGGGAAGATTTCTTTTAGAAATTCCACCTCATCATAGCACAGTCCTTGCAGCTTTTGACTATTTCTTCTGCCAAGTCAGAGAGTCCTGTAACATAGTAGTTAAAGGACCTAACCACACCTTTGAATTTCTTGGCCCCCAGGCCAAGTCAAATACTGTCCATAACTTGATAGTGCTCAGCAGTGTGTCTAAAGCTGATCTCTCTGATGTCATAATAATCTTTAGGCTCCTTGACTGCCAGGATCATTGCTCCTTGGGGTCACCTGTTGGTGGTTAGATCTGCCACCTGATTTTTTTTTTTTTTAGCCACAGCATCTTAGGTCTTTTTTTCCAGATGTCAACAGCCCTCTTTGTATATTGCCCCGTACAGTGGCAAAAGCATACCTGTTGTTAGTGTAGACTTTTCTTTTGCTATTTATAGAGCTTGTCTTAAAGTCACCAGTTCAGCTTTCTGGGCCGACATCTCTTTAGGGAGGCTGGTGGCCTACATCACTTGCTTTCTGTTCACCACCGCACTGCTGTCCCCGCCTTCTGCTTACCTTCAACGGCGAGGCTACTGCCCTCAGGCCAAGGCTGATCTGATCTTCTGCCAGAATGTCAGAGCAGTGATGAGTAGGTGCAGTCTCACGCAGTGGGACAGCAGGTGGAATGAAGCGAAGGTCACTCGTTCAGACACCAAAAAAGCTCTGATGTGTCACAGGAGCGTTGGTCACCATCTATCAGTCAGGGGGCTTTTGGATAATGTTTTTAAGAGCGTGGGGTGGGGTGCCACTATGTCCCGGAGTGAGCTTATCAGCATCTTTGAAAAGCAGTGTTATGGCAGCAATAGCTTTCAGGCAAGAAAACCACCCGCTGGCAACAGAGTGTAACTTCTTGGATAGGTAAGCCACTGGCCTTTTTTAAAGTCCCAAAATCTGAGTAAGGAGTAATTTCTTCAAAGGCTTTCTGGTGACCTGGGGTCCACACAAACACCTCCCCTTCCTTGGTTAGGGGGGTACAACTGGGCAGCTAAGGTCGCCAACCCAGGTATCTAGAGTCTGTAGAAGCCAGCAGTGCCCAAGAATTTTCTTACTTGCCTTGGTGTAGTCGGTTGGGGATCTGAGTTACAGTCTTTTTCTGGCTTCTTTTAGCCACTGCTTTCCACCTTGAAGGGTGTATCCCAAATAAGTAACTTCTGTTTGACACAGCTGAGCCTCTTTAACTGAGGCTCAATCTTCAGTTGCCCAGGTTTCTTGTCTAGATCCTGTCTCTCTTTTGTTTTGTTTTGTTTTTTTTTTTCTCTTATCACTGCGGCCAAGATTTCTTTCTTGTCTATGATCCCTCCTGTTTTCTCTCTTTTTTTTTTGTCTCCAGCCTCTCTCTCTTTCACACACACACTTTCTCTGCCTCTTTTACTAGATCGCATAACTGTCTCCTTCTTGTAATACACCTTCCAATCTCTGAAGTTTCTTTCTAATATCGGGAGCTGACTGCCTTATGAAAGGCCATGGCCACTGAGGCCTTCTGGGCTTCCGATGTAAGATCAAAGGGAGTGAACCGCCTGAAGGCTTTTATAAGCCTTTCAAGGAACATTGAGGGAGGTTCAATTGGCCCCTGCATTACCTCTTACCTTAGCCAAATTAGTGGGCCCATCTTGAGGCACCTTGGAGACCGGAGCCTGGCGATAGTTTTTTTTAAGCTCTCCTTACCTTTAGCCATGTTGTAGTCACAACTGGGGCGAGTCAAAAGGAATCTCATGCTGATCTCATTTTGTAGCTGTGTAGACCGCCGTTGGCTTTCGGGCTATTTTTCTAGCCTCTAACAGAATTTTTTCTCGCTCTTCGGTTGTTAAGAGCATCTGCAACCGCTGTTGACAGTCATCCCAAGTAGGCTGATGAGAGAACATAAGGAACTCTACCAACCCTGTGAGGCGTTGGGGATCCTGAGAAAGGGGGTGGTTAATTTTCCAGTTATAAATACCAGCAGAGGAAAATGACCAGTACTGAAGGGTTTAAAGTTTGGGCGGGTCCACCAGAGTCCGCCCGGACTCTCCACTCTGCGGCTCCCTGTGGCTCCATGTACCCACAGCGGTCCTCCTCCTGCCACCCTGAGGGGTTCAGGGTTCCCTCGGCGGCTGGGGTTGAGGCTGTGGATAAGGGGGAGGTAGTGGACTAGGCCACTCAGGAGGCTTTATACAACCACAATTTTGAGAAGCAAAACCCAATTTTAACAGTGAAAACAATCTATTTTTTATTTAAAAATGAACTCTAAAAACATTACTTGCTACAAAGTTTGGCTGTCCGTTCCTGCACACAAACACAAGAAGGTGTAGCCGTCAATATATCTATTATAAATCGGGTTTCTAGGATAAGAATTACACAGAATATTACCCAATTCAGGCGTATCTTTAGAGACCTGTTCCCATGGGTTGTCTCATGCTGCATGTTGTAGTTCTAAATTACTCTAACTCAGAGTTACCAGTTTTAAATCCACTTTTTCTTACCAATGTTACAAATTTTTAATCATAACCAATATCTTATGAGCCACTAATCTATAACCAAGACATATAAAACATATTTATACTTTTGAAACTATTTAGAAACAAAAATGAAATGGCCGTATACATTTGTCCATATAAACCAAACAAAATTCTTAATTTTTCTAGCTGTAATTTCAAGAGAGGAGCACCTTGTCACCTGATGAATCTAATAATCACAAGCACAGAGATTTTTGTAGGAAAAGCAGCCATCTGTTCTCTTACCATAGAACTTGAGAAGCTGCTCGTCCCTATAAGAGCAGCGTTTATAATCCGCGCCTAGCAGGGCTTCTCCAGCCACACTAGATTTCTAACTACAGATGCAGGGCTCCAAAGACCAATTGATACTGTTTATTTTATTTTATTACCAAATTATCCCGATAGTCGGAGAGTACTGCTTTTCTCAAAACCCATTTTCTCACATCTCAGGTGTAAACTATCTCTAGTCAGGGTATAAAGCACCTATGAGAATTACCTTTGTTTTTCTAGATTTTCACATAGCTCTAAACACATACACAAAAACACACAAAACAGAAACCAACAGATCTAGACACACTCGACCCTTTCTTGTCCTCTACAAGCAGGCAAAAGAATTAGACGATTTTGGAGGGGGAAGCTTCCGCTTCAACAGAACTCGGTCCCTCTGACCGATCCGGAGACGGCCAGGCGTCCCTGGCTCTCCTTACCTCCCAGGGCGTCCCCCAGGGCCACAGCCTGTGGTCCTCCTAGCACGTCTGCCGACCACAGTCCTCCGGTCCTTACGGCCCAAAAGGACAGCTGCAAATGCAGACGTGCGCATTTCAGAAAACCCCATCACCCCATCGTCTACAAACACCATCATCCACTTCTACCTAGACGACCAAAAACAGAGAAGCACACTTGTTCCTCACTCTGCCAGGTGTAAAACCAAGGCACAAGGTGGGACTCGAACCCACGATCTCGTAACCCTGAAACCAAGACACAAATTCAATAAACTCAGATGGATCCAAACTCAGACTTCGCCATGCTTCAGAAACAGAAGACAAGACACAAACAACCCAACACAAAAAGCACATGTTCCAATGTTCCTTTCAGAAAACAGACACTCAAAACAGAGACACTGGCCAGCACACACACAAGAGGGGATCCCCATACCTCCAAGTCGGTTCTCAGGTGTGAGGGGTGGTCAGGTTTCCCGGCCAACGCAACAAATGAAAGACCCACAACGTGAGGACACCCCCACGTTCTGACTCAGGAGAGGCGACACCCCAAAATCACCAACGAGAAACGTTCTTGCTGCAAATTGCAAGAGGATTTTTATTCGAGAGCACTCTCGGGCCCAGGGTCATACACCACGTAGGGGTAGAGGACTGTGGCGCCCTGAGTAGCTGAGTAAGGGGGTATTTAAAGGAAAAAAAAAAACACAACTCAAGGAGGTGGGAAGGGCGTTGTTGGAAAATACCAAAAATACCAGTTAAGAGTCACAAGGAAGTACAAAGTCACAGGTGTCACAAAAAATACCTGGTAATTGTTAACTCTCAAGACAGCTTCTAAGAGGCCCTAACAATAGCACATTTGCATTGCAGGTTCTGGTAATGGTCAGGGTAACTTTCTTTGAATTAACACTCTTTGAACCCAGGAAGCGGGTGGGTGGAGGAAGGAATGTTGCTATCTGCTTTATGATTAGCATACCTTGGAGCACTGAGTTTACCACTCTTTCATTCTCTCCTATGGCACTTTGCTGACCACCATCTACTATGGCCATACACTGTCTCCTGTCCACTTCTTATCAAGTCCTTCTATCCCCTACAGATCATTGGCATCACATCTCTCTCTTAAATGGCAGGGCCCTTTTAAGGTAATCCTTGTGACCCCTACAGCTGCTAAACCCAAGGGACTCTCTCATTGGATCCATCTGTCTCACCTCAAACCTTTCATTCCTCCACCTAAAAATGACACTTCTTCATACACATTCACCCTAACAGGACCATTCTCTATCTATTAAGTTCCAGAGGACATTGAGACCACCCATCATGTCCCCAGTCCCAGAAAATGAGACTCCACTCTGGCAGTCAAGCTTGACCTCACTGGATGAGATACGGGTTTCTTATCCTCCCCCTGATGTTCATTTCCATCTGGGTAGCCCTAACATCTGGAGGGTCAAAGTCCAAGAAATCACCACAGATAACAAACATTCTTTCCAAATAGGGTCAGGAAACTGCTCCATAGCTGGATGCCAGGAACTGATCCAAATTGATATCATCCCTGTATCTGTTATCCCATCTAAATATTATGATCTCTATACTTGCTTTTTCTTTAACCAGACAAAAGATTATTGTAGAAAACTGTCAGATGAATATGGGGGCTGCCCATATTGGTCTTGTCAGATACATATGCTAGGGTCATGAACCAATCATTTCTTCTATCAACACCACAAGACAATCTTTTTCTACATATAAGACTCATGGGATTCCAGGTGGGAGGTAGGAGTTATTGGTAAGCTCTACAGTAAAAATCAACCCAGTTCCCTAGTAAGTACCAACCATATCCAAAGAAAATATGTCTCAATTGCCCAACCCCTAGATATCTGAAAAGTAGGGGAGATAATCAAACACTCCTCTGAGGTCCTTACCTCTTTGATATCACCCCTCATAAATGGCACTGACTTGTCATTTTGCCTTTTGCTTCAAACTTGACCTCAGCATACCAACTCCTTAATGTCACCAGCCTCAACAATTTAAAGAATGCTGATTATGTGTACCCCCTGGAGCTAACTCACAATTGTCACTTACAGCCTCTCCAGTGATACTGCCAAGTAACTTTACCTCAGCCTTTGTCAGTTGCCTTGACTCCAATGTTGCCATGACTACATACCTTATCTCTATCCCTCTCTTTGGCATAGCAAACTGTTTTAAGACCTCTGGGACACGTCCTGTAGGAACACTAAGTTCCCTAGACTTCAATAAAACCATATCCCTCAATATATCATACCTGCCATAATGCCATGTAGTCCTGAACACGTCAATTCTTTGTGGCACTCAGGAATATCATTGCCTACCCATCAGCTGGTCGGGACTTTGCACAATGGTACTCCTATTCCCTGAACAGGGAGTAATCCAGGGAAATGAGCCCCTGCCAATCCCAGTTGAAAATATGATAGCTGGTCAACATAAGAGGGCAATTCAAGTCATTTTACTCTTGGTTGCTATGGGAATAACCATAGGTGCTGGTACTGGAATTGCAGGGATAATGACTTCCATGACCCAATATAATAAGTTCACTTCCCAGTTAAAAAGCTATCTTCCAAAAATGTCTGAAAATGTGCTCAGTATCCAGAAACAGATAGATTCTTTGGCAGTGGTGGTGCTTCAGAATTTACAGGGGCTAGATATTCTGAAGCTAAAGAAGGTGGTCTTTGCCTGTTCCTCCACTGTAGCCTCCCCCAGCCTTGAAGCAGGCTGATTCAGAAGTCACTGTCACTGAGAATAAGAACACCTGGGTGGAGCCTTCTCACATAGATGGCTCTATTGTTCTGTTACCTGCCTGCTCTTCTCCAAGACACTGCTACCTGCTGAGAGGTTCTTGAGATATTCCAGAGACAGCAAACAATCCAGTAATTTACTCCTACTTGCCAAACCAGTTCTGTCCAGCAGATTGCCTACAGGCTGGTGACAGGCATCAAGAATGGATTGGTGGAGGATAGCCTCGCCTCCCCCCTTTATAAGCACAGACACATATTAAACTTTGGGCCTTGATCAGAAAATATGTCTTGGTCTCCATTACTTCTCTCACCATTCTCTCCCATAAAGCTCTGGCCTCCCACTCAGAAACCCAGTTAGTGTGGACGCATGTGGCTACAATCCAAGAAGATTGCTGTTTCTATGCCAACCCGTCCTGGATAGTGATAAAATCCAGGAGCTACAGTTGACATTGAGAACTTCAGAGACCATGAAACCTCCAGTTCTACGATTTTCGAAAATCCTATATGGAAGTGGATACTCCCTTTCATAACACCGTTCCTAGTCATGTTCTTGGCATTATAATTTTCTCCCTGCCTCATTCATCATGTTTCCATATTTCTTCAACAACAAATACAGAAAGTTTCTAGCCAAACTACTAATCAGTTCGTGTTAGAGGATTACCAGCCACTGCCCACAGAAGAGCTGCTGTCCACAGAGGAACCTGATGTGAACATTTACCAAGAGGATCTAGATGGTAAAATTCAGCAGGAAGCAGCTTAAAAGACATGATGCCCTCATTCCCTTTTCATCATTACCTTTCCCTTTTTCTTTCCTTTTCTTTATAACAAGAAGGGAGTTATGTTGGCATCAGGACCTCCCAAACCGATGACATCACATAGGTGACAGAGCGACCTACAGAACTGTTGCCAAGATGTAAGCTACCATGTTCCCAGAATACACTTGGCTCACCTCCCACCTTTACCTGCATTACATCATTTTCCATATAAATAAGGGGAACACCCCTCCCTCTCTTTCTTTTCCCCCTCTTCTCTGTCTACCACCAACTTGTCTCTCCCTCTAAATAAAACCTCTTCCAGACTGCCAGCGGTTCTGGCACATGACTTTAATCCCACCACTTGGGAGGTAGATGCAGGCAGATTTCTGAGTTCAAGGCAAGCCTGGTCTACAGAGTGAGTTCTTGGACAGCCAAGTTGCCAAGTTCTACAGAGAGACCCTGTCTTGAAAAACAAAACAAAATAAAACAAACAAAGAAACAAAAATCCTCTTTCATGTGTGATTGTCTTGGCCTAGTTTGTTGTTGAAATGAGACCTGCGTGCTATTCAAATACATAAAGTGTAAGAGACAAATATAGTAATTATAAACTCAATAATATAAAAAAAGAGTCTGGAACAGAGATATCAAGTGATGAAAATATGTCTATGAATAACTCAAAAATTGTTGATTGTACCCAGTAATTAGGAAATTATATATCAAAACTGTTGTGGGAAATATGTTTTAAAAATAAACCTGCCAAATCTCCCTGGTGCCGGACCACACTTCTGTGCTCCTGCAGGCCTGCCAACTCTCTGCAGCTTGCCCCTGCAGTATCTGGCTCATGTTTCCCTTGAGCCACTAGTTCCCTCTCTGCTATAATCCCTCTAGTCACAATCTCACATTCCAGTAACTAAATGGCACCGCCAACATCATGGTTGCATCTCACAACACCCAGTAGCCTTGTAGAATCACGACTCTTAAAGCTTAATTAACCAATCAGATTTATGTATCAATAATATCACAATTTACAAGGTACAATACAATAATTTCAGAGACAATTGATAATGATAAAACCTTTATCCCAATATTTCTATACTTGTGAAATCATAGCCATTTGTGGCTAGTAAATGCCACGCAGGTACACATACAAAGCCATCTTGGTTCTCCTCCCTACCCTCTAGGACTCTCCTCCTCTCCATAACTCCTAGCTCTGACCCCTTGTCCCTGTCCAATCTCAGACCTCCTCTGCACTAATGTAGTTAGTTGGACAGGGTAAAGATTCCATCTGTCTGAGTACAGTAAAAATAGCAAAGATCACCAAAAAAACCAACAATGGAGGGCTGGGGTGGAGGATGCTGAGTAAAGGGAATCCCAACATCTTATTGGGATTTCAAACTGGTGGGGTCATTCTAGAAATCAGTTTGGAGCATTCTGAAGGCTGTAAATGTTAGCACCAGGACTCTCCAAGCTCCTGTCTAACTATGTGACCCTTGACTTACATTGCCAGAACAACAACCCTCAATCCCACAATCCACTTGGCTCAGTTTCCACCCTCACCAGTGTGACATTTTTCATATAAATTAGGGGATCACCCCCTCCTCACTCTTTCTTCTCTTTCTTCTCTCCAGCCTCTTTTTCTCTTTTTCCTCTTCTCTGCCATTCTAATGGCTTTGCTGGCCCCTATCCCTGCACAATAAACCTATCCCACGTGGAACCACCTTGGCCTGGTCTGCTGTTTGGTTTATCCGCTCAAAATATATAGATTAATATTATCTGGTGTTAATTAACATATAAATGGTGCCGAGACTCAGATAAAGAGCAACCAGCCACCAGTGTCTGGTGTGCCTGAGGGGGCACCCCAGTGGACGCAGCGGTGGGCACAGAGCACAGCATCCAAGGTAAGAATCCAACTGTCTTGAGCCCTGCCCACTTTGCACAGTGGTCTGCACTTCCCTATCCCTCCTTGCTCTAAGCCAGAATTCTTAGTGACCCCCACCTTCCGCTGTGTCTTTAAATCCCAGTCATAAGGGGAATTGACCTCCTTTGCCTGAGAAATGGCTTGGCACTCACACAAAGACCAGCGGGGGAGGAGAGCCTCTGCCTGCCTTTTCTACCACCTGACCCCTAGCTGCCACGGAACCCACAAAATTTAAACTAAGTGAACTGTGCCACTTCCACACGCCTTATAGTCCAGGCTTCCACGCTCCCATTTTACTGGTTCGCTAAAAATTCCCACGCAGACACCAGCATACCATCAGTAGGGCTCATCAGTGGGGAAGGGCCTCCAGTTCCCTGAACAGAGCCTGGCCAGTTCTGCCTGAGAACTAAGGGGCTAGCGTTCCAGCTGACATAGAAGCAGACATTGCCCATCTGGATCCTGTTCTCCTGAAAGTTGCTCTCTCTCCTCAGGGCTCTAGCTGCTGGCTGAAATCCCTTGCCAGGGTGGAACACTTTCCACAGTAAGTCCAGGGCTTACTGGGTAGCCACTAGAGGTCCTTGTGAGGACTTGTGCACGCTAGCCTGGCTGATTTCCTTTTTGGTTTCTGAGCTCTTCTCTGAATGCTGGTACGAACACCAGGAACCTCCAGAATATGGGCAACAACGTGTCTTCAAATGTATCCTCAGATACACCACTGGGATGTCTCCTAGAAAATCTTAAGTCTTTGAAGCTGACGCCTCCTTTAAAGGCATCAAAATTAAAAGGATCTTTATACATACTGCCAGCAAACTGATAAATGGGAAGAGGTTATCTATGTAAAATCTTTCATTCATCTCCATTCCCACCCTGCTATGTTTTCTTCTTGCTCTCCCACTCAACTTCTATTACCATAAATCCTGCATAACTCCCACTAAATGATATTATGATACAGGACCAAACATACGACCCACCTCCTTTTCGCAGTAGGCGAGCTTCTGTGAGATTTATAACCCAAACTGCTGCCTCGGTTTCCCCCCTTCCGAGACTCCCTGGGGCCTGCCAGCCCCATCTCTCCTCCTTCTACACCATCTACAGGTCCCACCAAATGTTCTACCTTAGCACCTACTTTCACACCACCTATCACTCACTCTAAGTCCACGACCAAAACCCCAAACTCTCCAACCCTAGAGGAATCTGACCCAGCAACTGTCCTTCCCTTAAGGGAGGTTGCAGGGGTAGATGCAATGTCCAGACGGTCAGAGTACATGATCCCTTCTCACTGAGAAAACTTTCTTGGATAGAGAAGAGATTGGGCTCCTATACTTCTAATTCTTCTGTGTTTATCAAAGAATTTCAGTTTATCACTCAGTCGTACAGTTTAACTTTTCAAGGTATACACATGATACTTACTAACAATTTGCTTCTCAAGGAACGTGGGCGAGTTTGGGAACTAGCGAGAGCACATGCAAATGAGATTCATCAAAAGATAGAGCATATCCAATGAGAGCAGAGACAGTACCTGTCCCAGATCATCAGTGGAATTATAATTCCCCAGGTGTTATTCTAGCCAAGGACAGGTTTGTTATATGTCTTTTGGCGGGTCTGAGAATAGCAGATTTATTAATTTTTTATTATTAGGTATTTATTTCATTTATATTTCCAATGCTATACCAAAAGTCCCCTACACCCTCCCCCGTCCACTCCCCCACCCACCCACTCCAACTTCATGGCCCTGGCGTTCCCCTGTACTGAGGCATATAAAGTTTGCAAGACCAATGGGCCTCTCTTTCCACTGATGATCGACTAGGCCATCTTCTGATACATATGAAGCTAGTGACATGAGCTCTGGTGGGGGTGGGGGGTACTGGTTAGTTCATATTGTTGTTCCACCTATAGGGTTGTAGATCCCCCAGCTCCTTGGGTACATTCTCCCTCTCCTCCATTGGGGGCCCTGTGATCCATCCAATAGCTGACTGTGAGTATCCAGTTATGTGTTTGTTAGGCCCCGGCATAGTCTCACAAGAGACAGCTACATCAGGGTCCTGTGAGCAAAATCTTGCTAGTGTATGCAATTGTGTCAGCGTTTGGAAGCTGATTGTGGGATGGATCCCCTGGTATGGCAGACTCTAGATGGTCCATCTTTCATCTCAGCTCCAAATTTGTCTCTGTAACTCCTTTCCATGGGTGTTTTTTTCCCAATTCTAAGAAGGGGCAAATATCCACACTTTGGTCTTAGTTCTTCTTGCGTTTCGTGTGTTTCGCAAATTGTATCTTATATCCGGTGTATCCTAAGTTTCTTTGCTAATATCCACTTATCACTGAGTACATATCATGTGAGTTCTTTTGTGATTGAGTTACCTCACTCAGGATGATGCCCACCAGGTCCATCCATTTGCCTAGGAATTTCATAAATTCATTCCTTTGAATAGCTTGGTAGTACTCCATTTTGTAAATGTGCCACATTTTCTGTACCCATTTCTGTTGAGGGGCATCTGGGTTCTTTCTAACTTCTGGCTATTATAAATAAGGCTGCTATGAACATAGTGGAGCATGTGTCCTTCTTACCGGTTGGGACATCTTCTGGATATATGCCCAGGAGAGGTATTGCGGGATCCTCAGGTAGTACTATGTCCAATTTTCTGAGGAACCACCAGACTGATTTCCAGAGTGGGTTGTACAAGCTTGCAATCTCACCAACAATGGAGGACTGTTCCTCTTTCTCCACATCCTCACCAGCATCTGCTTTAACCTGAATTTTTGATCTTAGCCATTCTGACTGGTGTGAGGTAGAATCTCAGGGTTGTTTTGATTTGCATTTCCCTGATGATGAAGGATGCTGAACATTTTTTTCAGGTGCTTCTCAGCCATTCAGTATTCCTCGGGTGAGAATTCTTTGTTTAGCTCTGAGCCCCATTTTTAATGGTGTTATTTGCTGGATACTTCAATGCATCTTAGAAGCTGGGAACAAAAGAGCGATGGAAGTAGTTACAGAGACAAAATGTGGACTGGAGACTGAAGAAATTACCATCCAGAGACTGATTTACCTGGGGATCCATCTGTGATGGTTTGTATATTCTTGGACCAGGGAGTGGCACCATTTGGAGGTGTGGCCTTGTTGGAATAGGTGTGACCTGGTTGGAGTAGGTGTGTCACTATGGTTTTGGGCATAAGATCCTCACCTTAGTTTCCTGGAAGTCAGTCTTCCACTAGTAGCCTTTGGATGAAGATGTAGAACTCTCAGCTCCTCCTGCACCATGCCTGCCTGAATGCTGCCATGCTCCCACCTTTATGGTAATGAATTGAACCTCTGAATCTATAAGCCAGCCCAAATTAAATGTTGGTTTTTTATAAGACTTGCCTTGGTCATGGTTTATGTTCACAGCCATAAAACCCTAACTAATATACCATCTCGTATACAATCACCAAACCCAGACACTGTTGTGGATGCCAACAACTGCTTACTGACAGGAGCCTGATATAGCTCTCTCCTGACAGGCTCTGCCAGAAAACTAACAAATACATAAGTGGATCCTCACAGCCATGCACATAGGGTCCCCATTAAAGAACTTAGAGAAAGGACCTAAGGAGCTGAAGAGTTTGATGACCCATAAGAGGAACAACAAAATGAACTAGCCAGTACTCCCAGAGCTCCCAGGCACTAAACCACCAACCAAAGAGCACATATGGTGGGATTCGTGGTTCCAGCTGCATATACAGAACAGGATGGCCTAGTTAGACATCAATGTGCAGAGAGGCCCTTTGTCCTATGAATGTTCTATGACTCAATGTGGGGGGAATGCCAGGGCCAGGAAGCTGGAGTGGCTGGGTTGATAAGGAAGGGGAGGGAGGAAAAGGGGTGGGTGTTTTTCAGAGAGGGAACCAGGAAAGGGGATAACATTTGAAATGTATATAAAGAAAATATCCAATAAAATATTAGATAAATTTCATATTAGTACTTTAAAAGAATACCCAAAAGCTCTAGAACAAAAAGAAAAAAATGACACCCAAATGAAGTGGTGGCAGGAAATAGTAAAACTTGGGGTGGATATCAATAGAATAGAAAGAGAAAAATATTTTTAAAATCCATGAAATAAGTATTGGTTCTTTGACAAGATCACTAAAATCAAAAACTCTTATCCAAATTAACTAAAAGACAAAGAAATAATATCCAAATTATTAAAACCAGAAATCAAGAGAAGGACATAACAGACACCTGATAGTTTGGAAAGATCCACAAAATGCTTTCATCTTACCATAAGGATACTTGCTCAACCATGTTAATTGCTGCTGTATTCATAATAGTCAGTAACTGGAAACAATCTGCATGTCCATAAGCTGAAGAGTTAGTAAAAATGTGGTATATCTAAACAATGGAATATTACTCACCTGTTATGAAGAAAATTGACATAAGGAATCTGCAGGCAAATGCATGGAAATAGAAAAAACTCTTCCTGAGTAAAATAACCTAGTCCAATTAAGATAGATATGCTATGTATTGATTTATATGTTGATATTGACTGGGTTGTATTGTTTTTGTCAACTTGCCACAATGTAAAGTCATCTGAGAAAAGGAAACCTCATTTGATAAAATGTCCATAAGATTAGGCTGTTCAGGCAAGACTGAAGGGCATTTTCTTAATTAGTGATTGATGGGGAGGGATCCTGTCCATTGTTTTTACTACCATCAATGTGCTTGTGGTTATGAGTTATCTATGAGAAAGCAGACAGAGTAAATCATGTGGAACCAGCCACTAAACAATACCCATCCATGATCTTTGTATCAGTTCCAGCCTCCAGGTTCCTGGCCAATTTCAGTTCCTGTTCTGTCTGTCTTCAATGATGAACAACAATGAAGAAGTCTAAGCCAAATAAGTCCTACCCTCGCTAACTTGCTCTTTTGTCATAGTGTTTTGTGACAGCAATAGAAACACTAAGACATTCAACATTACATAAGTGATGACCAGTCTATAATTGGTAGATCCACGGAAGTTAGATATAGAGGAAGGCACTGGCGCAAACCCATGGATGCCCATGGTATGGCGAAATAGAATGGTTTTATTAGTGGACCAAGGTGGACAAGAAAGAGATCAGGTGACATGGTGGAGGGAGATGGGGTTGAGGAAGGGAATGCAGGGAGAGATAGTTGAAAGAGAGGGGCATTTGATGAATGATGAGAGAAAAGAAGTAGATTTGGAAGCGAGGGGAAGTGGAAAAAGAACTGTGGGGAGTAAAATTTGTGGGGACAGTAAGCAGGGTAATATTATATGAGAAATTACTTTACTTTAAATTTTACTACAAAGAAAAATAAATTTAACATGGCAGAGGGGCTCTCAGGACTGTACATTTTACCTCTGAACTATTGGGCTTTGATGGATTCTTGGTGAGGTGAACCATATAAAATTTGAAGTGTACACATTCCATGGGTGACAGGGGCAATCGATGATATCATATACCTTTGGTATTAAGAGTTTACATAATCCTTTAAGTCTGTTTTACAACACAGTATTCTATTCTATTCTATTGGGACTGTTTAGAAAGATAAGTGGTAATTGCAGCTATGCTAACTAATCTGTGTTTTATCCTCAAAATGTGTATGGTAGAAGGAAAGACAAGACATTATTACATGTACTTCTGAATTCCATATGTATGTTATACAACCTGAAGCATCATACTAGATAGATAGATGTTGGGTGCTATGCAAAATGAACAGCAAAACCATTAGAACGTATGGAATGTTGCCCAGGAGTTAGCCCAAGCAAGGTGGCTCCTGAGAGAGGCAGAACCCCGAGGAATGTGTCCTGAGGACTTCATGCTGTTGTGGAGTTTTGTTCTGCTTGCTATGCTCACCATCACATCCCTTATAATCTGAGATGTATAAAAACTCTAAGGGGGAGGGGGTTCCAGCCCCTTACTGGCCAATGTCATTGTCACCCAAAGTGTCAGTTAGATTGAACATTTTCAAGCATTGCTGCTGGAGCAGATTAATAATTAAATCAGTATACTTGGAAAGAATTACTATGAAAAAACATGCTTATTTATTTATTTATTTATTTTGCAAAATCTGAGATGGTGATCAGGTGATGATTAATTCCTTACTGACTTTTTCCCCTCAGTTTCCTTATATGATTTAATAAAAACATGGTTAATGAATACATGTGCACTCTGAGGATTCAAAGTAGAAAGAGCTACTTGTTTTTTGTATAAAATTTTGTTCTGTGGTTCTATTAAGATTTTTATAGAGCCCTTCCAGTCCTGCCAGCACCAGGGTAGCTTGGGCACAGAGTCGGCTGACACCTGCAAGCTACCCACAAGACCCGCCATGGGACCTTAAGACCTCTGGTGAGTGGAACACAGCGTCTGCTCCAATCCACTCATGAGGGACCTGAGACTGCATTAATTAGGGAAGCAGAAAATCCGGACTGATCAGGGGCACAAGTCACTTCTGTTCCCCGCCAGCACCGGGGTAGCTAGGGCCCAGAGTAGGCTGACACCCGTAAGGTAAACACAGGACCTGCCACGGGATATTTAGAACTCTGTGAGTAGATCACAACTTCTGCCAGGAGGCAGGTTTGAACACCAGATATCTGGAAAACTTCCCTGCAAGAGGAGAGCCTACCTGCAGAAAGTATTCTGAACACTGAAACTCAGGAGAGATCTAGTCTCCCGGGTCTGCTGATAGGGGCTAACATAAACACCTGAGGAACAGGATCTAACCAGAGACAACTACAACAACTAACTCCAGAGATTACTAGATGGTGAAAGGCAACCATAAGAATCTTACTAACAGAAACCAAGACTATTCACTGTCATCAGAACGCAGCATTCCCACCCCACCCAGTCCTGTGCATCCCAACACACCCAAAAAACTAGACATGGATTTAAAAGCATATCTCATGATGATGGTAGAAGACATCAGGAAGGACTTTAATAACTCACTTAAGAAATACAGGAGAGCACTGCTAAACAGATAGAAGATCTTAAAGAGGAAGCACAAAAATCCCTTAAAGTATTGCAAGAAAACATGACCAAATAAGTGATGGAATTGAATAAAACCATCCAAGACCTAAAAGGGGAAGTAGACACAATAAAGAAAACCCAAAGTGAGGCAGCACTAGAGATAGAAAACCTAGGAAAGAAATCTGGAACCATAGATACAAGCATCAGCAACAGAATACAAGAGATGGAAGACAGAATCTCAGGTACACAAGATTCCATAGAGAACATTGGCACAACAATCAAAGAAAATACAAAATGCAAAAAGATCCTAACTCAAAACATCCAGGAAATCCAGGACACAATGAGAAGACAAAACCGATGGATAATAGGAATAGATGAGAATGAAGATTTTCAACTTAAAAGGCCAGCAAATATCTTCAAGAAAATTACTGAAGAAAATTCCCAAACCTAAAGAAAGAGATGCCCATGAACATACAAGAAGCCTACAGAACTCCAAATAGACTTGACCAGAAAAGAAATTCCTCCCAACACATAAAAGTCAAAACAACAAATGCACTAAATAAAAGAGAATATTAGAAGCAGTAAGGGAGAAAGGTCAAGTAACATATAAAGGCAGGCCTATCAGAATTACACCAGAATTTTCACCAGAGACTATGAAAGCCTGAAGATCCTGGACAGATTATAGAGACCCTAAGAGAACACAAATGCCAGCCCAGGCTACTATACCCAGCCAAACTCTCAATTACCATAGATGGAGAAAGGAAAGTTTTCCACGACAAAACCAAATTCACACATTATCTTTACACGAATCCAGCCTTCCAAAGGATAACAACAGGAAAAACAAAACAACAACAAAACAACAACAACAAAAAAACAATACAAGGACTAAAACCATGCCCTAGTAAAAGCAAGAAAGTAATCCCTCAAGAAATCAAAAAGAAGACAGCCACAAAAACAGAATGCCAACTCTAAAAACAAAAATAATAGGAAGCAACAATTATTTTCCTTAATATCTCTTAATATCAATGGACTCAATTCCCCCAATAAAAAGACATAGACTAACAGACTGGCTACACAAACAGGACCCAACATTCTGCTGCTTACAGGAAAGCTATCTCAGGGAAAAAGACAGAAACTACCTCAGAGTGAAAGGGTGGAAAACAATTTTGCAAGCAAATGGTCTGAAGAAACAAGCTGGGCTAGCCATTCAAATATCGAATAAAACTTTCATCAATGGACAGATCGTGGAAACAGAAACTAAACAGGGACACAGTGAAACTAACAGAAGAGATGAAACAAATGGACTGAACAGATATCTACAGAACATTTTATTCTAAAACAAAAGGATATACCTTCTTCTCAACACCTCATTGTACCTTCTCCAAAATTGACCACAAAATTGGTCAAAAAACAGGCCTCAAGAGATACAAAAATATTGAAATCTCCCATGCATCCTATCAGACCACCATGGACTAAGGCTGATCTTCAATAACAACATAAATGATGGAAAGCCAACATTCACATGGAAATTGAACAACACTCTTCTCAATGATACCTTGGTCAAGGAAGGAATAAAGAAAGAAATTAAAGACTTTTTAGAGTTTTAATGAAAATGAAGCCACAACATACCCAAACTTATGGGACACTATGAAAGCATTTCTAGGAGGGAAACTCATAGCTCTGAGTGCCTCCAAAAAGAAACTAGAGAGAGAACACTCTAGCAGCTTGACCACACACCTAAAAGCTCTAGAAAAAAAAGAAAGCAAATTCACCAAGAGGAGTAGACAGCAGGAAATAATCAAACTCAGGGGCAAAATCAACCAAGTGGAACAAGAAGAACTATTCAAAGAATTACCCAAACCTGATAAACAGCTTCATTGAAGTACATGGATATAAAATTAACTCAAACAAGTCAATGGCCTTTCTCTACACAAAGAATAAAAAGGCTGAGAAAGAAATTAGGGAAACAACACCCTTCTCAATAGTCACAAATAATATAAAATACCTTGGCATGACTCTAACTAAGGAAGTGAAAGATCTGTATGATAAGAACTTCAAGTCTCTGAAGAAAAAATAAAAGAAGATCTCAGAAAATGGAAAGATCCCCCATGCTCATGGATTGGCAGGATCAACATTGTAAAAATGGCTATTTTGCCAAAAGCAATCTACAGATTCAATGCAATCCCCATCAAAATTCCAACTCCTTTCTTCAATGAATTAGAAAGAAAAATCTGCAAATTCATCTAGAATAACCAAAAACCTAGGATAGCAAAAACTCTCCTCAAGGATAAAAGAACCTCTGGTGGACTCACCATGCCTGACCTAAAGTTTTACTACAGAGTAATTGTGATAAAAATCTTCATGGTACTGGTATAATGATAGAAAAGTAGAACAATGGAAAAGAATTGACAACCCATAAATGAACCCACACACCTATAGTCACTTGATCTTCCACAAGGGAGCTAAAACCATCCAGTGGAGAAAAGACAGCATTTTCATTAAATGGTGCTGGCACAACTGGTGGTTATCATGTAGAAGAATGGAAATTGATCCACTCCTATCTCCTTGTACTAAGGCCAAAACTAAGTGGATCAAGGAGCTCCACATAAAACCAGACACTGAAACATATAGAGGAGAAAGTGGGGAAAAGCTTTGAAGATATTGGCACAGGGGAAAAATTCCTGAATAGAACAGCAATGGCTTGTGCTGTAAGATCATGAATTGACAAATGGTTCCACATGAACTTGCAAAGCTTCTGTAAGGCAAAAGACACTGTCAATAAGATAAAAACGCCACCAACAGATTGGGAAAGGATCTTTACCTATCCTAAATCAGATAGAGGACTAATATCCAATATATGTAAAGAACTCAAGAAGGTGGAATCCAGAAAACCAAATAACCCCATTAAAAAATGGGCCTCAGAGCTAAACCAAGAATTCTCACCCGAGGAATACCGAATGGCTGAGAAACACCTGAAAAAAATGTTCAGTATTCTTAATCATCAGGGAAATGCAAATCAACACAACCCTGAGATTCCATCTCATACCAGTCAGAATGGCTAAGATCAAAAATTCAGGTGACAGCAGATGCTGGCGAGGATGTGGAGAAAGAGGAACAGTCCTCCACTGTTGGTGGGATTGCAAGCTTGTACAACCATTCTTGAAATCTGTCTGGAGGTTTCTCAGAAAACTGGACATGGTACTATCGGAGCATCCCTCAATACCTCTCCTGGGAATATATCCAGAAGATGTTGCAACTAGTAAGAAAGAAACATGCTCCACTATGTTCATAGCAGGCTTATTTATAATAGCCCGAAGCTGGAAAGAACCCAGATGCCCCTCAAGAGAGGGATGTATACAAACATTGCGGTACATTTTCACAATAGAGTACTACTCAGGTATTAAAAAGAATGAATTTATGAAATTCCTAGGCAAATGGTTGGACCTGGAGGGCATTATCCTGAGTGAGGTAACCCAATCACAAAAGAACTCAAATGATATGTACTCACTGATAAGTAAATATTAGCCCAGAAACTTAGAATATCCAAAATATAAGTTACAATTTGCAAAACACATGAAACTCAAGAAGAAGGAAGACCAAAGTGTGGACACTTTGCCCCTTCTTAGAATTGGGAACAAAACACCCATAAAAGGAGTTACAGAGACAAAGTTGGAGCAGAGACAAAAGAATGGACCATCTAGAGACTGCCATATCCAGGGATCCATCCCATAATCAGCCTCCAAACGCTGACACCATTGTATACACTAGCAAGATTTTGCTGATATGAACCTGATATAGCTATCTCTAGTGAGACTATGCTGGGGCCTAGCAAACACATAAGTGGATGCTCACAGTCAGCTATTGGATGGATCACAGGGCCCCCAATGGAGGAGCTAGAGAAAATACCCAAGGAACTAAAGGGATCTCTAACCCTATAGGTGGAACAACATTATGAACTAACCAGTACCACAGAGCTCTTGACTCCTCCTGCATATGTATCAAAAGATGGCCTAGTCGGCCATCACTGGAAAGAGAGGGCCATTGGATTTGCAAACTATATATGCCCCAGTACAGGGGAATGCCAGGGCCAAAAAGGGTGGCTAGAGGAGTGGTTGGGGAGGGTATGGGGCACTTTTGGGATAGCATTGGAAATTTAAATGAGGAAAATGCCTAATTAAAAAAAAGATTTTTATAGCATTAATTTTTGACATAAATAATAAAGTAATTGACCCTTCCTTTATAACAGCAAATAGCAGTCTACCAGTAAGGGTAACTGGCTGAAAAAAAAAAAAACTTACCTTGCTTGCTTACACATGTTTAATCTATAACAACTTGCTTAGATATAAATATATGTGGATTCTAGGAGGAAATTTTTTTATCCATAATTTATAAACAGATAATTGTGGGAGTATATTTGGAAGATGCTTTTCCTTACATATACTCATAATTGTTCACGAGAAGAAAACAAAAAGTAATCACCTTGCATTTTATACTACCTGAAAGATTTTACACAGATAAGTAAGCAGTGTGAGAAAAGTAAAGTTGGAGCTGTTTTCCATATCAAATATGAGTATATATGTAAAGCGTTTGACGCTTTGCTCTATCAATCAAAATATACATGTAAAATTGCTTGTGATTCTTAAAGCTTGCTTTTTTCACCAAGTGTGTAAATATGTCAGAAATAATATCATGGGCACTGAAAACAGGGTTATAGTTGCATTATGCTTCATTAGGGGATTACAACATACAGAACTGGACATTGGCCTGGTACTCTCAGCTATCAGGATGACCTCCGAGTATAAGGAAAACCCCAAGGAAGTTATTCTTACCAGCATTGTGGTAACACCATGGTGTTGAGGTAAAAATCTCCTCCAAAATATGCCCCAGCAATGAAAACACAACTCAGTTAATATGATTACATGCTGTGCACCAAGATTGGACAGATCTACCACTATGCTACCATCTTCCACAGCTTATGAGACCCCTTAGAACTTGCAGTTTCCCCAGGCGATGGGCTTCTGCTCTGCTTTTCTTTGTTTTCCTCCACCTCTGCATCCTCTCCCTCTTCCATTTTCTCCTTCTTATTCTCCCAACTTCCACTCCACCTTCCCTTTTACCTGCCCAATCATCAGCTTTCCTTTATTTTACAAATTAAGGTGGGAAGCAGATTTTTAGGAAATCACCTGAGTGCTGACTACCTCCTTGTTTGCAGCCACTCACAGGAGAATGGAATTAATATTAAATATAATTATCCCCATGGCTACCCACAACATTTCCCCCTATCTGTCCAATTAAAAGACTATTTTATTTCAGAAAATATTGAACATAACTATTACTATTTTGTTATTTATAAATTAGAAGAGACCTAACACCCAGTTTATTATGGTTGTTAATTAAATAGAAGCTCTGTCATCTATCCTTAGGTAAAGCCAGGTTCTGAGCCTGGCTATCACTGGGCTTTAGATACAATGCCACCTGAAAAACATCCTCTCAAATCTGTTCCTCTTAAAGTAAAAAGCCTCAGTTCTCTAGGAGACTATGTAGTTTTTCAACCCCAACAGAAATTCAAGAACCACTGATATTAACTGAGAATATATAGGAAGCCTAAAACAGCTTCCAAAACTTAGCCAATTTATAGAGACAACTGATCACCTGGATAGTCCCTTACTTCAAAACATTGGAGCATCGATATTCAACCTACTGGCCAGGTCATCAACAGACTTTCAGTTACATTAATATTAAGGACTAGCCTACTCTGTCATCAGAATCAAGCTGTCCTAGCCTGTAAGTGTATCCTTTCTTTGAACTGTATTATGTCTTTAGATGAAATGAGGCAATTCTTGCCTAGTGGTTATTTTGTCACAAATGGAGTACCTCAAAGATACTCAGTTTCTTCTTTGAATCAAAGAAGGGAAACCTGTCAGGAGCAGACGTGTCTTAACAACATGTGAATAAATAATATTAAAGCTCAAATTCTGTGGACTTCTAATGTTTTGCAAACCAGGTATCTATGTTAAGTAATCTAGACTGTTGTCTGTTAACTACTCTCAGCCATTTCTAATTAAAATAACTGAAAACACCCAAACAAAAACCTCATAGCCATGAATTTCCTATTTGGCCCTTAACTCACCTGCTTAAACATCTCAGATCTGATTATAATAGCAGCAATAGAAGGACAGGTTCTAAGCCCTGAACTTCAAATTTTTTTAGTATCTAAGACAACCTATAATAACCACCACCAGCCCTGAAGCTTAGGGAACTTGGATGACAACTCTTCATGACTTCTTCAAGCTGAATATGGGTGTTGGGATACATTTGAAGGTAGGGGGAAGAGTAGGGAAATGTGAGAGTTAGTTGGCCTTATGAAGGCCATACCAATGATTGTATTCATCTCTGATGTCTGTGTCCTGACTGGATCCAGATGAAAATCCAAGACAACAGGGGTTCAGGGAGGTCAGTTCAGCATGTCTGATGATGAAATTCACCAAGGCTGTATATTCTGTAATATATAAATCTCAAAACAAAATTTTAGTATCATCAAGATAAACTTTGTGCTGGCTAGTTTTGTGTCAACTTGACACAGCTGGAGTTATCACAGAGAAAGGAGCTTCAGTTGGGGAAATGCCTCCATGAGATACAAGTGTAAGGCATTTTCTCAATTAGTGATCAAGGGGGAAAGGCCCCTTGTCGGTGGGACCATTTCTGGGCTGTTAGTCTTGGGTTCTATAAGAGAGCAGGCTGAGCAAGCCAGGGGAAGCAAGCCAGTAAAGAACATCCCTCCATGGCCTCTGCATCAGCTCCTGCTTCCTGACTTGCTTGAGTTCCAGTCCTGACTTCCTTGGTGATAAACAGCAGTATGGAATTTTAAGCTGAATCAACCCTTTCCTCCCCAACTTGCTTCTTGGTCATGAGGTTTGTGCAGGAATAGAAACCCTGACTAAGACAAACTTGTTATTTGATTCTCTGGAATCTACACCTTAGGTGTCTCCCTCTACCAAATCTGATCCATATAACTCTGGAAGGTGTAAGTACTTTAATCACCTTTTCCAAAAACAGATGACAAAACCTGTTCCACAAATTAGCATGTCCTTCGGCTGATAACCAGGAAAACCTTTTGGTTGCCCTGTGTCCCATAGGAACAATAAAACAACCACAATACACAAAACCACACTCATTTTAGCCTATTTAGGTCTTTCTAATTTGTCATGTCAGGATATTATCCCAAAATTCCCATGGAGCCCACATTAGACAGAATATGACTCTCCTTCAAACTTTATTATACTATCTTTAAAACAAGTGATTCACACTTCTATTTTCCTTTCCTTTTCCTTTCCTCTTTCGTCTTCTTTCTTTTCCCCTTTCCTTTCTCTTTTCCTTTCATATCCTCTTTCCTATCCTTTTCATTTTCCTTTCCTCTTCCCTTTCTTTCCTTTCTTTTCCTTTCCCTTTCCCTTTTTCCCTTTTCCCTTTTTCCCTTTTCCCTTTTCCCCTTTCCTTTACTTTCTATATTTGCTTATAAGTAGTAGCTTATCAAATCAGGATTTAACCCCAAAATTCCCTAGAAACCCACGTTAGAAAGAATATGAGTACCCTGTAATACTTATTAGAGCAATATACCTTTATACCATCTTTAAAGGAATTAATTCAACCTTCCACTAATACCTGTTATACCAGCTATCTGTTATGTTCTCTACCTGGAGCTACAGACTTCTATTAATTAATACCTGTTCATAGCAGGTGATTATCACTGCTCTACTTGGAGTCAGTGACTAATATTCCCTATCTAGTTCTGAACCACAGGTGAAATTTCCCATGAATAATATACTTTTCTCCTAGAGCATCTATCTTTTCTGTTTTCTATTGTGCTCTCTACCAAGAGCTACAGACATTTATTTAAACCTTCTATTTGCTGTGCTCTATACCAGGAGCCACACATCTATTTAATTAATACATATTATGATATCTGTTATGCTCTTTACCTAGAGACACAGACTTTATTATTAATACCTATTCATAGCAGGATATTATAACTGCTCTCACTACTTGGAGTCAGTGACTAATACTCCCTAGCTAGTCCCAAACCACAGGTGAAATTTTCCATCTTTAAGTGCTACACCAGCTTATAAGAGGCAGCCTGTCAAACCAGTATTTAAACCCAAAGTTCCTATGGTGCCCACGTTAGACATAATATGAGTATCCTGTAAGAATTATTAGAGGAGAATATCTTTATGCCATCTTTAAGTATCAAGAGGTTATATTTCTCTCTTTATATCAATGAATTTCCTGGTCTGGAGCCCTTTGTACCTTTGTCTCCCAATTCTTTATTCACAGGGAGAAGCTGAGTGTAAAAAGACCTGTGTTGTCTGTGTCCCTGTTTGGAGGTGGGGGAGGCAGGGAGGGAAAGGAAGGATACAGGCAAGCAAACACAAAAATGTTCTCTTGAGTATAGATACCTCTCTTGGTTTCAGATTGGGCTTCAAATCAAGAAAAAAATATTTGTTGGTTGCTCTTAGAAGTTTTGTGAAACTATTATAAAAGTATATCTGGCAGACACTTTTCTATTAAAGGTTAAAACTTTTGTAGCTGGATTGATATTTACCTTCCTCCTTTGGTAGATTGAGGAGTGCCTTCCAGTACCATCAGCACTAGTCATTTTGTGTGGTCTCTATTTAAGCACCAGCTTGATTTCTCTTGGTTCAATGGTTTATGTAGGCATTATTGTCACCAATAGGGAATTACCGTTGGTTTGTGGAAAACAAATATACAGCATTTTCAATAGCCTGGATTCTTTGTTTGTGGGTTTGTGTGTGTCCCTTTTGGCCAAAAACTCACTTATATGTAACCCATTCTAACCACTGGGGTTTCATTTAGTACTGAGTGGTGTCCAGTTGGTTTATTTTACTCTTTATTTGGTGATTCCATTTACATTTCTTACATATGCATATATATTTTAAGAAGATTCATATGACCCAACAACTGGCCCTTAGTTATAACTCTCCCTCTCCATAGGCATTTATCTGCCCTTCCTCTTCCTTCTCCATCTCTATTTAGTCTTTACATCCATTAACGGCATACAACCACCCACAAATAATCCTTAGTTATAACTCTCCCTCGCCATAGGCATTCGACTCCACTTCCTGTTCCTTCCCCATCTTTATTTAGTCTTCACTTCCAATCCCCATATATCCCCACCAATAAGTCTATAATTCTATTTTTGCTCCTTTGAATATTCTTCCCTCTACTTTAGTTCCATACTCTTTACCTAATCTCTGTGGTTATATGGATTGTGACTTATCAAAGACTTAAATGCTAGCATCTATATTTAAACAAATGCATACCATACATGTCATTTTAGTGCTTGAATGGAGATATATATATCATATGGATATGGGAAAATATATATCATATATACAGTGGAAAAATGTATCATAAATGGTATTCTGATATTTATGGAGAATGTAATGTTAACTTTCTTCTTTAAGCTTGACTTATTTAGAACACTTAGCTCTCTCCTGCTCATGTGCTGTTATTAACAAACTTATTCCAGGTTTTCAAGAGATTTCATCCTGCTGGTCATGATGGTACAGGGAGATCTTTGGATGTAGGGGTGTGAGGATCAGAAATTAAAGGCTAACTGTGAGTGCATGGTATGTCTGAGGGACTAGAGAGATTACTGGGTAAGTAAAGAGTGTTTGCTGCTCTTCTAGGGGACTAGAATTCAGTCCCACACACCCATATTGGGCAGCTCATAACTGCCCATAGCTCCAATGGGTCTGACACCCTCTTTTAGTCAACATGTAGAGCTGTACACATGTAACACTTATATAAACAATAACACACATATACACATGAATAAAAATAAACCTTTAGAAAAAAATAAAGATTCTGAGTAACTCCTAGGATATGTGATATCCTACTTTAAAAAAAAAGTAGGAAGGAAGAAAGAAAGGAAGGAAGGAAGGAAGGAAGGAAGGAAGGGAAAAAGAGATTTTAAAAATTTTGATTCCTGCTTTCATCTGGGTTGCTTTAGTTTATTTTAAAATTTGTGAGACTTTAAAAAAGATTTTATATATAAATGCTTAGCTCACGTATATGTATGAGTCTCACACTTGTGCCTTGAGCCTGCAGAGCTCAGAAGCAGGCATTAGTTACCCTGCAACTGGACTTAAAGACAGTTGTTAGCTGCAATGTGGGTGCTGGGAATTCACTGTGAGTCCTCTAGAAAAAGAAATAGTGCTTTCAACAGCTGAGCCATCTCTCCAGCTCCTTTAGTTTTATTTAAAAATTATGTTAACCTTCACTTTCTTTTCTGTTCAGATCCAAGTATTTTCTCTATCATTTGTATTGATGATGATTGGGAGGAAGCAAACTCAAGGGTGTGTGCAGAGTAATGAAAGAAATCCTTAACAAAAGATGTTAGAATCCAGAGAACCAAATAACCCTAGTAAAAATAATGAACAAAGCTAAACAGATTTCTCAACTGAGGAAACATGAATGGCCAAGAAGCACCTAAAGAAACATCTGTAGTCATTAGAGAAATGCAAATCATAACAACCCTAAGACTCCACCTCATACCAGTGGGAATGACTAAGATCAAAACTGTCATCCTGCCCCACTATCTTCTACCTGAACCAGCCGGAGGCTGCCAAGGGCCCTAGAGTACTCTCCATGCCACAGGAACTAGGGATCACCTAAGGATCATGGGCAAGTAGAATGCAACATCAGCTCCAAAGAATCACAGAGGGTCTTGTGCCAGCAGGAACAGGGACAAAGGAACACCACCTGAACAGAGGCTGGGATCCATTCAGGTCAGGCCAGCCCTGCCATCTTCTGACTGAACCTACCAGAGGGTGCCAAGAGCCCCAGAGGACTCTCCATGCCACAGGACCCCTAGCACACCTGGGACCTCTGGATCACAGGTGAGTGGAACACAACATTAGGTCCAAAGAGTCGAGAAGGGTCTTTTGCCAGCAGGAACAGGGACAAAGGAAACCTGCCCAACAAGAGGCTGGGATTCTTTCCAGTGGGTGCCAGCCCCACCATCTTCTGCGTTAACACGGCCAAGGGTGTTGAGGGCCCCAGAGAACTCTCCACTCTGCAGTTCCTCTAGCATACCCAAGACCTCTTGAGCACTGGAGGGCATGTGGGCGACTGAAGCAACAGAGCTTTTTGGACAGGGTCCCTTCGGGCCTTCATCCTCAGCCAGGAGGCAGAGCTGAGACCCAGAACCCTGGCTACCTTCCTTGTCAAAGGTGATTCTGCCTACAGGGAGGGCTCTGACAACTGGACTCAGGAGGTGGATCAGAGCTCCAGACTTCTGGACACCAGCCTACAAGTGGAGAACTTGCCTGCAGAGATAATCTGAGACTGGGACTCTGGTGAGAGTTGGATTCTCAGGAGTGCTGACAGAGGCTAACAGAATCACAGGAGGACCAAGCTCCAGCCAGAGACAGCTTGAACATTAACAGCAGAGATTACCAGATGTTGAGAGGAAAAGGTAAAAATCTTTCTAACAAAAACCAAGAACACCTGGCATCATCAGAATCCAGTAAGCCCACCACAGAACGTCCTGGATACCCCAAAAACCCGACAAGCAAGACTCGGATTTAAAATCATATCTCTTGATGGTGGTAGAAGATTTTAAGAAGTACATTAATAACTTAAAGAAATACAGGAGAACACGGCTAAACAGGTAGAAGCCCTTAAAGAGGAAACACAGAAATCCCTAAAGGAATAACAGGAGAACACCGCTAAACAGGTAGAAGCCCTTAAAGAAGAAGCACAGAAATCCCTCAAGGAATTACAGGAGAACACTGCTAAACAAGTACAAGTCCTTAAAGAACTAAAGGTAAACACTGCTAAACTGGTAGAAGAAACATAAAAATCCCGTAAAGAATTACAGGAAAACACAACCAAATAGGTGATGGAATTGAATAAAAAAAAATCCAAGATCTAAAAATAGAAGTAGAAATAATGAAGAAAAACTAAAGGGAAACAACTCTGGAGATAAAAACCCTAGGAAAGAAATCAGGAAACATAGATGTGAGCATCAACAACAGAATACAAGAGATGGAAAGAGAATCTCAGATGCAGAAGATTCCATAGGTAACATGAACACAACAATCAAAGAAAATGCAAAATGCAAAAAGATCCCAACTCAAAACATTCAGGAAACCCAGGACACAATGAGAAGACCAAACCTATGGATAATAGTAGTTGAGAATGAAGATTCTCAACTTAAAGGGCCAGCAAATATCTTCAACAATGTTATAGAAGAAAGCTTCCAATACCTAAAGAAAGAGATTCCCATGAATATACAAGAAGCCTACAGAATTCCAAAAAGGCTGAACAAGAAAAGAAACTTCTCCTGACACATAATAATCAGAACAACAAATGCACTAAATAAAGATAGAATATTAAAAGCAGTAAGGGAAAACACTCAAGTAACATATAAAAGCAGACCTACTAGAATAACACCAGACTTATCAGCAGAGAATATGAAAGCCAGAAGATCCTGGACGGATGTTATACTGTCCCTAAGAGAACACAATTGCCAGCCAAGGCTAATATGCACCAGCAAATATCTCAATTAGAATAGATGGAGAAACCAAAGTATTCCATGATAAAAACAAATTCACACAATATCTTTCCATGAATCTAGCCCTTCAAAGGATAATAAAGGGAAAACACCAACACATACATGGAAACTACACCCGAGAAAAAGCAAGAAAGTAATCCTTCAACAAATCTAAAATAAGACAGCCACAAGAACAGAATCCCAACTTTAACAACAAAAATAACAGTAAGCAACAACTACTTTTATTTAATTTCTCTTAACATAAATGGACTAAATTCCCCAATAAAAAGACATAGACTAATAGACTGACTACACAAACAGGACCCAGAATTTTGCTGCTTGCAGATAACCCACCTCGAGAAGAAAGACAGATTCTACATCAGAGTAAAAGGCTGAAAAACAATTTTCCAAGCAAATGGTCTGAAAAAACAAGTGGGAGTAGCCATTCTAATATCGAATAAAATTTACTTCCAACCCAAAGTTATCACAAAAGACAAGGAGGGGTGCTTCATACTCATAAAGGTAAAATCCTCCAAAAGGAACTATCAGTTCTAAATATCTATGCTCCAAATGCAAGGGGAGCCACATTCATTTAAGAAACTTTAGTAAAGCTCAAAGCACACATTGTACCTCACACAAAAATAGTGGGAGACTTCAACACCCCACTCTCACCAATGGACAGATCCTAGAAACATAAACTGAACAGAGACTCCTGGACACTAACAGAAGTTATGATACAAATGGATTTAACAGACATCTACAGAACATTTTATCCTAAAACAAAAGGATATAACTTCTTCCCACCACCTCATGGTACCTCCTCCAAAATTGACCATATAATGGGTCACAAAACAGGCCTCAATAGATACAAAAATATTGAAATAATCCCATTCAACATATCAGATCACCATGGACTAAGGCTGATCTTCAATAACAACATAAATAAGAGAACACCAACATTCATGTGGAGACTGAACAACACTCTACTCAATGATAACTTGGTCAAGGAAGAAATAAAGAAAGATATTAAAGACTTTTTAACATTTAATGAAAATGAAGCCACAACATACCCAAATTTATGGGACACAATGAAAGCAGTCCTAAGAGGAAAACTCACAGCCCTGAATGCCTCCAAAAAGAAACTAGAGGGAACACACACTAGCAGCCTGACAACAGACCTAGAAGCTCTAGAATTAATGGAAGCAAATTCTCCCAAGAGGAGTAGACAGTAGGAAATAATCAAACTTAGAGCAGAAATCAACCAAGTGCAAACAAAAAGATCTATTCAAGGAATCAACCAAACCAGGAGCTGGTTCTTTGAGAAAATCAACAAGTTAGATAAACCCTTAATCAGACTAAGAAGAGGGCACAGGGACAGTATCCTAATTAACAAAATCAAAAATTAAAAGGGAGATATAACAACAGAACCTGAGGAAATCCAAAACATCATCAGATCCTACTACAAAAGGCTATATTCAACAAAACTAGAAAACCTGGATGAAATGGACAACTTACCAGACAGATACCAGAGACATAACAACAAAACCTGAGGACATCCAAAACATCATCAGATCCTACTACAAAAGGCTATATTCAACAAAACTAGAAAACCTGGATGAAATGGACAACTTCCCAGACAGATACCAGGTGCCAAAGTTAAATCAGGATCAGATTAAAGATCTGAACAGTCCCATTTTCCCTAAAGAAATAGAAGCAGTCATTAATAGTCACCAAAAAAAAAAAAAAAAAAAAAAAAAGCCCAGGACCAGATGTGTTTAGGTTCTATCAGACCTTCAAAGGAGACCTAATTCCAACTCTCCTCATACTAGTCCACAAAATAGAAATGGAAGTTACTCTACCCAATTCATTATGTGAAGCCACAAATACTCTAATACCTAAACCACACAAAGATCCATCAACGAAAGAAAACTTCAGATCAATTTCCCTCACGGATATTGATGAAAATATTCTCAATAAAATCCTCGAAAGCCGTATCCAATAATACATCAAAACGATCATCCATCAAGACCAAGTAGGCTTCATCCCAGGGATGCAGGGATGGTTTAATATATGGAAAGCTATCAATGTATTCCGGAAAATATTCTAACAGTTGTTTTTCAATCCCTACTCCTCTAGCCTGAAGCAGCTCTTGAAGATTGCAGACAAATGCCTGTTTAGGATTTTCTAATCCCATTTTCCTCTGTCAACCCCTAGTGGAATCTGCGCCAGGTCAACACTATTGCAATTTAGCCCGTATCATATCACTCCTACAGCAAAACTTTAAAAAATAATCCACTACATAAACAAACTCAAAAACAAAAATCAAATGATAATATCATTAGGTGCTGAGAAAGCATTTGACAAAATCCAACAACCCTTCATGATAAAAGGCATAGAAAGATCAGGAATTGAAGGCCCATACCTAAACAAAATAAAAGCAATATACAGCAAACCAGTAGCCAATATCAAACCAAATGGAGTGAAACTGGAAGCAGTCCCACTAAAATAAGGGAATAGACAAGGCTGCCCACTTTCTCCCTACCTATTCAATATAGTACTTGAATTGCTAGCCAGAGCAATACTACAATAAAAGGAGATCAAGGGGATAAAAATTGGAAAGACGTCAAAATATCACTATTTGCAGATGATATGATTGTATATATAAGTGACCCTAAAAATTCCACCAGAGAATTCCTGAACCTGATAAATGGCTTCAGTACAGTAGCTGGATATAAAATTAACTCAAACAAACCAATGGCCTTTCTTTACTCAAGGATAAACAGGCTGAGAAAGAAATTAGTGAAACAACACCCTTCAAAATAGTTACAAAAAATATAAAATACCTTGGTGTGACTCTAAGGAAATGAAAGATCTGTATGACAAGAATTTCAAGTCTCTGACGAAAGAAATTAAAGATCTCAGAAGAAGAAAAGATATCCCATGCTCATGGATTGGCAGGATTAATATAGAAAAATGGCTATCCTGCCAACAGAAATCTACAGATTCAATGCAATTCCCATCAAAAATCCAAATCAAATCTTCACTGAGTTAGAAAGGTCAATTTGCATATTCATCTGGAATGACAAAATAAACTAAGATAGCAAAAACTATTCTCAAAAATAAAAGAAACTCTGGTGGAATCACCATGCCTGATCTCAACCTGTACTTCAGAGCAATTCTGATAAAAACTGCATGGTACTAGTACAGCAACAGACAGGGAGATCAATGGAATAGAATTGAAGAACCAGCAATGCACTCACACATTATCATAACTTGAACTTTGACAAGGGAGCTAAAACCATCCATTGGAAAAAAAGCATTTTCAGAAATGGTGCTGGAACAATGGGAGGTTATCATTTAGAAGAATGCAAATTAATCCATTCTTATCTTCTTGTACAAAGTTCAAGTCTAAGTATATCAAAGAACTCCACATAAAACCAGACTGAATTTTATAGAGGATAAAGTGGGTAAAAGCCTCGAAGTTATAGGCAAAAGGGAACAATTCCTGAACAGAACATCAATGGCTTGTGCAGTAAGATCAAGAATTGACAAATGGGACCTCATAAAATTGCAAAATTTCGGTAAGGCAAAAGACACTGTCAATAAGACAAAAAGGCCACCAACAGATTGGGAAAGGATTTTTTTCTAATTCTAAATCTGATAGGAAACTAATATCCAATATATATAAAGAGTTCAAGAAGCTGGACCACAGAAATTCAACTAACCCCATTAAAAATGTGGTACAGCGCTAAACAATGAATTCCCAAGTGAGGAATACTGAAGGGCTGACAAGCACCTGAAAAAATGTTCAACATCCTTAATCATCAGGGAAATGCAAATCAAAACAATCATGAGATTCCACCTCACACCATTCAGAATGGCTAAGTTTGAAAATTCAGGGGACAGCAGATGTTGGCAAGGATGTGAAGAAAGAGAAACACTCCTCCATTGCTGGTGGCATTGCAACCTTGTACAACAATTATGGAAATCAGTCTGGCGGTTCCTGAGAACATTGGACATTGTACTACTTGAAGATGCAGCAATACCTTCCTGGGCATATACCCAGAAGCTGTTCCAACCGGTAAGAAGGACACATGCTCCACTATGTTCATAGCAGTCTTATTTATAATAGCCCAGAGCTGGAAACAACCCAGATGTCCCTCAACAGAGGAATTGATGCAGAAAATGTGGTACATTTACACAAGGGAATACTACTCAGCTATTAAAAATAATGGATTTATGAAATTCTTGGGCAAATGGATGTGTCTGGAGGATATTATCTTAAGTGAGGTAACCCAATCACAAAAGAAGTCACTTGATATGCACTCACTGATAAATGGATATTAGCCAAGAAACTTGGAATATCCAAGATACAATTTGCAAAGCACAAGAAAATCAAGAAGCAGGAAGACCAATGGGTGGATACTTCATTTCTCCTTAGAATAGGGAGCAAAACACACATGGAAGGAGTTACAGAGACAAAGTTTGGAGCTAAGATGAAAGGATGGACCATCTAGAGACTACCCCATCCAAGGATCCATCCTATAATCAGCCACCAAACACAGACACTATTGTACATGCCAGCAAGATTTTGCTGAAAGGACCCTGATATAGCTGTCTCTTGTAAGGATATTCCAGTGCCTGGCAAATACAGAAGTGGATGCTCATAGTCATTTATTGGATAGAACTCAGGGCCCCAATGGTGGAGCTGGAGAATATACCCAAGGAGCTAAAGGGGTCTGCAACCCTATAGGTGGAACAAAAATTTAACTAACCAGCACCCTCAGATCTTCTTTCTCTATCTACATATGTAGCAGAAGATGGCCTAGTCAGCATCATTGGGAAGAGAGAGGCCCCTTGGTCTTGCAAACTTTATATGCCCCATTACAGGGGAATGCAGGGCCAAGAATTTGGAGTGGGTGGATTGGGGAGCAGTGCACAGGGGAGGGTATAGGAGACTTTCGGGATAGCATTTGAAATGTAAATGAAGAAAATAGCTAATTAAAAATTGAAAAAAAATAAAATAAAAACTATTGTCTTGAGTGAGGTAACTCAGTCACAAAAGACCATACATGGTATGTACTCACTAATAAGTGAATATTAGTCAAAGAACATAGAATTCCCAAGATACAACTCATGGAGCAAATGAACCTCAAGCAGAAGGAAGACCAGTGTGAATGCTTTAGCCCTACTTAGAAAGGGAAACAAAATACTCATGGGAAATAGAGGGTGAAAGGGACTGGAATGTAAGAGAAAAGGGGTAGGTGAAAAAGAGGGAAGAATCATATATCAGAGGAGATGGAGGAGATGTAATGTGGGTCAGGAGCCTGAATAGCACTATCTGAAGCCCTGTCTATCTACTGGAGGTGGATGCTATTTAAGTTCACTTTCCCCACTGTTGAGCATATCACTAATTCCTGAGAGTCTTAACTCCAAGGTCCATGGTACTTTCTAGAGTTCCATGGTACCTCAACCCCACCCTGTAACCTGCATATTTCCACTCATTGTTCTACCACTCTGGGCTTCTTTCCTGTCCCACCTAACTGATCCTCTTCCCATTTCTGTTCCATCTCCCCACTCACACCTAGGTTCCTCCTTCCCCCTGACTCCTATGATTATTTTCTTCACCCTCAAATGTTACTGAAGTATCCTCACTTGTGCCTTTCTGTTGTTAAATTTCTTAAGTTCAGTAGGTTGTATCCTAGGTATTCTGTACTTTTTGGCTGATATCCACTTACTCGTGAGCACATACTATGAATGTCCTTTTGGGTCTGAGATACTTAACTCATGATGATAATTTCCAGTTCTAACCATTTGCCTGAAAAACTCATGATTATCTCATTCTTAATAGCTGAATAATATTCCATTATGTAAAGAAACCACATTTTCTGTCTCTACTCTTCTATTGAGGGACATCTGGGTTATTTCCAGCTTCTGTCTATTGCATGTAAGGCTACATAGTGGAGCACATGGTCCTGTGGAATGGTGGGGCATATTTTGGATATATGCCCAAATTAGTCGAACTGGTTCTTCAGGTAGAACTATTTCCAATTTTCTGAAGAATAGCCAGATTGTTTCCCATAGTGGTTGTACCAACCTGCAATCCCAACAGCAATAAGGGAGTGTTCCTCGGGTTCTACATACTCACCAGCATGTGCTGTCACATGAGCTCTTGTTCTTAGGCATTCTGTTTGGTTTAGGGTGGAATCTCAGGGTCGTTTTGATTTGCAGTCCCATATAACTAAGAACTTTGAACATTTCTTTAAGTGCGACCTTGACCCCATTCAGAAATACATCAAGACTTTCATCCATGATGATCAAGTAGGCTTCATCCCAGGGATGTGGGGATGGCTCAATATCTGAAAACCAATCCACATAATCCACCATATCAACAAATTGAAAGAAAATATTCACATGATCATCTCATAATATGATGAAAAGGCCTTCAACAAAATTCACCACCCCTTCATGTCAAAAGTTTGAGATCAGGGATATAAGGCACATACATAAACTTAATCAAAGCAGTATATGGAAAGCCAATGGACAACATAAAATTAAATGTAGAGAAATTTAAAACAGTTCCACTAAATTGGACACAAGTGAATGCACCCCACTCTCTCACTATTTATTTAATATAGTATTAAAAGTTCTACCCAGAGCAATAAGTTAACTGATGGTGTTCACAGAGATACAAAGTAGAAAGGAAGAGGTCAATGTATCACTATTTGCAGATGATATTTTAGTAAACATAAGCAAGCTGATAAACACCTCCAGCAAAACAGCTGAATATAAAGTTATTTCAAAAATAATACACAGCCTGCCCTCCGTTGATAAATGATAATTGGGCCAACAAATAGGAAAATACAACTTTTTACAATAGACATGAACAATATAAAATATCTTTGTGAAACTCTAATCAAGCATGTATAAGGAATTAAATGAGAAGAACTTCAATTCTCTGAAGAAAGAAACTGATGAACATATCAGAAATGGAAAGATCTTCAATGCTCATGGGGCAGTAGGACTAACATATTGTAAATTATCATCTGACCAAAAGCAATTTAATGCAATCCCTATCAAAATTCTAACACAATTCTTTCCAGACATTGAAAGAACAATTCTAAGATTCATACAGATAAAAAAAAAAAAAAAACCAGCATAGCTAAAACAATCTTAACCAATAAAAGAACTTCCAGAGGTACCACCATACCTGTCCTTGATTTATAATACAGAGAAATAATATTAAAATCTGCATTCTATTATATAGGAACAAACTGGTGGATCAATTAAATTGAATGGACGATCCTGAGATGGCCCCACAAACCTATGGGCATTTGATTTTTGACAAAGAAGAAAAAAGAATACATGGAAAAAGGAGCCATCTTCAGCAAGTATTTTTTGGTCTAACTGAATGTCTGCTTATAGAAGAATGCAAATAGATCCACATCTATCATGCACAAACCTGAAGTCCAAATGGACCAAAGACCTCAACATTAATCAGATACACTAAATCTCATAGAAGAGATAGTAGGAAATAGGTTCAACACATTGGTACAGGAAACAAGTTCCTGAAAAGAACACCAATATTTCAGGCTCTAAGATCAAGAACTGATAAATGGGACCTCATGAAACTGGAAAGCTTCTGTAAAGCAAAGGGCATAGCCTATAGTACAAATTAGCAACCTACACATTATGAAAAATTTTCACTTAATGGACATCAAATAGAGGACTAATGTCCAAAATTTACCAAAAACTCAAGAAGTTAACCTCCAAAAAACCAAATAACCTAGGTGAAAAATTAGGTACAGATAATTCACAGCAGAAGAATCTTGAATGGCCAAGAAGCACTTAAAGAAATGTTCAATGTGCTTTGTCATTAGGGAAATGCAAATCAAAACATCTCTGAGATTCTATCATACTATAGTCATATTGGCTAACATCGCAAATTCAAGTGGTAATACATTTTAGTGAGGATGTGGATCAAGGGGAACATACCTCAATTGCTGGTGTAACTGCAAACTTCTGCATCAACTTTGGAAATCAATTTGGTGTTTCTTAGAAAACTGTAAATATTCTATTCAAGTTCCATTCAAGAGCCAGCTATACCACTCCTGTGCCTATACCCAAAAGATATTCCACTGTCCCCAAAAGGACACTTGCTCAACCATGTCCATAGCTTTATTCATAATAGCCAGAAACTGGAAACAGCCTAGATGTCCTTCAACTGACAGATGGATAAAGAAAATGTGACACATCTACACAGTGGAATACTATAGAGCTATTACAAACAAAGACATCATGGATTTTGTAGGAAAATAGATGGAATGGAGAATATCATCCTGAGCTAGTTAACCCAGACACAAAAGGACATGTATGGCATGTAGTCACTTATAAATTGAAATTAGTCTTAAAATACAGGATAAACTTGCTGTACTCCACAGACCCAAGAAAGCTAAACAAGAAGAAAGGACAAAGTGAGGATGATTGAATCTCACTTAAAAAAATCATGGGCAGTAGATGGGCAAAATTAAGTGAGTGAGAGAAAGAATGGGTAATGACATGGCAGTGTTCAGAATTCAGTGTGGGTAGGGGCAGGGTAGATGTCTAGATGACCATGAGAATGAAGGGAAAACTGAAACTTGCAGGGGTATAGAGTGTAGGGATGTGGCATGTTGAGGATGAGACTGAAACCTGGGAAAGAGAAGGCACTCAAATATCAATGTGGATGATCTTAACTGTGACTTACAATATTGTGCTATGGAATCTGAATGGTCCACCTCTTGTGTCTATGTAGGAACTCCAGTGAAGCTATCGTCACACCAACACATCTTCAAACTTTGGACCTAAAATTTTTTCTGTCTATGAGAAATACATGGACAAGAGATAGAAAAAACACTAATGAATGGCAAAGCAATAACTGCCCAAACTAGAGACCCATCCCATGGGCAACAACCAATCCCTGACAGCATTAATGATACAGTTATAGGATTGCAGACAGAAGCATGTTGACTTCTAGGAGGCTCTACTCATCAGCTGACTCAGACAGACACAGACACCCACAGCCAAATATTGAATGGAGCTTGGGTCTCTTATGGTAGAGTTGGGGAGAAAATTGAGGGCCCCAAGGGGGATAAGAACTCCAAAGGAATGCCAACACAATCAAACAACTTGGATCACTGAGGCTCTCAGATGCTGAACTAGCAACTAAGGAGCATACACAGGCTGAACCTGGGCCTTGCACACATTTGTTGCAGAGTGCAGGTCCAACATCAGTATAGATTCCATGGTGTTTATTGCAAGATAAATCAGTGATATTATCGTAGACTCAGAGGGAAGAAGAGATCATGCAAATAAATTTCTTCTCCAGTGGCAGGATGGATCATTGACTTCAATAGCGAATCTGGTGTCAAAAAGGATATTTAATTAATATGATCTGCATTGAGGGCTGCATACATGCATCAAGGAATTCACTATAGTTACTTGTGGCAGGTAGGATCTCAATAATACCTATGTACACCATCTTTTTTTGCTGGTAAAAGCAGGTATTATTGATATCAGTATAGCTTCCAGTTGCAAGTAGGATCAAACACATCTCTGAGGTGGAACTCAGAACACTCCACATGAAGTAGGTAGCAGCACTGTCCATGAACTTCAAGATAGATTCTTCTGGCAGTAGGGCTCACAGATATCACCAAGCTCTTGAGAGCAAAAACTGACTAGGGATATCAACATGGTTACCACAGGCAGCAGGATTAAGTGACATCAAGATATTTTCCAATGCAACTGAGATCAATGATATAATCAATAGGGTCCAAACTGACAGCAAGAATCCCTAATCTTCTTGTGGCTAATGGAAGCAATCATCTGAGATGAACCATGTTGTTTGTTGCCAGGAGGTATCATTGGCATGTACACAGTTTCAGAGGACATATAAGACCATAGACAGTAATGTCCACTGTAGTGGCAGGATAGACCTTTGACATCAAATTGGTTAGAGCTGGCAGTACACATCATATACCTAACATGGTTTCAGTTGGCAGAAGTGTGGATTGATGATATCAGTATATATTTTGGTGGCATTTGGAGTAGCATGTATTAATGTTCCAAGTGGCAGCAGAGAACATGGACATCCTGGATGATCCTGGATGATCCCGGTATCAAGGATTGTGGACATACAACAATGGTATTTTTTCCCACATTATATCAATGAAATCAATATAACATATCTTAGAACACTTTACAACATGACCTCAAGCTGCAGTTTTGACCTTAAAGTTCAGAATAGACTCTGGTGGCCAAAGGGCTCCTTGATTCCATCAGAAGCAACACAGACCATACATTTCAATATAGATGCTAGTGCCATCATTGGTTATAAACCTCAAAATACTTTCTAACTGCACTTTGAATTATTGATATTAATATGGTACTCATTTGTAACAGGGGTCACTGAAATCAAGGTTGCCTGTGGTAGCACAGATCTTGCCGGAAAAAAACATGGTTACTGTTTCCAGGTGTATCTTTGACATCAGCATAGATTCAGAACCTGGGTATAGTATTAACATAAGCGTCTTCTCCATTGCCAGGATGGATCAATGATACTGTGATCAGTTCTTCTGGTTGCAGTAAAGAGCATATAAATTATTTAAAAAAAACCAGGAGGGTCTATATGCATAAATCATGGACATTTCATAGATTCCTGTGCCCCATAATATCTTGAGAGGTACAATAATCACTGTCGTGATTACTGATGTCAGAAGGCAGTCAGGTCACAGGCATGAAAATCATAACTGATTGTAACACAGTACACTTAAGTAAACATGACTTAGGCAACAGTATTTACCAAGAATTTCAAGACAGAGTCTTCTAGCAGTAGGGATAATAGATTTTAGCAAGATCTTCAGAGGCAGCACTGTCTATAGATATGAACAGAGTTACATGTAGCAATATGGATGGCTATCATCATAATTTTACTATAGGTAGTTGGGAATCACTGATATCATCATGGTCCAAAGTGGCAGCACAAATCTCTAATATGATGTTTGCTATTGGGGGTAAGAACTGTAGATATAGTATGGTGTCTGCTGACAAGTGTATCACTGATATTGAAAAGATTCAATTAGGGACATAAATCTTTTCTCTGGTGGCAGGAGGGATCAATTACATCAAATCTCTTCTTGCAGCAGCAAGAATATTACCCACAACAAGGTCTACAAAAAGAAAATACATTCATGTATCAGATATATCAGCACAGTTTTCAGCAGCAGGTAAGCTCTCAGACATCAAGCTTATCCCCAATGCCAGCTCAAAACATTCACCTCAATGTATAACTTTGTACATCAATATGAACCTTGGAATTTAGACTGTTCTCATGCAGCAAAACAGATCATTGACATCAATAGGGTCTTCCAAGGAATAGAAACTATGGATACCATCATGTTTCCTGGGTTCAGCAACATAGGTTCAGGTTCTAAGTCACATCAGAGGCTTGAAACAAGTTTCCAATAGGAAAACACACTACTAACCTCATTGGGATCTTGGGCAGAAGTTCTGACCATGCATTTCATAATTGATGCTTTTGTCCACAGTGATCATAGACATTACCAAGATCTTCAGAGTCAGCACAAGTGGTTACAAATGGTACAGTGGGAGAGTAAAATAAACATATGTATCTTAGCAAATAGGACAATTGGTATCACAATCTGGTCCAAAGTGTCAGTAGGTATCATTAACATCCTGGTTGCCTCTGGCATCAAAGTTCTTGGATATACCATGGCGTCTATTTCCAGAAAGAATCAGAACATAGTGATTCTTTCAGAGAGCAGGGAGAACCATGAACAGAAATCACATCTATAGTGTCAGAATGGAGCATTGACTTCAAAATTATCACAGCTAAGTGTATATATATATATATATATATATATATATATATATATATATATATATATATAATAAATGACATTCACACAGGTGAGAGAAGCATGCATCACTGACATCAGTATAGATTCCAATGACAGTTGGAATCACTCATTAATGTGGCCCTAAATGGGAGAAAGGATCAATGACAATATTGTTGCTTGTGGTATCAAAGAGTATAGACATAGAACGATTTGTCTTCCCATGATGTATATATTAGTGAACTCATGGTCCAGAGCAGGGGCTACATGCATACATCAGGGATATCAACAGAATTTCCTGTGGCCAATAGGATCTTAGATATCAATGTGATCTCCAGTGCACCTCAGATCCTGTACCTCAATATGATAACCAGTGTCAGTATGGACTATAAAATATGGAATTACCTTAAACAGCAGCAGAGTTCATCCTTTTTTTTTTTTTTTTTTTTTTCCATTTTTTATTAGGTATTTAGCTCATTTACATTTCCAATGCTATACCAAAAGACCCCCTTACGCACCCACTCCCACTCCCCTACCCACCCACTCCCCCCCTTTGGCCCTGGCGTTCCCCTGTACCGGGGCACACAAAGTCTGCGTGTCCAATGGGCCTCTCTTTCCAGTGATGGCCGACTAGGCCATCTTTTGATACATATGCAGCTAGAGTCAAGAGCTCAGGGGTACTGGTTAGTTCATAATGTTGTTCCACCTATAGGGTTGAAGATCCCTTTAGCTCCTTGGGTACTTTCTCTAGCTCCTCCATTGGGAGCCCTGTGATCCATCCATTAGCTGACTGTGAGCATCCACTTCTGTGTTTGCTAGGAAATTAGTCTGAACAGGTGAGAGGGTGCGCCAGAGAACCTGACAGCTTCTGGAACAGGCAGAAGCACAGAGGCGCTGAGGCAGCACCCTTTGTGGGCCGGGGACAGCCGGCCACCTTCCGAACCGGAGGACAGGTGCCCGCCCGGCTGGGGAGGTGGCCTAAGCCACAGCAGCAGCGGTCGCCATCTTGGTCCGAGACCCGCCGAACTTAGGAAATTAGTCTGAACAGGTGAGAGGGTGCGCCAGAGAACCTGACAGCTTCTGGAACAGGCAGAAGCACAGAGGCGCTGAGGCAGCACCCTGTGTGGGCCGGGGACAGCCGGCCACCTTCCGGACCGGAGGACAGGTGCCCACCCGGCTGGGGAGGCGGCCTAAGCAACAGCAGCAGCGGTCGCCATCTTGGTCCCGGGACTCCAAGGAACTTAGGAATTTAGTCTGCTTAGGTGAGAGTCTGTACCACCTGGGAACTGCCAAAGCAACACAGTGTCTGAGAAAGGTCCTGTTTTGGGCCTTCTTCTTCGGCCAGGAGGAGGTCCAAATACAAGATATCTGCGCACCTTCCCTGTAAGAGAGCTTGCCAGCAGAGAGTGCTCTGAGCACTGAAACTCAGAGGAGAGAATCTGTCTCCCAGGTCTGCTGATAGACGGTAACAGAATCACCAGAAGAACAATCTCTAAACAGAGTCAACTATAACTACTAACTCCAGAGATTACCAGATGGCGAAAGGTAAACGGAGGAATCTTACTAACAGGAACCAAGACCACTCACCATCACCAGAACCCAGCACACCCACTTCCCCCAGTCCAGGGAACCCCAACACACCTGAGAACCTAGACCTAGATTTAAAAGCGTATCTCATGATGATGGTAGAGGACATCAAGAAGGACTTTAATAAATCACTTAAAGAAATACAGGAGAACACTGCTAAAGAGTTACAAGTCCTTAAAGAAAAACAGGAAAACACAATCAAACAGGTAGAAGTCCTTACAGAAAAAGAGGAAAAAACATACAAACAGGTGATGGAAATGAACAAAACCATACTAGACCTAAAAGGGGAAGTAGACACAATAAAGAAAACTCAAAGCGAGGCAACACTAGAGATAGAAACCCTAGGAAAGAAATCTGGAACCATAGATTTGAGCATCAGCAACAGAATACAAGAGATGGAAGAGAGAATCTCAGGTGCAGAAGATTCCATAGAGAACATCGGCACAACAATCAAAGAAAATGGAAAATGCAAAAAGATCCTAACTCAAAATATCCAGGAAATCCAGGACACAATAAGAAGACCAAACGTACGGATAATAGGAGTGGATGAGAATGAAGATTTTCAACTCAAAGGTCCAGCAAACATCTTCAACAAAATTATTGAAGAAAACTTCCCAAATCTAAAGAATGAGATGCATATGAACATACAAGAAGCCTACAGAACTCCAAATAGACTGGACCAGAAAAGAAATTCCTCCCGACACATAATAATCAGAACATCAAATGCACTAAATAAAGATAGAATACTAAAAGCAGTAAGGGAAAAAGGTCAAGTAACATATAAAGGCAAGCCTATCAGAATTACACCAGATTTTTCACCAGAGACTATGAAAGCCAGAAGAGCCTGGACAGATGTTATACAGACACTAAGAGAACACAAAGTGCAGCCCAGGCTACTATACCCAGCCAAACTCTCAATTATCATAGAGGGAGAAACCAAAGTATTCCACGACAAAACCAAATTCACGCATTATCTCTCCACGAATCCAGCCCTTCAAAGGATAATAACAGAAAAAAACCAATACAAGAACGGGAACAACGCCCTAGAAAAAACAAGAAGGTAATCCCTCAACAAACCTAAAAGAAGACAGCCACAAGAACAGAATGCCACCTTTAACAACTAAAATAACAGGAAGCAACAATTACTTTTCCTTAATATCTCTTAACATCAATGGTCTCAACTCGCCAATAAAAAGACATAGACTAACAAACTGGCTACACAAACAAGACCCAACATTTTGCTGCTTACAGGAAACTCATCTCAGAGAAAAAGATAGACACTACCTCAGAATGAAAGGCTGGAAAACAATTTTCCAAGCAAATGGTATGAAGAAACAAGCAGGAGTAGCCATCCTAATATCTGATAAGATTGACTTCCAACCCAAAGTCATCAAAAAAGACAAGGAGGGACACTTCATTCTCATCAAAGGTAAAATCCTCCAAGAGGAACTCTCAATTCTGAATATCTATGCTCCAAATACAAGAGCAGCCACATTCACTAAAGAAACTTTAGTAAAGCTCAAAGCACACATTGCGCCTCACACAATAATAGTGGGAGACTTCAACACACCACTTTCACCAATGGACAGATCATGGAAACAGAAACTAAACAGGGACACACTGAAACTAACAGAAGTGATGAAACAAATGGATCTGACAGATATCTACAGAACATTTTATCCTAAAACAAAAGGATATACCTTCTTCTCAGCACCTCATGGTACCTTCTCCAAAATTGACCACATAATAGGTCACAAATCAGGCCTCAACAGATTCAAAAATATTGAAATTGTCCCATGTATCCTATCAGATCACCATGCACTAAGGCTGATCTTCAATAACAAAATAAATAACAGAAAGCCAACATTCACATGGAAACTGAACAACACTCTTCTCAATGATACCTTGGTCAAGGAAGGAATAAAGAAAGAAATTAAAGACTTTTCAGAGTTTAATGAAAATGAAGCCACAACGTACCCAAACCTTTGGGACACAATGAAAGCATTTCTAAGAGGGAAACTCATAGCTATGAGTGCCTTCAAGAAAAAACGGGAGAGAGCACATACTAGCAGCTTGACAACACATCTAAAAGCTCTAGAAAAAAAGGAAGCAAATTCACCCAAGAGGAGTAGACGGCAGGAAATAATCAAACTCAGGGGTGAAATCAACCAAGTGGAAACAAGAAGAACTATTCAAAGAATTAACCAAACGAGGAGTTGGTTCTTTGAGAAAATCAACAAGATAGATAAACCCTTAGCTAGACTCACTAAAGGGCAAAGGGACAAAATCCTAATTAACAAAATCAGAAATGAAAAGGGAGACATAACAACAGATCCTGAAGAAATCCAAAACACTATCAGATCCTTCTACAAAAGGCTATACTCAACAAAACTGGAAAACCTGGACGAAATGGACAAATTTCTGGACAGATACCAGGTACCAAATTTGAATCAGGATCAAGTTGACCTTCTAAACAGTCCCATATCCCCTAAAGAAATAGAAGCAGTTATTAATAGTCTCCCAGCCAAAAAAAGCCCAGGACCAGACGGGTTTAGTGCAGAGTTCTATCAGACCTTCAAAGAAGACCTAACTCCAGTTCTGCACAAACTTTTTCACAAGATAGAAGTAGAAGGTATTCTACCCAACTCATTTTATGAAGCCACTATTACTCTGATACCTAAACCACAGAAAGATCCAACAAAGATAGAGAACTTCAGACCAATTTCTCTTATGAACATCGATGCAAAAATTCTTAATAAAATTCTCGCTAACCGAATCCAAGAACACATTAAAGCAATCATCCATCCTGACCAAGTAGGTTTTATTCCAGGGATGCAGGGATGGTTTAATATACGAAAATCCATCAATGTAATCCATTATATAAACAAACTCAAAGACAAAAACCACATGATCATCTCGTTAGATGCAGAAAAAGCATTTGACAAGATCCAACACCCATTCATGATAAAAGTTCTGGAAAGATCAGGAATTCAAGGCCCATACCTAAACATGATAAAAGCAATCTACAGCAAACCAGTAGCCAACATCAAAGTAAATGGAGAGAAGCTGGAAGCAATCCCACTAAAATCAGGGACTAGACAAGGCTGCCCACTTTCTCCCTACCTTTTCAACATAGTACTTGAAGTATTAGCCAGAGCAATTCGACAACAAAAGGAGATCAAGGGGATACAAATTGGAAAAGAGGAAGTCAAAATATCACTTTTTGCAGATGATATGATAGTATATATAAGTGACCCTAAAAATTCCAACAGAGAACTCCTAAACCTGATAAACAGCTTCGGTGAAGTAGCTGGATATAAAATAAACTCAAACAAGTCAATGGCCTTTCTCTACACAAAGAATAAACAGGCTGAGAAAGAAATTAGGGAAACAACACCCTTCTCAATAGCCACAAATAATATAAAATATCTCGGCGTGACTCTAACGAAGGAAGTGAAAGATCTGTATGATAAAAACTTCAAGTCCCTGAAGAAAGAAATTAAAGAAGATCTCAGAAGATGGAAAGATCTCCCATGCTCATGGATTGGCAGGACCAACATTGTAAAAATGGCTATCTTGCCAAAAGCAATCTACAGATTCAATGCAATCCCCATTAAAATTCCAACTCAATTCTTCAACGAACTAGAAGGAGCAATTTGCAAATTCATCTGGAATAACAAAAAACCGAGGATAGCAAAAACTCTTCTCAAGGATAAAAGAACCTCTGGTGGAATCACCATGCCTGACCTAAAGCTTTACTACAGAGCAATTGTGATAAAAACTGCATGGTACTGGTATAGAGACAGACAAGTGGACCAATGGAATAGAATTGAAGACCCAGAAATGAACCCACACACCTATGGTCACTTGATCTTCGACAAGGGAGCCAAAACCATCCAGTGGAAGAAAGACAGCATTTTCAACAATTGGTGCTGGCACAACTGGTTGTTATCATGTAGAAGAATGCGAATCGATCCATACTTATCTCCTTGTACTAAGGTCAAATCTAAGTGGATCAAGGAACTTCACATAAAACCAGAGACACTGAAACTTATAGAGGAGAAAGTGGGGAAAAGCCTTGAAGATATGAGCAGAGTTCATCCTTATGATCAGGGTTTCCATCAACTTCAGTAATAGAAACAATGGAATCAATCATGATTGCTGGTCAAAATATTCATTACCCATATCAACATACTTTCAGGTTTCAAATACCATTCCAGGTGTCAAAAGTATCTCCACTAGCAGCACAGAGCACTTAACTCATTATGACATTAGGCAGCAATATTGATCATGAACTTTACAATTGACTCTTTGACTAAAGGATCATAGACAGGACAGAATTCAAAGTCAGACTCTTCAAAGTCAAGACTATCTATGAATCTCAACATGTTTACCAGATGCTTTATGGATAAGTAATGTCAATACTTTTAACTTGGCAATTGGGAAGTTGGGATCTCTGATGTCATTACCTGTTCCAAAGAGGCAGTAACAATCCCTCAGGACCTGGTTGCCAGTGGCAGCTTAGAACTGGTATATACCACCTTGTTTGTTGTCAGGAAGTATCAAGGCCATCAAAATATTTAAGAGGGCATGAATGACTATGTACAGAATCCTCTTCTCTGATGACAGGATGGATCTTTGACATAAAAATTGTTGGAGCTGAAAGCATACTTCTCATAAATAACAGCAGAAAAATTTGGATAGCTGATATCAGTAGAGATTAGATAGGAAGTTGGAGACGCTCATATTTATGTTGTCCCATAAGTTAGCAGAGATTACTGTGATCACATCTGCTTGAGGCCTGAAATGTCATGAATATAAAAATGGTATCTTTTGTCACTATGTGTCCTCAGTGTAACAGAATATGAAACTGAACATGACGTGGAGAAACAGTAAAACCTAAATTTTCACCTTATCTTCAGATGGTCTCATAGATCCTGGACATTAACAGTCTCATCAGAAGCATCATGGACTGTGGGTTTAAACAAGGCCACTGAAGGCAGCATAATGGATATCATCATATTTTCTGTAGGCACTTTGAATGAGTGACATTAATATAGTTCTCAGTGGTAGCAGGGATCACTAATGACAAGGTGGCCAATGACAGCATGTAAGGAAGGCCATACCATGGAATCTATTGCCATTTATATGTCAATGGCATTAGCATAGATTAAAAGGGAAGAAAAATTATGATCATAAACCTCTTATCAGGTGGCAATATTTATCTTGACAGCGCAATTCCAGGGGCAGTAACAACCATGTACATTACATGGTTGATAGCTGGCAGGAACATCAACAGAATTTCTTATGGAAGATAGAATCTCAGACATCAATCTGATCTACTGTGTCACCTCAGAACACTTACCTCAACATGATCTCTACCATCAACATGAACCTTGTAAGTCAGCAGGTTCTCAAACAATAGGAGAGATCATGGCCATCACTGGGTTTTTCATCAGCAATAGAAAAAAAAATGGATTCCATCATTATTGCTGGTCACAGCATGCAGCACTCACATCAAGGTATTTTCAGGTTTCAGTTAGGATTACAGGCATCAAACTAGTCTCCAGTAACAGCGAACAACACTTAACTCATTATGAACTTAGGCAGCAACACTTACCATAGACTTTACAACAGATTCTTATGGTTGATTTATCATAGACATCATGTAGCTTTTCAATGACCACACAGACTATGGGTGTCAAAATAGTTACCAGTGGCAGCATGAATCAGTAATGTCAATATATTTTCCTTGGTAGTCAGGATCACAGATGTCATCAATATTGTCCAAAATGGGAGTAGAAAACACGCCTAATCTGTTTGTCTATGGCAGCAGGGATCTCTGATATAACATAGTGTCCATTGCCAGTAAGTACAAGGGACATAAAAATACTTTCAGAGGGTTTCATGTAAACAAATCTCTTTTCCAGTTGCCACGTGCATCGTTACATCAAATTGCTTATGAATGGCAAGACACTTCTGAGATTTTAGACAGAAGAATAGATAACAGTCATCAGTAGTAATTCCATTGGCAGTTAATGAAAGTCATATTTTGGGCAGAAGAGTCATCAGGGATCACTGACATATTTTCTGCTAGAGGCCTGAAGTATCATGGACATACAGTGGTATCTGATGCCACTATATATACCTCACCATAACATACCTCAGAACATGTAACACAACATGACCTAAGATAGCATTATTGACTGAACTTCATTGAAGATTCTGACAGTCTCAGGGATTCTTCACATTTACAGTCCCTTCAGGAGCAACACAGGCAATGGATTTCAATATGGCTACTAGAGGCAGGATGCATGATTCACATCATCCACATTTCTGTGGCACCTGTGCATTAGTGAATTCAACATGGTTCCAGTGTCAGCTAGGATCACTGACAATAATTTTGCCATTGTCAACAATATTCTCAGACAATATCATGGGGTCTGTTGCCAGGTATATATTAGTAACATCAGCATTGATTCAGAGGGCATAAAAAAATTAGGGTCATAAAACGCTTTTCCAGGAACAAGATAGATCACTTACATCACTACTTCTTTTGGTGGTAGTAAGAATATTGTACATTTCGTGGATGATAGCAGGTGCTACATGAAAGTATCAGGGACATCAACAAAATTACCTGTGGCAGGTTGGATTTCAGGCGTCAATCTGATATTCAGTGCTACATAAGTACACTTACCTCAACATGACATCAAGTGTCAGTATGAATTTTGGAATTCAGTATGTTCTCTAGAAAAAGCACCGATCATAGACATCACCAAGGTTTCCATAAGCAATAAGAATTGAGTTCATCATGATTTCTGGTTGCAGAATACAACACTGACCTTAACATAGCTTCAGCTTGCAAATATGTTCAGTGGCATCAAACATGTGTCCAGTAGCAGCACACTGCACTTATTTCATTATGACCTTAGACACCAGTACTGACAATGAACTTCAGAACACATTATTCTTGTTGATTTATCACAGACATCACGACATCTTCAAAGACACTGACTGAGGATCTCAACATGGTTACCAGTGGCAGCATGGATGAGTGACATCAATTTCCAAATTCCCTTGGCCAGTTTCCCTAGCATTTGGGATCACTGATATCAAATTGTTCCAAAGTGTTAGTAGTAATCACTCACTGCCTGGTTGCCTGTATGAGTAGGAATCTGAAATATACCATGGTATCAGTTGCCAGGGATATCACGAGAGGTTCAAAGGTAGATATGACCATGTAAAGAAACTCCCCTAGTGGCACTTTGAATCATGATATCAAAATATTTACAGGTAGAAGGATACTTGACATAAATTTGACAGAAGCATTGATAACAGACATCAACAATGATTCCATTGGCAGTAGGAGACAATGATATTAATGTGGTCCCATAAGACAGAAGGTATCACTGCCATGGCTGCTGGACGCCTGAAGTATATGTAATAAGCAACAGTGTCCATTGCCACACTATATGTGACCTCCACATAATATATCTCAGAACATGTAATTCAACATGATGTGACGCAACAAAATTTATCTAAAACTTCACCTAAGACTCTGCTAGCCTCAGGGATCCTTGACATTAACAATAATCCAAGAAGCATCATGGACTGTGGGTTTAAACATGGCTACTTGAGGCAGAATGGATGATTGATATCACCATAGTTTCTACAGGAACTATGTAATAGTGATATTAACATAGTAACCAGGGACAGCAGGGATCACTGGCAACCAGGTTGCGAATGGTAGCATGGACCTAGGGCAATCCAATGGGGTGTGAAGACAGTTATATATCAATGACATCAACCTCAATTCACAGAGCAGAATAAATCATTGTCATAATTGTTTCATTTAGTTGCAGGATAAATCACTGATATTCACATTATTTCATGTGGCAGTAAGGATCTTGCACATTACTTAGTCAACATCATGCAATGTATTCATGTATCAGTGACATCATCAGAATTTGTAGTGGCTGTTAGGATCTTAGATATCAATCTGATCTCCATTACTGAGAACACTTACCTCAATATAACCTATCGTTTCACTACGGGCCTTTGAATTCATCAGGTTCTCAAGAAACAACACAGATCATAGCCATCACCAGGGTCTCAATTAGCAACAGGAATAAAATACCCCATCATGGTTGCTGGTCATAGCGGCATCACTGATTTCAAAATAACTTCATGTTTCCAGCAGGATCACAAGTATCAATATTTATCACATGTTAGATATTGTGAGCTACACTCATACATGAGAAATACCAACTGATGATCCTGTTGCAGGTAGGTTTCCACATTTTAATCTGATCTCCAGAACCAGATAAGAATACTTCCCTCAAAATAAACTTGGGCATTATTGTGGACCTTGAGGTTCATTATATTTTCAAGCAGTAGCACAGATCATAGCCACCACTAGGGTTTCCATTAGCAATAGGAATAAAATCAAACTTGGACTCCATCAAAATTGCTGGTCACAGCATACATCACTGGCATCAACATAGTTTTCTTTTTTTTTTTTTTTACACGTAGAATCATAATAATGAAAATACCATACATGTTTCACATCAGGAGCTACATGAATGCATCAGGGACATCAACAGAACTTCCTGTGGTGGGTAGGATCTCAGACATCAATTTTCTATCCAGTGTCAGATAACAACACTTACCTCAATATGGCATTGTGTATCAGCATTTACCTTGGAATTCAGCAGTTTCTCCAGAAACAACACTGCTCATAACCATTACCAGGGTCTCCATTGATAACAGGAAATTCATGTAATAGATACCATTATGCATGCTTATCACAGCAAACAGCAATGATATCAGCATAGCTTCAATATTCAGATGTGATCACTGACATCAAAGGGAACTTCAATAACAGTACACAACTCTTTTGTCATTATAAACTTAGGCAGCAGTACTGAAAATGATGCTCACAATAGATATTTATGATTGGGGCATCTCAGGTGTCATCGACCCCTTCAAAGGTAACACTTGTTGAAACACCATGCCTGCTACAAACTCTGACTATAAATCTCAACATGGTTACCAGTGACATCATGGATGAATGACTATATGGCCTTTGGGATCTCTGATGTCATTAATTAGTCCAAAGTAAGAGCAAGCTTCACTTTGCTTTGGGGTCTCGG